>NW_011494713.1:2968376-2969020 GCF_000754665.1 Bison bison bison
TCCCTCCCAGCATCAGAGTCTTTTCAAATGAGTCAGCTCTTTGCATCAGGTGGCCAAAGTATTGGAGTTTCAGCTTCAGCAGCAGTCCTTCCAATGAACACCCAGGACTAATCTCCTTTAGGATGGACTGGTTGGATTTCCTTGCAGCCCAAGGCACTCTCAGGAGTCTTCTCCAACACCACAGTTCAAAAGCATCAATTCTTTGGCGCTCAGCTTCCTTTACAGTCCAGCTTTCACATCCATACATGACTACTGGAAAAACCATAGCCTTGACTAGACGGACCTTTGTTGACAAAGTAATGTTTCTGCTTTTTAATATGTTGTCTAGGTTGGACATCACTTTCCTTCCAAGGAGTAAGTGTCTTTTAATTTCATGGCTGCAATCACCATCTAGAGTGATTTTGGAGCCCAAAAAATAAAGTCTGCCACTGTTTCCACTGTTTCCCCATCTATTTACCATGAAGTGATGGGACCAGATGCCATGATCTTCGTTTTCTGAATGTTGAGCTTTAAGCCAACTTTTTCACTCTCCACTTTCACTTTCATCAAGAGGCTTTTTAGTTCTTCTTCACTTTCTGCCATAAGGGTGGTGTCATCTGCATATCTGAGGTTATTGATATTTCTCCCGGCAATCTTGATTCCAG
>NW_011494713.1:2969120-2972799 GCF_000754665.1 Bison bison bison
GGCCTTGATGTACTCCTTTTCCTGTTTGGAATCAGTCTGTTGTTCCATGTCCAGTTCTAACTGTTGCTTCCTGACGTGCATACAGGTTTCTCAAGAGGCAGGTCAGGTGGTCTGGTATTCCCATCTCTTTCAGAATTTTCCACAGTTTATTGTGATCCACACAGTCAAAGGCTTTGGCATAGTCAATAAAGCAGAAATAGATATTTTTCTGGAACTATCTTGCTTTTTCGATGATCCGGTGCATGTTGGCAATTTAACCTGTTAGGGTAGTCCTACGTCCAGCCAGAGAGGACCTGATGGAACTAGCTGTGGGGGCTTCTGGAAATAAGTATTGAACAGAGGTGAGAGGAATTGAACCTCTTTCTGTACTTTACTTACATTAGCACTCTCCAATAGAGCTTTTGTGATGATGAAACTGTTCTAGATCTGTGCTGTTTGTTTGGTAACCACTAGTCTTGTGTGGCTTTTGAACACTTAATGTGTGACTAGTGTCACTGAGGAACTGAATTGTCAATGTTAATTAATTTAGTTATTAATAATTAAATAGTTACATGTTTTAGAGGCTGTCATACTGAACAGCACAGTGTTAGCCTCTTAATGGTGGTTAATGGTGCCTCTCTTGAATAAGAGAGACATTGAACGTCAGGGTGGGAAGAGTATGGAAAACTTTTCTGCTTTTCTCTGTGTACTTCCATACCATTTGAACGTATGTAAGCATGTGTTGGTGGTGTTGTAGTCACTAAATCGTGTCTGACTCTTGCGACCCCATAGACTGTAGCCTGCCAGGCTTCTCTGACCATGGGATTCTTCAGGCAAGAATACTGGAGTGAGTTGCCATTTCCTTCTCCAAGGGAAGTGTGTGTTACTTTCATATTTTTTAAAACAACATGACATTCTGGAAAAGGCAAAACTATCGTGACAGTGTCTGCTCACAGTTAACATCCCTAGGGACTATGCCTTCATTGCTTGAACTTTGTGGTCTTGGACAGACCAAAGTTCACATCTCAGCCCAATGCTTACTATCTGTGTGTCCTGGGGTGGGATGCATTTCTTGGCCCATTTTCCCAACCCATAAAATGGGGATATTAAGTCCCCATTTCATAGGGCTGTTTCTGAGGATTAAATGAAAATGAAAGATGCTTTTTACTGTCATGATATTTTTGCCTTTTCCAGTTTTTTGTCAATTCTTTCAAATTTTCTATATAGACAATCATGTCTGTGAACAAAGACCGTTTTGTTACTTCTTTCCCAATCTTTCTCTTGCCTTATTGCATTGGGAAGGACTTCTATTATAGTTTTGAAAAGGAGTGGTGAGAGGGGATTTATTAATCTTAGTGGGAAATCTTTGAGTTTCTCATCATTAAGGATGGTATGAACTGTAGACTTTTTGTAGATTTTTTTTTTTTTAATTAAGTTGGGAAAGTTCCCTTCTATTCTGAGTTTACTAAGAGTTTTTATCATGATTGGATGCTGGATTTTGTCAAGGTTTTTCCACATTTATTGAAATAATCAAGTGATTTTTTTCTTTTTTAGTTTGTTCTTTTTTTTTTTTTTAAACTTTACAATATTGTATTAGTTTTGCCAAACATCAAAATGAATCTTGTGATGGATTGCATTCACTGATTTTGGAATTTGATCTTGCCTTGCATACCTGGGATGAATCCACTTGAATTGGGTCATCTAATGATTTAGACAAAGGAAATTAGCTCCTAATACTTGTCATTACAGATAAATAAAACAACACATCTCAAATCAATTATTTTCCCCCCATTGTTTGTTTTGGAGGTGATATCTTTCCTCTTTAATAATTACTATAGAGCACATATTATCAGTTCAAATAATACAAAAGATGCTTTTTTTCTTTATTTTTTTATTGAAGGATAATTGCTTTACAGAATTTTGTTGTTTTCTGTCAAACCTCAACATGAATCAGCCATAGGTGTACATATATCCCCTCCCTTTTGAACCTGCCTCCCATCTCCCTCCCCATCCCACCCCTCTAGACTGATACAGAGCCCCTGTTTGAGTTTCCTGAGCCATACAGCAAATTCCCGTTGGTTCTCTATTTTACATATGGTAATGTAAGTTTCCATGTTACTCTTTCCATACATCTCACCCTCTCCTCCCCTCTCCCCATGTCCATAAGTCTATTCTCTATGTCTGTTTCTTCATTGCTGCCCTGTAAATAAATTCCTCAGTACCTAAATAATACAAAAGATTCTTAAATGAAAAATAAATATTCCTCTAACACCACACCCCAGATACATTCCTCAGAAGCCACCACTCTCCAAGGATTTTTTTTTTTTTTGGTACATCCTTCCAGAATTTTCAGAAAACAGTAATGACTTCCTTTTATTAGGGACTAATAACAACCCTATTGATGTGTAGTTTGTAGGGCCAGGTGACCTAGAGAATTTTTTTTATATGGCTAGCTTGGCTGACACTTCTAGAACTAGAGGTAAGACGCACTGGGTTTTTGTCTCAGGCTCTACACGCCCTCAGAAATGTTGGGGTCCGCTTAATATTTCTCTCAACTCCTTTATTCTCTTTGGCGGGCTTGTATTTGTGCTGGATGACTGATAGTTACATCCTGGATATTTGGGAGTATCCTCACTGCTTCCATTGTGTCATTTTATTTTTCTCCTTGTAGCTTGACTGGAATAAATAAAGAACCTATCTGTGCTCTTCACCTTCTCTGCTCATCTGTATGTCCTGCAGACTTAGGATGTCTTCTGAGAGGACCTTTCCTCCCAAAGACCCTGTTTAAGATTCCACTCCGTCAGTGATGTGCGAAGAACAGTCAGAAATGCTGAAAGACATTTAACATGTGAGATTCATTCTAGGGAATAGTGACTTATTTAGATCCCAGAGGACCCTAGTCAGTGAGGGGCAAGAAGAAGGGAAACTTGGCCTCAGGACAAAGGGGAACAGAAAGGCAAGGTGAAGGCATTTGCTCAAGGGGTGTGTGAACGGGCCTGGCAGCGAAGGTATTGGGTGCCTCTGTGACCATGGTGGTCCCTATGAATGTTTTTTGCAGGAGGGATGAGAAACATTTTACAGTCACAGTTGATCAGCCATTAAGCATTCACTAAACCAACAAAATTTTAATGCCTCATCACATACACTATCTGAGTCTTCTCTGCACTAGTAAGTGATTAAAGCAAGATTATAGGATACAGTTCAGTCGCTAAGTCGTGTCCGACTCTTTGTGACCCCATGAATTGCAGCTCGCCAGGCCTCCCTGTCCATCACCAACTCCCGGAGTTCACTCAAACTCACATCCATCGAGTCGGTGATGCCATCCAGCCATCTCATCCTCTGTCGTCCCCTTCTTCTCCTGCCCCCAATCCCTCCCAGCATCAGAGTCTTTTCCAATGAGTTAACTCTTTGCATGAGGTGGCCAAAGTACTGGAGTTTCAGCTTTAGCATCATTTCTTCCAAAGAACAGCCAGGGCTGATCTCCTTCAGGATGGACTGGTTGGATCTCTTTGCAGTCCAAGGGCCTCTGAAGAGTCTTCTCCAACACCACAGTTCAAAAGCATCAATTCTTTGGTGCTCAGCTTTCTTCACAGTCCAACTCTCACATCCATACATGACCACTGGAAAAACCATAGCCTTGACTAGACGGACCTTTGTTGGCAAAGTAATGTCTCTGTTTTTCAATATGCTATCTAGGTTG
>NW_011494713.1:2972899-2984856 GCF_000754665.1 Bison bison bison
AGACAGTTTGTTGACAAAGTAATGTCTCTGTTTTTCAATATGCTATCTAGGTTGGTCATAACTTTCCTTCCAAGGAGTAAGCATCTTTTAATTTCATGGCTTTAGTCACCATCTGCAGTGATTTTGGAGCCCCCAAAAATAAAGTCTGACGCTGTTTCCACTGTTTCCCCATCTATTTCCCATGAAGTGATGGGACCAGATGCCATGGTCTTCGTTTTCTGAATGTTGAACCTTAAGCCAACTTTTTCACTCTCCTCTTTCACTTTCATCAAGAGGCTTTTTAGTTCCTCTTCACTTTCTGCCATAAGGGTGGTGTCATCTGTATATCTGAGGTTATTGATATTTCTCCGGGCAATCTTGATTCCAGCTTGTGCTTTTTCCAGCCCAGCATTTCTCATGATGTACTCTGCATATAAGTTAAATAAGCAGGGTGACAGTATATAGCCTTGATGTACTCCTTTTCAAGGAGTACAAGGTTAATATAAAAAAAAAAAATCAATCTCTTTCCTATATACCAGCAATGAGCAGTTTAATTTGAACTTAAATCATAGTATGTCACTTAAATACACTTAGATAAGTATGTCACTTAGATACACAGAGAAAACAGAGACATTAATCAAGCTCACATAAACAGTGCCCTAGAATGAAGCTGAAAGAGCTATGAAAATGGAAATGTAGATGCCTGGGTCCTAGTCCTTTGTCATTCACCAGGTTAAATGGGTCGCTTCTCTTTTCTGGACCCCGATGCTCCCTGATAAAGTTGCAGGCATTGGACTGAAAATCTAAAATCTTTTCCAACTTTCTAAGCCATCTCTGAGAATAAAGGCACATATTTCTTCTCCAAAATGTCTTTTTTTTTTTTTTGTAGAGCAGTTTTAGGTTCATGGCAACATTTAGAATAAGGTACAAAGATTTCTGCTGTACCCTTCATCCTTGTATATGCAGAGCCTCCCCAATATCAGCGTCTCCCACTGGAGTGTTACGTGTGTTGTAACTAAAACTGATAAACCTACATTGATACATCATTAAAATCCAAAATCCAGAGTTTACATTAGAGTTCACTCTTGATTTTATACATTCTGTGGGTTTGGACAAGTTTATAGTAACATGTATCCATCATTAAAGTATCATAGAATAGCTTCATTCTGTGCTTTCTGACTATACATCTCTCCTTTTTCTACCCCAAGCAACCACTCAGTAGAAAGGGGCCTTGCGAGAGGAGCAGGTTTCCACTATGGCCAACCAGGCATCTGCTCTTCAGGAATTTAAATAGAGACACCCAGACAGCCTGCAACATGGCACTGCAGGGTGGGTTTATCCCTGATGCAAGTTCCTGGTAGATATTTTGAGCAGTTGTGAATTATTTAGGTGCTGAGGCAGAAACACTTCCTGGAATTGAATCCTGAGAATTGTGCATGAAATTGAAGTCAAGAGGTTCGACAGTTATTTATTTATTTTTCCTGTTAACAAATGGAAAAAAAGACTATCCTTCAGCAATCAGCCTTATATTTCATCTCTTGCTTCTTTTTCCTGGCTTTCCAAGTGGCCTCTTGGCGCTTTGCGAATCTTCTTGCTTTTATTATATTGTATTTTGCAAAATACCTGAGAGCTGTTTTCACCATCCTGGGTGCCCTGAGAGTGCTCAGCCTGATCCACTTTCCCACCAGGAGAGAGGAAGGAGGTCTAATGAGCCCCTCATCGTGGCAAACTTCCTCCTCCTCCTCTGGGCCCTCTGCGAGCCTCACTGCTTTTGCTCCTCCTGGGCTCTTGTGCTATTTGGGGATTGATTGAGCTATTATTGCGAATTCATACACACATTATATGTTGTAAAATGCCTCATATTCAATTTATCAGTCTTTTCTCAAGTAAGTCGCCAACTAGGGAAGGAGAAGAACTCATAAGAATGCAGGTCCAACCTGCTGGCTTATCCTAGCGGGTAAACCTGGTGAGGGCAGAACTTGTAAGAGGGACCAAGTGCATCTTCTTAATGAGGGTTGGTGATGGTCAGAGTCTCTGAGAGGGATCCCCCCATATTTTCATGTCTTTTTTTTTTTGGCTGTGTCACATGGCTTGTGGGATCTTAGTTCGCAGACCAGGGATCGAACCCAGGGCCACAGCAGTGAAAGTACTGAGTCCTTACAGCTCAAGCCAGGGAATTCCCCCATTTTTTTTAAAAAGCAGTTTTATTGAGATCCAATATACATACCGTACAATTCACCCATTTGAGGTGTATAATTCAGTGATTTTTAATATATTCACAAGGTTGTGCAGCCATCACCACAGTCAGTTTTAGAGCATTTCATCACCCCCAAAAGAAACACCAGAACACTTAGCCATCACTCCCCACCTACCCCTGCATTCCCCCAACACAACGAATCTACTTTCTGTCTATATAGATTTGCCTATTCTGGACATTTCATCTACACAGAATCATAAGATATATGGTCTTTGTGACTGACATCTTTCAGTTTATATAATGTTTTCCAAGTTCATTCATGTTGTGTCAGTACTTCATACTTTTATCAGGATGTTTCAGTAAATTTATTTCTTTTCATTGCCAGATAATATTCTATTTATGGATATACCAGTTTGTCCATTCATTTTTTTGATGGACTTTTGAGTTGTGTCCATTTTTTGCTGTTATGAATAGTACTGCTTTGAGCATTTGTGTACAAGTTTTTGTGTGGACATGTGTTTTCATTTACCTCAGAGTAGAATTACTGGCTCATGTGGTAGCTCTATGTTTACGTCTTAAGGAACCAGCAGACTGTTATTCACAGTCACTGGACTATTTTACATCCTTGCCAGCAGTGTATGAGGGTTCCATTTCCCCCACGTTCTCACCATAACATTGTTATCCTCTGACTTTTTGACTGCAGCTATCCTAGTGGGTGTGAAGTGGTGAAGTGGATTTACACTGTGGCTTGGGTTTGCACAAGTGGTGGCTTCTACTGTATCTTGACAATAACTTTTTATATATATTTATTTTTGGTAAGAAAACTTTAAGTTCTATTCTCTTAGCATATTTCAAATATGTAATGCAGTATTATGACTATAATCACTATGTTTAACATTAGATTCTCAGACCTTATTCGTCTTATAGATGAAAGTATGTATACACCCTTTACCTACTGCTCCATATTTTCCTTAGCCCCTGGCAACCACTTTTTAACTGTTTCTTTGTAACATTCTCCTCCCACCCTGACTTCCCATATAAGTGATACTATGCAGTTGTTGTTCTCTGTCTGATTTATTTCACTTAGAAAAGTGTTCTCAAATTTTATTCATGTTGTTGCAAATGGCAGGATTTCTTTTCTTCTCATTGCTGAAAAATATTCCATTGTCATGTATATATATGTATTCCTTGATGAACTCTTAGGTTGTTCCTATATCTTGGCTGTTGTGAATAATACTTCAGTGAACATGTGGGTGCAGTTATCTCTTCAACATCCTGCTTTCAAGTCCTCTTGGATATATACGCAGAAGTGGGATTGCTGGGTCTTATGGTAGTTATGGTGCTGGAGAAGACTCTTGAGAGTCCCTTGGACAGCGAGGAGATCAAACTGGTCCATTCTACAGGAAATCAACCCTGAATGTTCACTGGAAGGACTGATGAGGAAGCTGAAATTCCAATACTTTGGCCACCTGATGTGAAGAGCTGACTCATTGGAAAAGACCCTGATGCTGGGAAAGACTGAGGGCAGGAGGAGAAGGGGGTGACAGAAGATGGAATGGTTGGATGGCATCATTGATTCAATGGACATGAGTTTGAGCAGACTCTGGGAAATAGTGAATGACCACGAAGCCTGATGTGCTGCAGTCCATGGGGTTGCGAAGAGTCAGACATGACTGAGTGACTGAATAACAAATGGCAGTTGTATTTAAAAAGGTGTTTTTATTGAAGAGTAGTTGATTTACAATATTGTGTTAGTTTTAGGTATATAGCAGAGTGATTCAGTTACATACATATATTTATTTTTCAGATTATTTTCCATTATATGTTATTATGAGATACTGAATATAGTTCCCTGTGGTTTAGTTGCTAAGTTGTGTCTGACTCTTGCAACTCCATGGACTCTAGCCCTCCAGACTCCTCTGTCCATAGGATTTTCCAGGCAAGAATACTGGAGTGGGTTGCCATTTCCTTCTCCAGGGAATCTTCCTGACCCAGGGATTGAACCTGGGTCTCCTGCACTGCAGGCAGATTCTTTCCTGACTGAGCTACCAGGGAAGCCACCTGTGCTATACAGTGTAGTGCTATAGTTCCCTGTGCTGTGCAGTACATTTTTGTTGCTTATTTATTTTATATATAGTAGTGTGTATCTGTTAATCCACATTCCTAATTTGCCACCCTTTCCTTCCTTTCCCCTTTGGTCACCATAAATTTCTATTCCTGTGAGTCTGTTTCTGTTTTGTATATGAATTCATTTGTATTAGTTTTTACAGTCTGCATAAGGACTTCCCTGGTGGTTCAGAGGTTAAAGCATCTGCCTGCAGTGCAGGAGACCTGGGTTCAATTCCTGGTTCGGGAAGATCTCCCGGAGAAGGAAATGGCAACCCACTCCAGTATTCTTGCCTGGAGAATCCCATGGATGGAGGAGCCTGGTGGGCTACAGTCCATGGGGTCGCAAAGAGTTGGACACAACTGAGCGATTTCACTTTCACTTCACTAAGTGCTATCATATAGTACAATGTTTGTCTTTCTCTATCTGACTGACTTCACTTGTTTTGGTAATCTCTAGGTCCATCCATGTTGCTGCAAATGACAATATTTCATTTCAATAAATGACAATATTCATTCATTCTTTTATGGTTGAGTAATATCCCATCTTAAACCAACCATCTATTGATGGGAATTTGGGTTGTTTCCATGTCTTGATAATAAAGTTTTAACTTAGGCAGTTGGATGTTCTGCTGGGAGTTAATATTGGAACAGGTGAGGAGAGTGTCTGTCATTGGAACCCTCCTTTCCTCAGGCAGCCTCACACCCTTGGGGCATCCCTCACCCTGGAGCTTTTTCTGTCTGTAGGTCTGGGGGAGGGAGCGGATCATGACTGAACCACTGCTTCAGGCCTTCACTCTGTTGGCCACCTTCAGAGTTGGCCTTCTGCTTTATTGGTCATTCTTAATTATCCCTTGACTCACAAGAAACATGAAGATTTAAACCAATTTGTTTTAAAAATTCAATTATAGATGTTATCTTTTCATAACTATAACCTAAGTTATGCAAGTTTCTTAGGTCACAAGTGTTTTTATGAGGATACTGTATGTTAAGCCCTCGGCACAGAGGAAGGTGTGTGT
Source organism: Bison bison bison (assembly GCF_000754665.1). Lineage (NCBI taxonomy): Eukaryota > Metazoa > Chordata > Mammalia > Artiodactyla > Bovidae > Bison > Bison bison. The sequence goes on from NW_011494713.1 coordinate 2,978,201, forward strand.
TTTCCAGCTTTCCTGTGTCCTCAGAAATGAGTGGATAAACTGAGCTATAATCCTTGGAAATATGTGTTTTTTTTTAAAAATTCTTTTTCTTGAAACAGTTGTAGATTCATATGCAGTTGTAGGAAATAATACCAAGAGATACCATACTTAGGCTGTTTAGCTGTGGGAGAAAATGAAGATTTACTGAGAGACTGGAAAATAACTCTGGAAGCATGCCAAGAATTTCAACTATTTCTGCTGCCATCAGCTCCTTGCTTTTCCTGGGATGAGGACCGTATGACCCAACAATCAAATAAGCTGCTCTCAAGGAGTGGTTACTTATTGACAGCAGCTCCTCAGAGTTGCGATTTCTTTTCTTAAAGTAGACAAATCTAATAACACTACCCACCCCTGTCTTCCTTCTCCTTGTTCTTAAGGGTCAGTTGCTAATACTGAATCTTTCCTGTCATGACTGCTGCTGCCGCCCCTAATCTATTGCACCTTTAAAAAAACGTTAAGCCTGCGAAAGATCTTATTTTAACTTAGACCTACTCACACTGGGAAAAAATCCTCTAAATGAGGCAAGGAATGTAAATAAGCTAATGGTTATAAAATTGGTCAGTGTAGTACCTGGCATTATCTTTTGAGTTTCTTTCATTGACTCGACACATATTTATAGAATTATAACTCTGTGTTAGGTACTGTTTGAGATGCTAGGAGTACAATTAGAAAAGAAGAAAACACACAGAAATTTCTGCCGTCATCTAGCTTATATTCTCCTGAAGGGAGACCACAAAATTATAACTGAAAACAGCCAAAAGTAAAATGCTATATCAAAAGTTGGGAGTGGGGACAAAGTGGTGAGGGAGAGGGAGTGAAGATGGATTCCACTAAAAAAAAAAACTCATTTAATATTATGCTGTACATCACAAAAAAAGATTGAAGCAAAAGAAGGGAGTGGCAGAGGATGAGATGCTTAGATAGCATCACCAACTCAACAGACATGAATTTGAGCAAACTCTGTGAGATAGTGGAGGACACAGGAGCCTGGTATGCTACAGTCCAACTCCATGCAAAGAGTTGGACACAACTTAGTGACTGAACAACAATTGTATCACATCCCCAGGACTTACTTATCCTATAACTAGAAGTTTGTACATTTTGACCCCCTTTCACCCATTTCACACCCCTGCCCTTCCCACCTCTCACCTCTAGCAACCACTTATCTGTTCTATCTGGGACTTTGGCTTTTTTGTTTTTTATATTTCTCATATAAGTGAAACCATACATTATTTGCCTTTTTTGCATATAGCAAAATTTCATTCTTTTTTATGGCTGAGTAGTATTCCATTGTGTGTGTGTGTGGTTGTGTGTATGTGTATGCTATCTTGTTTATCCATTCTTCTGTTCGTGGACACTTAGGTTGCTTCCATATCTTGGCAGTTGTAAATAATGCTACAGCAAACACCAGTGTGCATGTATCTTTCCAAGTTAGTTGATGTTTGTTTTGGACATATACCCAGGTAAGGGATTGCTCCTCTCGGCTGCTCCTGAGCTGTCGCAGCCTGGCGCTCTTGGCCACTGCCCCTGACCTCGGACGCGGGATAGCTCAGTGTAGTGAAAGTGGAGAGTGAAAAAGTTGGCTTAAAGCTCAACATTCAGAAGATGAAGATCATGGCATCTGGTCCCATCACTTCATGGCATATAGATGGGGAAACAGTGGAAACAGTGTCAGACTTTATTTTTTGGGGCTCCAAAATCACTGCAGATGGTGACTGCAGCCATGAAATTAAAAGACATTCACTCCTTGGAAGAAAAGTTATGACCAACCTAGATAGCATATTGAAAAGCAGAGACATTACTTTGCCTACAAAGTTCCATCTAGTCAAGGCTATGGTTTTTCCTGTGGTCATGTATGGATGTGAGAGTTGGACTGTGAAGAAAGCTGAGCACCGAAGAATTGATGCTTTTGAACTGTGGTGTTGGAGAAGACTCTTGAGAGGCCCTTGAACTGGAAGGAGATCCAACCAGTCCATTCTGAAGGAGATCAGCCCTGGGATTTCTTTGGAAGGACTAATGCTAAAGCTGAAACTCCAGTACTTTGGCCACCTCATGTGAAGAGTTGACTCATTGGAAAAGACTCTGATGCTGGGAGGGATTGGGAGCAGGAGGAGAAGGGGATGACAGAGGATGAGATGGCTGGATGGCATCACTGACTCGATGGACGTGAGTCTGAGTGAACGGGAGTTGGTGATGGACAGGGAGGCCTGGCGTGCTGTGATTCATGGGGTCACAAAGAGTCGGATACAGACTGAGTAACTGAACTGACTGATGGGATTGCTGGGTCTTATGGCGGGAGAAGGCAATGGCACCCCACTCCAGTACTCTTGCCTGGAAAATCCCATGGACGGAGGAGCCTGGTAGGCTGCAGTCCATGGGGTCGCTAAGAGTCGGACACGACTGAGTGACTTCACTTTCACTTTTCACTTTCATGCATTGGAGGAGGAAATGGCAACCCACTCCAGTGTTCTTGGAGTGTTCCTGGAGAATGCCAGGGATGGGGGAGCCTGGTGGGCTGCCATCTATGGGGTCGCACAGAGTCGGACACAACTGAAGCGACTTAGCAGTAGCAGCAGCATGGTAGTTCTACTTCTAGTTTTTTGAGAAGCTTCCATACTGTTTTCCACTGTTGCTGCACCAATTTGCATTCTCACCAGCAGTGTATGAGAGTTTCCTTTTTACCACATCTTTGCTGACATTTGTTATTTGTGTTCTTTTGATGATAGCCATTCTGACAGGTGTGATGTAATACTGCGGTTTTGATTTGCATTTCCCCGATGATTAGTAATGCTGAGCATCTTTTCATGTGCTTGTTGGCCATCTGCATTTCTTCTTTGGAAAAATATCTATTCAGTTCTTCTGCCAATTTTTTAATCAGGTTTTTGTTTTGATGTTGAGCTATTTATATTTGTTGGGTATTAACCCCTTATCAGTCATGTCATTTGCAAACATTTTCTCCCACTCAGTAAATTGTCTTTTCCTTCTGTCAGTGGTTTCCTTTATTATGCAAAATTTTCAAGTCTAATTAAGTCCCATTTGTTTATTTTTGCTTTTGTTTTCTTCAGGAGATAGATCCAAAAAATATTGCTGATTTATGCCAAAGAGTGTTCCCCCTCAGTTTTTCTGTAGAAATTTTATATAGTATCTGGTCTTTCATTTAGGTCTTTAATCCATTTTGAGATTTTTTTTTTGTATGTGGTATTAGAGAATGTTCTGATTTCATTCTTTTCCATGTAGCTGTCCAGTTTTCCCCGATGACTTATTGGAGAGTGTATTTTCTCCATTGTATATTCTTGTCTCTTTTGTCTTAGATTAATTGACTATAAGTGAGTGGGTTTATTTTTGGACTTTATATTGTGGTTCCATTTATCTGTATGTTTGTTTTCATGCTAGGACCATACTGCTTTGATCACTGTATCTTTATTGTATAGTCTGAAGTCAGAAAATTTGATTCCTCCAGCTCTGTTCTTCTTTTTTAGGATTATTTTGGTTATTTGGGGTCTTTTTGTTTCCACACAAATTAGAAAAATTTTTGTTCTAATTCTGTGGAAAATACCATTGGTAATTTGATAGAGATTATGTTGAATCTGTAGATTGCCCTGGGTAGAATGGTCATTTTAACAATATTGATTCTTCTAACCTGAGGACATGGTATATCTTTCCGTCTATTTGTGTCATCTTCAATTTCTTTCATCAGGGTCTTATAGTTTTCAAAGTATAGGGTTTTGCCTCCTTATGTAGTAAATGACACTTTCTTTATCCATTCATCTGTTGGTGGACACCTTGGTTTCTATGTCTTGGTTATTGTAAATAATGCTGCAGTGAACTTGGGGTTGCAGATATCTTTTCAAGGTACTGATTTTGTTTCTTTTGGATAAACATCCAAAAGTGGAATTTCTTGATTATATGGTAGTTCTATTTTTAATTTTTTTAGGATCTTCCATAATATTTTTCATAGTGGCTGAAAAAATTTACATTCTCACCAGCAGTGCACCAGGGCTCCCGTTCCTCCACATCCTGTAGATTCCAGTTTTAAGTGAAGTCAGGGAAGACCTCACTGGGAAGGTGGCATCAGAACGGGCTGGCAAAGCTTTTCTGTAAAGGGCCAGACTTTGCTGGCCAAGTGCTTAACAACTTTTTAGTGCAAAAGCAACCCTATGCATTACATAAAGGAATGAACATGGCTGTGTCTTACAAAACTTCATGTATATGAATAGGCAGAAAAGCAAGTGTGGCCATGGACTGCAGTTTGTCAATCCCTGCACTTGAATAAAAATGTGAAGGAGGTGAGAAATCAGGCCCTGTGGATGGATACCTTCAGGGAGAGCGTTGCAAGCAGAAGCAACAGCCAGTGAAAAGGCCCTGAGGTGGGTTTATGTCTGGGGCCAATCCTATGGGAGTTTGTAGCCCAGGGTACACTCAGTACGTGTTAATTCTATGTGTGTGTGTGTGTGTGTGTGTGTGTGTGTGCATGCATGTGTGCATGCTCAGTCGTGTCTGACTTTTATGACCCCATGGACTGTAGCCCACCAGGTTTCTCTGTCCATGGAATTACCCAGTCAAGAACACTGGAGTGGGTTGCTATTTCCTACTCCAAGGGATCTTCCCAACTCAGGGATCAAAGCTGTGTTTTTTGTGTCTCCCGCATTGGCAGGAAAATTCTTTACCACTGTGCCACCTGGGAAGCATGTTTACTAAGAATATCCAAAAGAATTGACAATGAACTACTTCTTTAACAGTTGAAGTATGAGATGCATACAGAAACGTATGTAAGCATACAGCATGACGCACTTGTATAAAGTGAACGCTTCGGGTGACAGTACCCAGATCCAGAAACACAACTGGACTGGCACCTCAGAAGCCCTCCCCAGGCCTCCTCTCGGGCATTGTCCAGTCAGGTGACCACCAACCTGTAGGTGAATGTAGGTGAGTTGTGCCCATTGTTGAACTTCGTGTGACTTTTCATAAGAGGTACCTGCACTACTCTGTCTGTTGCCTGCCTGCATCTATCTCCTTGGGCTTAATGTTTTATTTCTGAGATTCATCCTTGTGGCTCCTTGGGGTTATAATTCTTTAATTCTCACTAATGTATGGGAGTCAGTACTATGAAGATGATATTACTTAGTTGTTTTTTCCACTGTTGATGGATGTTTATGTTGTTTCTGGTTTTGGCCATTACAACTGCTTTGTTTGTTTTGCCATAAAAAAAAAAAAAGAAAATCTCAAGCACAGAGTCAGCCAAATATTTAGGGGCTTTCGGAGTTTTGGGAAACAGTTTAAAATGTTTGAGAACAGGACATGCCTGGATCATTCATACTATCCAGGGGTGAGGTTGTTGCTTTCCTGCTGCAGCTCAGGAGGTCTGAGGCAGCCAGCATTGCAGCTGCCACAGGCCTAGCTGTGAGGCCCCCGATCATGGAGTTGGTACAGTTGGTTCAGGTGGTCAAGCCACCCTCCCCTGTGGCACTCCTCTAGCCGAAGTCTGTCTGAGTGTTCCAGAAAGAGCCTCTTGTGGTGGAGCCTCTGGGGCTCCCACGAATATTTCTGCAGCCATGGTCTGTGGGATCATGGAGGATGTGTATTCCCTAAATCTGCAAACCTGTGATGCAAAAACGTGGAACTTTTTAGACCATGACACTTTTCTTCTGACATCTTTGAAGAGTATGTGAAAGTTTAGGCAACTCAAGATTGAGTCTGCCTGGAGAAGGGAAGATTGTTTTGTGAATATTCTTCATGAAGTGCTCAGACAGCCCCGTGAGCAGATCACTTTCTGATGATTCGGAAGCTGACCTTGCCAAGCATGCAGGTCTTATGCTGAATACACGGGCCAGGTGCACTTTGCAGCTGCAGAGTCACGAGGTGGAAATCTGATCACTATGAGGAGGACCTTGGTGGCTCTCACATTTCTCCCAGTTCTCTTGGGCCACCTGTCCTGTTGCCCCTCTGCTCAACCGGCACACCCCCTCCCATCTCTGTCACCACCTTATGACACATCATGGCTCCAGCTGCCCAAGTGCTGGCCTCAGCGCTTGACTAATCTTAGAACACTCCTGGGTCATCACTGGGGCTTACACAGCCTCCGTGTCCTTCTTGAGCACTTTCTGATTCAACTGGAGGGTGAAAAATTGCTCCTTGTACTTATTCTAAATTGAGGAGTCCAAGAAGACACACCAGTAGATAAAGATACACCAGACACATGCCTGAGGAGATAGGTAGGCTGGAAAAAGCTAGAGAGTAGGCAACTCTCCATGTTAGTAATGCTGAATGTTCTCACCTGTTGAGAGATGTAGCCTATGTTTTACAGGATTTCCCAATAGCATGAATTTTTCTAGACCATTCCATCACTTCTCAGTTCAGTTCAGTTGCTCAGTCGTGTCCAACTCTTTGCGACCCCATGTATTGCAGCACGCCAGGCCTCCCTGTCCATCACCAACTCCTGGAGTTCACCCAAACTCATGTCCATCAAGTTGGTGATGCCATCCAGCCATCTCATCCTCTGTCGTCCCCTTCTCCTCCTGCCCCCAATCCCTCCCAGCATCAGAGTCTTTTCTAATGAGTCAACTCTTCACATGAGGTGGCCAAAGTATGGAGTTTCAGCTTTAGCATCAGTCCTTCCA
>NW_011494713.1:2984956-2991257 GCF_000754665.1 Bison bison bison
CAGGGTCATAACTTTCCTTCCAAGGAGTAAGCGTCTTTTAATTTCATGGCTGCAGTCACCATCTGCAGTGATTTTGGAGCCCCCAAAAATAAAGTCTGACACTGTTTCCACTGTTTCCCCGTCTATATGCCATGAAGTGATGGGACCGGATGCCATGATCTTAGTTTTCTGAATGTTGAGTTTTAAGCCAACTTTTTCACTCTCCTCTTTCACTTTCATCAAGAGGTTTTTTAGTTCCTCTCCACTTTCTGCCATAAGGGTGGTGTCATCTGCATATCTCAGGTGCTCTAGGAGAATGTAAACACCCCTTTTGTTATGCTTTATTATATGGGGATTGCGCTCCTTCTTTTGTATGGAAGAAATTCTCATGACAGGAATAGACACTAGGCATAGAGCAGATGTGTGGAAGTTGTTTGCTGAAACAATGAATAAGGAGAGTATGACTTTGAACATTCTACAGCAATTCTGATATCACACTGTGTTGTGGTCTCCTGAACTCTTGTTGTCTGACTCTAGCTGACTGAATCTGATGGCCCAACATCACCTAGAACAGTGGTTCCCAGCCTTTTTGGCACCAGGAACTGGTTTCATGGAAGAGAACTTTTCCATGGACAGGGTTGAGGGGGTGGGGTGGTTTGGGGATGATTCTCTTAAGGAGTACACAGCTTAGATCCTTCACGTGGGCAGGTCACATTAGGGTTCGAGATCCTATGAGAATCTAATGCTGCTGCTGATCTGATAGGAGGTGGAGCTCAGGCAGTAATGCTAGCAATGGGGAGCAGCTGTAAATACAGAGGAAGCTTTGCTTGCTTGCCTGCTGCTCACCTCCAGCTGGGTGGCCTGATTCCTAACAGGCCATGGTCCATGACCCAGGGATTGGAGACCCTTGTCCTTGATGACTTCCTGTTAGTCATTCATTCCCATTCATCACATATGCTAATTTGCACAGGGTCCTGAGAAAGGATCTGAGGATGTATTATAGCAGTGAGCAAGACAAGTTCATGGAGCTTCTATTCTAGTGGGGAGAAGCTGGGATTAAACACTCATACCAATAAACCTTATGACAAGTGGTGATGAATTCTATGTAGGAAAGATCAGTTGGGTCAGAGGGATGGGAGAGTGAGGTGGAACAGGGTTGAGGCAGTGTTCTTTCTAGGGTGGCTGAGAGGGTTTCTCTGATGAGATGGTGTTTGAGCAGAGGTGTGGAGGAAGTGAGGGAGAACCAGGTGGGTATTTGGGAAAAGAACATCACAGGAAAAGAGAAGAGGTTCAACGGTCTCGAAGCGGAAGGGAGCATGGTGTGTTTGAGGAATGGGAGCGGGTGGAGGAGTGAGGGGAGAGGGCCAGGAGGGAAGCCCAGAGAGGTGAAGGTGGGCCCACTGGAGGGTCTTCCAGGTCACTGGAAGCACCTGGAAGCCACTGGGAGGCTTTGCTAGAGGGTGGCATGGTCAGACCTGTGTGTTTTAAGATCACTCAGTTGCTGTGTTGAGAATTGATCCAAGGGGGACAGGAGCAGAAGCAGGAGACCCATCAGAAGGCTGATGCACTCTTCCCAATGAGAGATGTACCCGTGTGTGGTGAGAATTTTTAGAATGTCCAAGTCTGCCAAGCTGTCCGATGGTCCAGAACATGGTGCTCTACTTTTATGTGAATTTCAAGCTCAGGATATAAACATCAGCCTGGAGTTGGAGAGGGAGCTGGCAAGGGCTTCCCTGGGCCCCTGCTCCTCTTCCTCTCCAAGGGCCCTTGCCTTGGCGTGCTCTGGGGCACAGACCCCGGTGAAGCCAGGTGGAGTCTGGGTGTCAGCAGCACTTGGTGCACACCTGAAGTGGCAGCAGGACCCTGACCATGTCATCACCAGCTTCAGGGCAGCCCCTTCCTCTCCTGTGGGGAGGAGTTGCACCTAGCATTCATCGCACAGGGCCCCCACAACCCACACTTCCCCTTCCCCATCTTGCTGGAGTGAACTGGGCCTTTTCTTTCCTCCCTCTCTCCCTTCCCTCTTTTCTCCCTCCCTTCCCCTTCTTTTTCTGTTTTAACTGAGATATAATTTACATATGGCATTGAATGAAGTGTACAATGTGTTAATTTGACACATTTATACATTGTGATTTGACTACCACCGTCACTTTAGTTAACACCTCTAGCATGTCACGTAATTATCATTTCTTTTTTGTGATGAGAATACTTAATATGTAGTCTCTTAGAAATTTTGAAGTATATAATACAGTATTGTTGGCTATAATCACTGCGCTGTGCATCAGATCTCTAGAATTTATTCATCTTCTAGTTGCAAGTTTGTGCCCTAAACATCTCCCCAATTTCCCCACATCCCAGTCCCTGGTCACTACCATTTTACTCTCTGTTTCTATAATTTCAGCTTTTTTATATTTCACATACAAGAGCTATCATGAAGTATTTATCTTCTTCTATCTGGCTTAGCATCATGCCCTCGAAGTGTTGTCGCAAATGACAAGATTTCGTTCTTTTTAATGGCTGAGTACTATTCCATATGGCATACAGGTATTTATACCATCCCCTTATCCCTTCATTTACTGACACTTAGGTTGTTTCTGTATCTTTCCTATTGTGAATAATGCTGCAATGAACATGAGTGCAGGTATCTTTTCAATACCCTGTTTTTGTTTCCTTTGAATGTATACTCCGAATTGTGATTGCTAGATCATTATGGTAGTTCTATTTTTATTTTTTTTGAGGAACCTCCCTACTGCTTTCCATAGTGGCTGCACAGTTTACATTCCCACCCACAGTGTACCAGGGTTCCCTTTCTGCTGTGTGCTGGCAGGATCTGTTCTGTCTTACCTTGATGATTGCCAGTCTCCTGGGTGTCAGGAGTAGTTGGGCCTTTTCTGTCCATGGTTTCAACCATGTCATCTGGGGTGCTACTTTTCTTCCACATCTCTGGATCTCAACTTACCCAGTTCACTTAGATGGTGGAGATGTGGCCCTTGAATGTTGGCCATACCAACCCTTATGTCAGTTTACACCATCTTATCTTCACCATTTGGATTCTGTCTTGGTTACCTACTGCTATGTGACAGATGACCACACACTGAGAGTCTTAAGACAACATCCATTTACTAGCTCTGAAGGCCAGCAGTGTGGTGAACTCAGCTGGATTCTGTGTTCACGGGATCACAAATCTGCAGTCAAGGTTCAGCTGGATTGGCCTTATATTTGGAGGTTCAAGATAAAAATCTATTTCTAAGGTCATTCATGTTGGTGGTGGAACCCAGTTCTTTCTGGTTGTAGAACTTAAGACCCCATTTTCTTGGCTGTCAGCCAAGAGCTACTCTCAACTTCTAGAGGTCACCTGCATTCCTTGTCAGGTGGCCCCTTCTGTCTTCAAGCTGCAATGGTGCATTGAATCCTTCTCATGCTTTGACTCTCTCTAGCTTCCCTTCTCCTACCAGTTGGAGAAAGCTCCCTGCTTTTAGGGATCATGTGATTATACCTGGCCCATCTGGATAATTCAAGGTCGTTTCCCTCCCTGAAGGTGGGCTGTGCCGTGTAGCACAGCGTAAGCACAGGAGCGCTCTCTCATCATCATGATTGGCCCGGGGACAAGGACAGGACATTGTTAGGGCCATTTAGAAATTCTGCCTACCCTGACAGAGTCTTTTGCTTCCAATATCTATAGTATGTGTGGACCTGCCTTTGCCCTCATGACTGATATACCTTGGTGATTACTGCAGTGTGCTTTTACTTCTAGGACCTGAGTTTCTTCTTTTTTAGAGAAACAGTTGGTATTTTGAAGCCATGTGGTACCCTACAGCCCAGCATAGCGACCAGAAATCAGTGTTTAATGTTTCTGACTCTGAATGGCAGAGAAGCAAGGAAAAATTGCCTGTTTTATCATTTTATGGCCATTAAAGCTTCTCATCCAAGCTAAAATGATAAGGGCTGAGATGTTCAAGGCACTGTGTGTGTGAAGTCTCCTGGATCATGAAATGGGAAGTGATCTCTAATGTCCTAGTGCGTCTGCTTTTTCCTGTCACAGCCAACTTCCAGGAAACATATTGATGTGTCTTCCCACCTCTGCTGGAAGCTCCAGTGACTGCGAACTCATTACCTTACAATGCAGTCTATGCCGTTCTTGGACAGGTCTATTTATTAGAACATATCTTCCTTCTATTGGCCAGTGCTGGCTTCCTTCTGACTCGCCCAGTGTTCCCATTTATGGTCTTTGGTCACACCAGATGCCTCTTTTCTCTTATGAAATGTGGTTCAGAGGTTTAGAGGCAGGCATCAAGAGTTGGAGCATCTCTTCTTCAGCTAAACTCCAACTTTGCCAGGCAACGTGGTGCGTGGCCTTCTCTTCTGGTGCTGGGTACTCCTTCGGAATGCAGGCTGGGTTGAGGGCAGGGGCGTTCTGTTTGCCCTCATGAGTTGTCGTCACCACTGTGTCCCTGGCTCCTAGCACAATGCCTTGAACACAATAGATACCAGTCGATTTTTACCGATGGACCCCAGTCTCCTTTGGAACTTGGGTGTTTGTGTGTTCTTCCTGATTGACATTGCCCAGTCTTGCGAGCCATCCCTGGTCTCTACCTAGACACAGTTACTATTTTCTGTCTTAAATCTTTTCCAGAACTAGGCACACAAACAAATAAAACAACTTAATGATTCAGGTGCTTGAGAGAAGTTGCTTCCATAAGTAACACATTTTGGTTCTTGATTTAAATTGTACCTCATTTGGAGCTGCAGCAGGAAGGAGGAGGTAACTTCATTACAGAGAAAAAAAGATCATATGAAACTTGGAATTGGTTTTGCCTTTTCCTCTCTATTCAAGGGCATGGAGTTATTTAATCCGATGCATCTCTCAATGCGTGCACTTGCTGCAGGGATGGGAATGAAGTCCCACTGACAGTAAGAAATTCTTTCCCAGAGGAAGTAGATGTGGTTGCCTTGCTGCTTGTTTACATAGCAGTCGCCTTGGTACCTAAAGGTAGCAAATGTGGGTGTTCATGGTGGGTACTTGATAGAATATTCTAATATTGCTGCTTTATTTAAAAGGCTTAGTTTTGTGTAATGTAACTATTGACACATTTGCATCATCTTTCTCCAGGAAAAAGTGTAGGTAATTGTATCTGTAAGAAACTGCAAGTTAGAGCCCCTAGCTTGGTAGCTCAGCTATCTAACCTGAATGCTCCTGTGAAAGAATGATCCACACATAAAAATTTCAAGATGTATCTGCTCTTTGAAAAGTGAATGTGGTACCTTCTATGTAAAATAGGAGTCTTATCTTGTCTTTGTAACATTTCTCTTTTGTTCTTCCAACAAATATTTATTGACTCCTGTAATATGTAGAGAAGCACAGATTTTAAGTAGAATTTTTAAAAGAAAATCTCTAGTTGTATCCTTTAAGAGTGGCAGAAAAGCAATTATAGAAAAGTCATTTATTGTGTTTTAATACTGTTTGATCATCAGACTAGTTTGTTATTGACAACTTTGATCTGGAAATAATATATTTCACACATATTATGCAAATCAATTAAAAGTAGAGCTCACTATTCTGGGTAGGAAATTTCAGTTGTTCTTTATTTGTTTTTTCTCCCAATAGTGTGCCTAATAATTAACTGACATGATTATACAACTTTGAATTGTAAGTTACAAAGTAATAGAAGCTAACTCCTGTTTTCCATTCTTATCCTCTTCTCCAAACTCATGTTTTACTGTCTTTAGATTTTTGCATGTGGTTAGAGTCCAAAGAGGAGAAGGCAATGGCAACCCACTCCAGTACTCTTGCCTGGTACTGGAGGCAAGGTAATGGAGGAGCCTGGTAGGCTGCAGTCCATGGGGTCACTAGGAGTCCGACATGACTGAGCAACTTCACTTTCACTTTTCACTTTCATGCATTAGAGAAGGAAATGGCAACCCACTCCAGTGTTCTTGCCTGGAGAATCCCAGGTACAGGGGAGCCCAGTGGGCTGCCGTTTCTGGGGTCACACAGAGTCGGACATGACTGAAGTGACAGCAGCAGCAACAGAGTCCAAAGAATACATTAAATCTGCAACCTTTTAAACCAAATTTCATTGACTAATTAACTCACTTATTCAGCAAACATGTATCAGGCCTGCCTTGTGTTTAGATCACGGTGCTAGGGTTAGAGAAGAAAAACTATGAGATAAAGGAGACTTGCCTTAAATTTTTTTTTAATGTTAACACATCTATCACCTCACATAATTATTATTATTTTTTTTGTGGTAAGAAATTCAAGATCTATCTCTTAGCAACTTTCAAGTATGTAATACAGTATGGTTAACTATAGTCACCATGC
>NW_011494713.1:2991357-2991758 GCF_000754665.1 Bison bison bison
CCACTCTCCATCCTCTCGTCGTCCCCCTTCTCCTCCCTGCCCCCCAATCCCTCCCAGCATCAGAGTCTTTCTAATGAGTCAACTCTTCACATGAGGTGGCCAAAGTATTGGAGTTTCAGCTTTAGCATCAGTCCTTCCAAAGAACACCCAGGACTGGTCTCCTTTAGGACGGACTGGTTGGTTCTCCATGCTGTCCAAGGGACTCTCAAGAGTCTTCTCCAACACCACAGTTCAAAAACATAAATTCTTAGGCACTCAGCTTTCTTCACAGTCCAACTCTCACATCCATACATGACCACTGGAAAAACCATAGACTAGACGGACCTTTGTTGGCAAAGTAATGTCTCTGCTTTTGAATATGCTATCTAGGTTGGTCATAACTTTCCTTCCAAGGAGTAAGC
>NW_011494713.1:2991942-2996410 GCF_000754665.1 Bison bison bison
AAGAGTTGACTCATTGGAAAAGACCCTGATGCTGGGAGGGATTGGGGGCAGGAGAAGGGGATGACAGAGAATGAGATGGCTGGATGGCATCACCAGCTTGATGGACATGAGTTTGGGTAAACTCCAGGAGTTGGTGATGGAGAGGGATGCCTGGCATCCTGCAATTCATGGGGTTGCAAAGAGTCGAACATGACTGAGTGAACTGAACTGAACTAACTGTAACGACTCTGTAGAGCAGTAGTTCTCCAAGTGTGGTCACATCCCAGTGTTGATGTTGTGTATGTATGTGTGTGTGTCTGTGTGCACTCACATGCTTGTACTACAGTACATACTGGTAGCTCTGGAATATGCTAGAGTAGGAAATGGACATTCATGATGATTTAAATAAAATTAATGCACTTTGTTTTTTAGAGCAGTGTTTGGTATAGAGAAAAACTGTGCAGTATATACATAATTTCCACTACCTCTTCTCTGTCCTCTCACTCTCCTCTATTATTAACATTTTGCCTTAGTCTAGTACATTTGTTGCAATTGATGAACAAATATTGATACGTTATTATTAACCCAGAATTAACATCAGAGTCATTCTTCGCATTGTGTATACTTTGTTGAGTTTTGTCAAATGCATAATGTCCACAATAACAGAGTCATATAGAATAGTTTCACTGCTCTGAAAATCCTCTGATTTCTATCTATTCATCCCTCCCTTCCTTCCTCCAAACTTAAGCAACCACTGAAAATTTTACTATTGTTTCTATAGTTTTTCCTTTTCCAGATGGTAGTGTAGTTGAAATAAGACATTCATAGTGTTTTTAGACTGGTTTCTTTCACTTAGCAATGTGCATTTAAGGTTCCTCCATGCCTTTTTGTGACTTGATGACCCAGTGCATTTAAGGTTCCTCCATGTCTTTTTGTGACTTGATGACCCATTGAATAATAAATATTCCATTGCCTAGATGTGCTATGATTTGTTTCTCTATTGGAGGACATCTTGGCTGTTCCCAAGTTTTGGCAATTGTGAATAAAGCTTCTATAAACATCCATGTGCAGGTGGTTATGTGAATATAAGTTTTAAACTTAAGTGAATAACTACTAAGGAACACAGTGCTGGATCATTTTGTGAGATTATGTTTAGGCTGTAGATTCTGCCAAAGTAACCATAATATTTTATATTTCCACCAACAGTAAATGAGAGTTTCTGTTGCTCCACATCCCCACCAACATTTGGTGGTGTGAGCATTTCGGATTTTAGCTACCTAATAGGTGTGTAGTCAGATCACACTGTAGGACATTTATTTATGTTAATTGAAGTAAAGTTGATTATAAGCTATGTAAGTTACAGGTATACAATATACTGATTCATACTTTTTAAAGTTTATACTCCATTTATAGTTATTATAAAATATTGACTATATTCTCTTATTGTACAGTATATCCTTGTAACTTATTTTAGACATAATAGCTTATACCTTTTAATTTCCCTCCCCTTGATTGCCTTTTTCCCTTCCCTCTCTCCTGTGATGACCACTAGTTTGTTGTCTATATGAACCTGCTTCTTTTTTGTGCTATTCACTCGTTTGTTGTATTTTTTAGAGTCTACGTATAAAGTGATATCATATAGTATTTATCTTTCTCTGTCTGACATTTCATTAGCATAATACCCTCCAATTCAAACCATGGTGTTGCAAATGGCAAAATTTCATTCTTTTTATTGCTCAGCAGTATTCCATTATATATGTATATATATATATCTGGATATAGATATGGATACCACATCTTTATCTATTCATCTGTTGATGAACACTTAGGTTGCTTACATATCCTGGCAATTATAAATAGTGCTTCAGTGAACACTGGGGTCATGTATCTTTTCAAGTGAGAGTTTTAGGGTTGTTTTTTTTTATATATATACCCAGGAGTAGAATTGCTGGATCATATGTAGTTCTATTTTTAATTTCTTAAGAAACCTCCAGACAGTTTTCCACTGTGGCTGCACCAGTTTACATTCCCACCAACAGTGTATGAGGATTCTTTTTTGTCCACATCCTCACCAGCATTTGTTATTTGTGTTCTTTTTGATGCTAGCCATTCTGACAGAAGTGAGGTGATAGCTCATTGTAGTTTTCATTTGCATTTCCCTGATGATTAGCTATGTTGAGCATCTTTTCATGTGCCTGTTGGCCATCTGAATTTAGGATAATTTATTTTTTAACAGAGCAGCCTAGGCACCTGAGCCTCACAAATGCCCTGCAGAGATAGGCAGGAGTGGAAAGCTGTGACATATTAATGCATTCCGAGTCCTGCATGATTCAAAAATAGTTTTCTTCATCATCATTTGTATTCATTAATGTAGCTAGTTTCAGTCAGGTGTCAGAACCGATGAGCACTCTCAGAGGCCCTCTCACCCGCTCCACCATTCATACTGAATTTTTTTCCCCTTGCAGCACATCCTTTACTGATCCTCAGTTTTAGAGAGCTGGTCCTGTTGGGCTTTTCAGCTTACTGTCAGTGCAGTGAGTTTGCAGCTGATTTGCCTGCAGGGGAAAAGCATTTTGCTGGAGGTATCTTTGGTGTCATTTTGGACAGTACCTCATAGAGTTTGTGTTTATGTAGATGGTCTCTTGGAATTTCCTGGCTGTAGTTTTCTCTGGTGCCTGATGGAGGTCAGTGTCAGTAATAGTCATGATTGTCAGCTCACCAACTCTGCCTATTTCAGGATTTTTGCATCTTGGTGGTAAAAACCAAAGATCCAGAAAATCAACAGGATATTCCCATGCTAGAGGTAACATACACTTTGAACATCATGTCCCATCTCAAAAATCTTTTGTAAAGCCCTTCTAAAAAAATCTCAGAGCTATTTCTCCAAAGTTTTGCTTTTCTCAGTTTTATCTCATTAATAGTAATTATAATACTAATGGGAGAGGGTGCTAGGAGTCTTAGAGCTGTTCTTGTGTAGAAAATATACTTCTTTTGCTCTTATAAACATATGTGTGTATTGTTCATATAAAATACATGTGTGCATATGTGTATTATATTTAATAAACATATATATATGCTTCCTGGTGGCTCAGTGGTAAATAATTCACCTGCCAATATAGGAGACTTGGGTATGCTCCCTAGGTCAGGAAGATCCCCTGAAGAAGGAAATGGCAACCAGTTTGAGTATTCTTGCTTGGGAAATCCCATAGACAGAGGAGCCTGGCAAACTGTCATCCATGGGGTCACAAAAGAGTTGGACATGACTTAGAGACTAAAGAACTACTATATCTATATATATACATAAAATTATCTAGGGTATTCTAGGCCAGCACTGTCCAATAAAACTTCCCGGATGATGAAAATTTTCTGCACTGTCTACTATGGTAGCCACTTGCCACATATGTCTATTAAACATTTGAAATGCAGCTAGTGCAACTGAGGAACTGTATTTTTCATTTTTAATTAATTTAAATGTAAATTATATGGTCCTATGTGCTTAATGGCTGAGAAATATAGGGGAAGACATAGATTGCTTGTTCAGTGCTAACTCTTTCCTTTGGCAAATTCACAGATATTTTATAGGAGGTAGAAATAAACTAAATTTGGAAACCTTTTGGCCTATTAACTTTAACTATGAAATTTGAGATGCTTACTTAAAAATTTGTTTCTTGATGTGATTTTCTGTGTCAAGTCGTCAAGTCTGGCCCCAGATAGTTCTTAAGAAGTTTGTAAATGATACACAGGAAGTTTTAGGAACATGAGGCTTCAGTGTTTCCCTTGATGTCCTCTGTGGGTTGGGATAAAGAGCCAGACAATGCTGAGCTTCCGAGTCCCATGTATAACAAGAACCACAGAGAGTAAGTACACTGTTAAGAGGTCTAGCGTCAGTGATGGATGGGACTGAGCAGAGCTATGGAATGAATTCCCTTTGCTCTGGAAATTTCTGATTTGGAAACCAGAGAAGTCAGGTGACTGGGAAGTGTATTAGTCAGGACTGGCTAGGGTATGCTGTGATAACAACAGGTTCAGCCTGAAATCTCAGGGACTTAATATCACAAAGGCTCAGGTCTTGCTCTTTCCAAATCTAATGTCATTGGGCAGCTGTTTAGAGCCTTTGTCCCTCATGCAGTAACTCTGTGATCCTGGCTGTTGCCATCTTGCTCTTTCATCATTGAAGCCACCAAGTTCCATGCAGGAGAGAAAAAGAGTGTGAATGGTGGCACACACCAGCTCTTAAGTGTTTAGACCCAAAAGGGACACAATCCCTTTTGCTCACACGCCAGGGGCCAGTGCTTGACCGTGGCCTTGACTGTGCAAGGGGCTGTGAAGTGTGGAGGAGCCCAGAGATATTTGGTAAGTTGCGAAACTGTTAAGTTGCGAATTTGTTAAGCAATTAACAAATCCTCTGCATTTAAAAAATTCCAACAGTTTAGAATGATTTTGGAATTTTCAACTATTTACATTAATTCCCTTAGATATTATTAGGGAC
>NW_011494713.1:2996510-3000676 GCF_000754665.1 Bison bison bison
GGAGGTTGTGCAAAATATTTTATCTCTAGGCTTTTGTTCCAGTTTGGAATTCACTGGGATACTCTGTTGATGTAAATTTGACTTCTGTTACTTTTTTAACATTTGGTGTTACAATGCTAATTCACCTTAAGATCCTTTGGGCACAGGCATTCATAGATTTAAAAGAAAATTATGATAATTTCATTATCCATTTGAGCAGTTTTAGTTCACCTCTTTTGGGATGTCGATTGGAGAAGGGAATGGCAACCCACTCCAATATTCTTGCCTGGAGAATTCTATGGACAGAGGAGCCTGGCAGGCTACAGTCCACGATGTCACAAAGAGTTGGACGTGACTGAGTGACTTACACTTTAAAATACAAATGGAAAGAGTATCATACATAATTTCCTCAAGCTTGTACTGAAGTTGGGCATTACTATAAAATTTTAGAAGCATGCTGTGATTTGTTTTGTTTATTTTTAGCTTTGCAAAACCAAGTGTACTACATATCCTGGTGAAACGCATTCTTCATTCATAACAGCCAGCTTTAAAGTGGCAAACATGGAGAAATCACTGTTTTTCCTAAATCTCTTTCTCCCATATCACATCTTAAGCCAATCATCTGTTGATGGGCACTTGAGTTACTTCCATGCCTTGGCTATTGTAAATTGTGCTGCTATGAACATTGAGGTGCATGTGTCATTTTGAATTGGCGCTTTCATTTATTTTCCAGATATATACCCAGGAGTGGAATTGCTGGATCATATGATAGCCCTATTTTTAGTTTTTTAAGGAACCTCCATACTGTTCTCCTTAGTGGCTGCACCAATTCATAATCCTACCAACAGTGTAGGAGGGTCCCTTTTGTCCGTATCTTCATTAGCATTTGTTATTTGTATACATTTTCAGGATGGGTATTCTGACTGGTGTGAGTTGATACCTCACTGCAATTTTGATTTGCATTTCTCTAATAATTAGCAATTAACAAGCACTTCTTTTTTTTCCTCTTAAAATGTTATTTATTTTAAATTAGAGGATAATTGCTTTACAATGTTGCATTGGTTTCTGCTGTATCACAGTGCGAAGCACCATAGGTATACATATGTCCCCTCCCACCTCCCACCTCATCCCACTCTTCTGGGTTGTTGCAGAGCACCAAGTTGAGCTCACTGCGTCACACAGTGAATTTCCACTGGATGTCTATTTTACATATGGTGATGTATGCTTCAATGCTCCTTTCTCAGTTTGTCTCACCCTCTCCTTCCCCCACTGTGCCCGCTCGTCTGCTCTCTATGTCTGCATCTACTGCTGCCCTACAACTATGTTAATCAGTACCATTTTCCTGGCTTCCATATATATGCATTAATGTATGATATTTAATAAGCACTCCTTGATGATTCTAACATTGGGATAGTCTGGGAACTCTGCTTAGTTTATTTTCAAGTAACCAAGTTTGTCTAGGAATGGGAGGTTGAATTCTTGTTGGGTTGAAAACAGGATTATTTTTACATAAATAAGGTTAATGACAAAATAAATTGGGTTGTATTTAATCAGTTTCTCAAACTTCAGTCATTACTCTGCAATTTTCACAATTTTTGCATGGTCTCATAATTTGTACACTTATTTGTTTAATGTTTTTCTTTCATTACACAAACCAACTTATTGAAATGGGAAATTTCATGCTGTGAAATTGTGATTTTATCATTAAAAAGTTTTGTATACCACTTTTAATTATTTCAAGTACTCAGTGTGGAACCTGCATCATATTTGGGGGACATAGTGTAAATTAATTCATTGTTCCAATGTAAGAAGGTCACTGCTTTTAAAGTACTAGTTTATGGATTTATTGGCTGAATTATGCCCTGTAAGCTTGAGATATGCAAACATGCTTGTCAGAATTCAAGCATTTACATTTCATTCGTAGCCTTTATCAAAGCAGAACATTTTTGGTTACACTAATAAATGGTTAATATAATAAATGATCAGCAGCACTGACATTTTTAATGTAGTCATTTGTTTGACCTCACCTTTAGTTGGCTGTGCTCATCTCTCTATTTGCTTATGGTGACGACAAAAAAAATTACTATTTTCAAATCGGCTTTTAAAAAAAGTAAATACTAAGTCCATTCACCATGAATTTTGTTACAGAAAAGTTGCTCACTCTACAAATCACTAGATACATATACTTTCAGACATGGAACATTTTCTATGTCCTGCAGAAGGTTTATAAGGTAAATTTAAATGTGTGTACCATTGGTGTTTTTGGCAATTTGAAATAATATCTAATAATCCCATCTTAACTGAGAGCTACATTCTTTCTATTTTCTTATATTTACCATCAGTCTAACACCCTCTCTTGACCCCGTGTCTTCCTCAATTACTACCTTGAAAGGATATTTCTCTCCTCCCACGCAACCCACTCCAGTGTTCTTGCCTGGAGAATCCCAGGGATGGGGGAATCTGGTGGGCTTCCGTCTATGGGGTCGCACAGAGTCGGACACGACTGAAGCGACCTAGCAGCAGCAGCAGCAGAAGCAGCAGCATGCTTCCTTTGCCCACTCCAGGTAGGTTTTTCTCCTCTTATCAAGGGGATCAATGGCTTTTGCTTAATTTAATTCAGCAGCTGGTTCTCGGATCTCATCTTACTTGACCTATGGGCTGACGTTGACACAGATGGCTATCTCTTCCTGGAGACTTGTTGTCACTTGGCTCCCAGGACCCTTTCCCTCCACCTTGATTTCCTTGTATCTCTGGGTCTCTACTTCTGCATCCCCTTGGCTGAGTCCTCCTCATCTGTCCTCATCTCATCTGAGTCCCTTTACACTGGACTCAGATAAAGACAGTGAAATAAGGACAAAGATGCATGTAGAGAGATGTTTCACAGCATAATTTAAGTAAACAATTGAAAACAATAGGAGGAAGGAAGGTTAAATAAATTATGAAATGTTCATGTGATGGAATATTGTACACCTGGTAAAGTATTTTTTCCAGGTGTAATGAAGGATACTGGAAATATCAGTGATCTTTTAAATTAAAGTAGGATATTCAACTGTGCTTATAGAATTATGCAGTTTTATAGAAAAAAATCACATACATATACAGTTCAGTTCAGTTGCTCAGTCATGTCTTACTCTTTGCGACCCCATGAACTGCAGCATGCCAGACCTCCCTGTCCATCACCAACTCCCAGAGTTCACTCAAACCCGTGTCCATTGAATCAGTGATGCCATCCAACCATCTCATCCTCTGTCATCCTCTTCTCCTCCTGCCCTCAATCTTTCCCAGCATCAGGATCTTTTCAAATGAGTCAGCTCTTCACATAAGGTGGCCAAAGTATTGGAGTTTCAGCTTCAGCATCAGTCCTTCCAATGAACACCCAGGATTGATCTCCTTTAGGCTGGACTGGTTGGATCTCCTTGCAGTCCAAGGGACTCTCAAGAGTTTTCTCCAACACCATAGTTCAAAAGCATCAATTCTTTGGCACTCCCCTTTTTTTATAGTCCAACTCTCACATCCATACATGACCACTGGAAAAACCATAGCCTTGACTAGATGGACCTTTGTTGACAAAGTAATGGCTCTGCTTTTGAATATGCTATCTAGGTTGGTCGTAACTTTCCTTCCAAGGAGCAAGCATCTTTTAATTTCATGGCTGCAGCCACCATCTGCAGTGATTTTGGAGCCCCCAAAATAAAGTCATCCACTGTTTCCCCATCTATTTGCCATGAAGTGATGGGACCAGATGCCATGATCTTAGTTTTCTGAATGTTGAGCTTTAAGCCAACTTGTTCACTCTCCTCTTTCACTTTCATCAAGAGGCTTTTTAGTTCCTCTTCACTTTCTGCCATAAGGGTGCATATCTGCATATCTGAGGTTATTGATATTTCTCCCAGCAATCTTGATTCCAGCTTGTGCTTCATCTAGCCCAGCATTTCTCATGATGTACTCTGTATATAAGTTAAATAAGCAGGGTGACAATATACAGCCTTGATATACTCCTTTTCCTATTTGGAACCAGTCTGTTGTCCCATGTCCAGTTCTAACTGTTGCTTCCTGACCTGCATACAGGTTTCTCAGCAGGCAGGTTAGGTGGTCTGGTTATTCCCATCTCTTTCAGAATTTTCCACAGTTTATTGTGATCCACACAGTCAAAGGCTTTGGCATAGTCAATAAAGCAGAAATAGATA
>NW_011494713.1:3000776-3013433 GCF_000754665.1 Bison bison bison
TCTCTGGTTCCTCTGCCTTTTCTAAAACCAGCTTGAACATCTGGAAGGTCACGGTTCACGTATTGCTGAAGCCTGGCTTGGAGAATGTAAATATACATGCACACTCAAAATATCATATATATACATAGAAAAAAGGCAGGTGTAAACATATCACAATTTTGATAGATGTTAACTATTTGAAAAATTCCAAAAGGATTATGCATTAATATAGTCCATGGAATTCTCCAGGCAAGAATACTGGAGTGGGTAGCTATTGCCTTCTCCAGGGGATCTTCCTGACCCAGGAATCAAACCAGGGTCTCCTGCATTGCAGGCGGATTCTTTACCAGCTGAGCTATCAGGGGAACCCATAAAGAAAATAGTTTTTGTGAAAGAAAGCAAAACCTGTCAAGATGGCAGAAAGAGCTGCTTCCCTGGGTAGGTTTCCAGGGAAGAGTATGACAAAGGGGCCAGTGGAGAAACATCCCAGATTTTCCTGAACCACTTCTTTCGATGTTGCCTTTTTATTTTAAACTAGTGTGAGGTCCAGGGGTATAATGCACATTCACATTCTAATCTTATAAGAAAAATACCCATGGAAAAACTTGATGTGATTTTTCTGAATATCCATGACCTAAAAATATTTTACTTCTGGAGGAGTCAGAACAAAGGGAGATGGAAGGAAGCCTTCTACGCTGTACTGCTGGAGTCACCAGCTTTGACTCTGAGCTTAAGGTGTAGGACTGAGTTGTAAATACCCATCCACACCTGTTCTAACATCTTTGAGTGACCAGAAAGTTATGGAGTGTAGACATCTTTCAGTAGGAAAGTGGAGTTTGTTGAGGCACATTTGGGGTCACTTTGCAGGGAGAAACCAAGCCAAATCCCATACCATGTTTACAGCCCAATGAGACGAGATTTCTTGAAAAAAAGATTATTTAATTAATTTACTTGGCTGTGTCTGATCTTAGTTGTGGCATGCAGGATCTTGTGTTGTGGTGCACAGGGTGCTCTCTGGTTGTGCTGTGTGGACTCTGTAGTTGCAGCACGTGGGTTTAGTTGCTCCGCGGTATGTGGGATCTTAGTTTCCCCATCAGGGATTCAACCTGCATTCCCTGCATGGGCAGGCAGATGGTTAACCACTGGGCAACCAGGCAAGGCCCAGAGACAAGATTTCTTAGTGGGTGGGTTGCAGGTGCTTTATTATCATGTCCCCTCTGAAGTGCTCCCGTATTAACCGGGACTTACGGTGTGGTTGCTGTCTTTGTTGAACTCTCTCAGCGTGTCACTTTTCAGTTTCAGAAGAAAGATATTTCAATCAAATCACCTTCCATTTAGGACATTAATTAATCAGGGCAAGATTGCCCTGCAATGACCTAAGAGAATGACAGGATGTTTTGATTTACTCTTAATACATATGGGACTTTTCCCCTTGGGCCCAAGCTGTGATACATATACATTGTATAATTAAAATTATGTATTTCACAATTACATACAAGAGTAGGTATTAACTGACAGCATCAACTGCCATCCAGTTTCAGAAGCAGCATGTTAACAAATATATTTAAAAAGGATTAACAAATATGTGAGCCCCACCCCATGGACGCTGGTCCCTGTCCCTTTTCTTCCCTCTCTGGCATTACTGCCATCCTGAATTTGGTGTCACATGCACATGTCAGTTTGCTTTGGGGAGGATAACTTTTCCTGGCAACCATACCCAGTTAAGTAGACGAGAGCTCAAAATACCACTTCCTGACAGACTGTAATGTAATCGCTCTCCTACAGTGGTTGGGGTGAGCCTCCAAAATGGTTTTCTTGGCTGACCTTCCCATTTTCCATTGTGCTGGTCCCACAAGGGTTTGTGTGGAAGGACATGGATTGACTGAAGCTTTTGGTGTTGCTGATGTGGCAGAATCTTCCAGACAGGTGACCCTTGATGACTCATCACAGACCCGGAGTCCTGCTTGGTGCCCTTCAGCATGTGGTATCTTTCTCCAAGATGGGTGGGTGAGTGTGTGTGTGTTTCGGGGGTGGGGGGGGCGGCGGTTACTGGACAAAGCTCCTCAGTATGCCTGTCCTTCCCAGGGCTCTGGCAGAGAACATTGAGTCCAGAGAGTCAGGAAATCCAGCAAGCATCACCTTTTTGTCTCCAATCACGTTTATGATCTTTTCTTGATCAGAGTTCAATTTGTTATCAAAACCCTCCCCTCTTACCCCTGGTGGAACAGCAAATTAATTACTGTTTCTTTTTATCTCAAGTTCCTGCAGTCAGATGTTCTAATTGATGTAGCTAAGAGGATACAAATTAAGTGCAGTGATACTTCCTGAAATACTCTAGGTATTCCACTAAAAAAGGGGTTTCATGGGATATGCTAGTTTAGATAAACCTCTTGAAAAATGACAGAACTTCACAGAACCTTCAGTGTCCTAGTGCTTCCTGGGATTCTCCAAGAGTGAAATAAATATACATGGATGGTTGTCAAAGTCATCATTTTTAAAACTGAAGCATCTCGTGAAATGATGAGCTTGGGACAGACTTTGGGCTCTACTGGAGTGTAGTATTTACTTTCCATGCATTTCCCCCCACTTTATTATGCTTGCTTTCTAAATGGTTGCTTTGGGCAACAACAGGAACTCTATGTGTGTGTGTGTGAGAGAGGGGGCGGGGGGAGAGGGAGAGAGAGGTGTGTTAACAAGTTGGATCTTTCACAAACTGGTTAACTAGTCTATAAGTCTGCAAATTATAGAAAGCTCACTAAAGGCATTTTTTGAAGGATTTTGGTGTTCTAGCATCTGCATCTCCTCATTCTCCAAATCCCAGTTATGCCAAATAGATGAAAAGTTAATTCCATTATGGAGTGCAGAACTGCAAAAGGAAGTTCAAAAAAGGCCCTGTTGTTTTTCCATTGCAGCATTTCCCAGGAGTGTCCGTCTTTGGGACCTACTCTGCCGCTAATGGTCTAGTGTTTTTGACAGATTTGCGGTTGTTTCTGCTTCTGGGATGAGCAGACTGCAGGGGAAGTTCCTGTAAAGACTGTGGGGAAAAGGCACAATTAGCAGATAAAAAGCCAGGTGATAGAAAATAAAAAGAGATTGGGTGTTCAGTGTGTTTTAGGGTTGGACACTGACTGAGGGACTAAATTGAACTGAGAGTGGGGGGATTGAAGGCAAGAAGGTCAGGAAACACAAATCATATTTATTGGGATTGGAACAGTGTTTGGCTGTCCTCTTGTCTTTGAGATTTCAGTGATCTGCCCCTGGGGGTGTGTGACCTGGGAAGGCTGAATATTGTTTCTCTTATGTTGACTGGACTTGGTTGTTACATTTATTGAGATTTTCATTAGTGAATTTTTTACCTGAAGGCATTAATTTTTAAGAGTAGTATTATTTTAACATACTATTATTTTTAGCAGTATTGTGTACATTTTTTCTCAGCTACTTGAGGTTGAATCGAAAATAACAGTTTTTAAAAGTAGTGAGTTCAGTACAGCTGTATATAAGACCAGTTTTTTTTTAAATCTCATGTTGAATGACTAAATTTGCATTTGAAGATGGTGAAGTCAATGCACTGTGTAGAGCTAATGTCTGAGACAAAAGGGAAATGGTACCTTTGACTGTGGGCACCACAGTCCAGGTGGCTCTGCTGAGTTTCGTGATGAGCTTGTATTAGTTTGTTATTCTAAATGCCCAACTCTCAACCGGTCCTAAAACATGGCGCCCAGGCCCCGTAGTACAGTGGTTGGAACTTCTCTTTCTTTCCACCTCTGCTTACCTAATATGAGATCTTGCAGGCTTCTGCCACAGGTCATACCAGGGCCACTTGACAGGGCTGTTGAGATGGCTGGAGACCTGAGCAGAATAAAGAATATCCTCTTTTCCGCCTGTCATTTATGAAACACACACACACACACGTCTGTGGGAGTGAGCTTCTGCTGAAGGGGGAAATGGGAGACTTCTGACAGTTTCACAATTTATTCACTTTTAATTTCTTTCCCCCATTTTCCTTGTAGGATCTTCTTCATTATGCAGCATGGAAAATGCCTAAATTATTTCCTGTTCCTATTTTTTACTTTGTCAACCATTTAATGGGGGACCATTACATGGCGGGACCATGCTGATGGTCCAGCCTTGGGTTTTGTGAGTGGGAAGGAGATTTTTCAATGAAGGAGACATGCTGTCTGCCTGCCTTAAAAACCTCACTATTGAGTGGGTGGAACTTGTGTGGGTAGCTGGAGAGGCCTTCATGGAGAAAGTGAGTTGTGAGTGTGAAATGAAGTGAGGAGAATGATTCAGATATCAGGAGAGTGAAAGTATTGTGACCAATTTTTTTTTTTTTCAAACATAATTCCCCTTTTCTAAATTGTAGATATTCTACTTATGGCTTCATTGGCATTGGCCATTTATCTTCTTGTGTAATCCCTTGTGTTCTAATCCATAGGATTAAGCAATGGAATATTTCTTTTCACTGTTGATCAATTCCTCTGTGGGTTGCAGTTGCATCCAGGACTAAATTTGCAATGAAGGATGGCTAAGTTTCAGTGGAGCTGCGTGAAATTCATGTTAGCTTAGGACTAAATGCAGAGTAAAGTGTTTCAGAGGGGCTCCAAACAACAACATTTTTATTTCCGTCTTTCCTTTTTGTGCATTGGTATGTTCTTTCTGCAGCTGAGTTGAAGGAGAGCATATTACCGAGATGTTTGTGCATCCTTGATGCCAATTATTTCCTTGTATGTAGGTTATGTAACTATAATAGAATTCTAGGGAAAAAACCTCAGTGGTTCAGGGTGCTTCTTTACAAAAGAGATAAAAGCAGTATATATTTTAATGGAGTCAGATGTAGGACTACTGATGCTATAGGAAAACCTGTGAGAGTTAATAGCTTGGGCTCTGTTGCTGTTCTGGCTAAAACCAAATTTGTTCTTGATGGGAAATTGAGACAAAATTCATTTTGACCAGCCTTTCCTTGCTGTGATGGGCGGTTAAACCATGATAAGTTTCTGGTGGTGAAGACACTTTGGTGAAATTTTAAAAATAATTCTTGGGGTGCTAGATCCTTGAGTTTACCCATTCCAGTACTCTTGCCTGGAAAATCCCATGGACGGAGGAGCCTGTGAGGCTACAGTTCATGGAGTCACAAAGAGTCGGACATGACTGAGTGACTTCATTCACCCCAAACTTCAACTCTATTCATGTCCAAAAGTGCCCAATGTGTAGTCAGCCCGGGAAAGTCTCTTCATACTCTCCTGATACATTTAATCATTCTGTTTTCTGTGCTAGTTCCTTATACAGAATGATTTGTGGTTAACTCTCTCTCTCATCAAGGACTCTCCTAGTATATCTGCATTTCCCAGTCTGCAGACCAGGACTGCCATGTAGGGAGGGCTTAGAAAATATTTGCTGCATTCAATTCATTTGTTGAGAGCCTCTATTGTGGTGTTGGAAGTTCACCAACTCCAGCAGTGTCCTGGAGATCTGTTATTACATCCCATCTATGTCTTCAGAGGCCTTTCAGCAGATTTCTGAGATGAGGTGGTTTGTATTAAAATTCAGTTTCTTGCAAGTAGAGAGAAATATACAGATGGTCTTTATCTCTTATTCCACTGAGATAGGCTTTTTGGAGTGGGGAGGAGAGGGAGGCGGTAAAGTCTTGGTGCTTAGGAATAATTAGAAGTGCTTTTGACAAAACCTGTTTGATTCATTTGGAACGGTGGCTTTTTGGTGACCTTTCATAATCCACTACTAATGGCATTTTCCCCACTGGCATAAATTTTACTTTCTGTTGATAATAACTTGGGTGACACCATTAATATTCTCTTCTTGCTCTGCTGAAAACAACAGCATGTCAAACAAGATGAATGGCAGGGGTTAGATGGGAAGTAATGCTGTTTGCAGTGCAAGCAGTGTGGAAAGGATCCCTGCTAACCAAATGCTTAGACAAAACATGCTTACAGTGGTGCTTGGAAGGATATTCATAATCAGTCTATGGCATCATGTTGATTCAAGATGTCTTTGTTAATGCAAGAATTTACTTCAAATTTAGGCATAGTGCTGAATATTCAGTGATTGCTATCAAAGGACTTAGTGGGGGGTGTGTGTGTGTGAATGGAGACATTAACTAATGTTCCTTTAAACAAAGGCATAGAATAAGTCCCATTATGTTATAGGTTTTAATGACTTAGACATAGATTCATGGGCCAGTGGAAACAGGTGGGCTCACCTGGTAGAATACATAAGCTGAAGATGAGCTGGGGAAGGGTTTGATCACTTGACTGGCAAGCACCCTTGAACTGCCATGTTTGAGAAAGTGCATTCTTTTCCCTGCCGTCTGCTGGCTGCCAAATGTAGTTTGCCAGGGACTCTGGAGGCCCTGATGATGGGCAAAACCTTAGGCTATTGTAAAGTGTACAGCCTAGAAGAGATGCTCAGTGCTGGTCTGCCTTGGTGAGCTATCAGCATTATAAGTCGGCAGAGTATGTTTTTATAGCCCCTTTGGTCTCAGCTTCAAAATTGTGTCTCTGTATCCCACCGCTGCATCTCTATATGCTTCCCTGGTGGCTCAGAGGGTAAAGCGTCTGTCCGCTATGTGAGATACTGGGGTTCGATCCCTGGGTCAGGAAGATCCCCTGGAGAAGGAAATGGCAACCCACTCCAGTTCTCTTGCCTGGAAAATCCCATGGACGGAGAAGCCTGGTAGGCTATAGTCCATGGGGTCGCAAAAAGTTGGACACGACTGAGCGACTTGACTTCACTTCATGGAATTTAGTGAATGTATGTTATTCACTGTTGATCAACAGAGATGTTTTGTCTGTACAAGGGAGTAATGTGAATAATTCTTTGCGGTAGGATTATACATTAATATACTCATACATACAGTATAGTATGTTTTACATTGAGCTTCCCTGGTGGTAGAAGGGAAGATGGTAAAGAATCTGCCTGCAATGGAGGAGACCTGGGTTCAATCCCTGGGTCAGGACTCTTCTTGAGAATCTTCCCCTGGAAAAGGAAATGGCTACACACTCCAGTGTTCTTGCCTTGGAAATCCATGGACAGGGGAGCCTGGTGGGCTATAGTCTATGGGGTTGCAAAGATTTGCACATGACCAAGCGACTAAAACATACACACACATTTTTTATGTTATATATAATATATATGATACACATTGAACTTTGTACCATATATCCATTAATATATTAGAATCTGGTAAAAGAGCTTTAACCCACTCCAGTGTTCTTGCCTGGAGAATCCCATGGACAGAGGAACCTGGTGGGCTGCTGTCCATGGGGTCGCACAGAGTCGGATATGACTGAAGCGACTTAGCGTACATGAGTGCAAAAGATCTTTTTTCCTCAAATTTGTTGAAGGTGTTTAAGAATTATTAGCATGTAGGGAACTTGTATTCTCTTGGTTAAATCCACCTAATTTTTACAGATCTTATGTGTGTGTGTGAGAGAGAGAAACATGATACATTAGTGCCTGAGTACAGAGCTGGAATTCAGGTTTTGTAACACCTGGCACAGCACTGTTTGTACTGTGCTGTGCTCTGTTGCTCCAGTCTCGTCCAACTCTTTGCAACTCCATGGACAGTAGTCTGCCAGGCTCCTCTGTCCATGAGATTCTCCAGGCAAGAATGCTGGAGTGAGTTATCATGCCCTCCTCCAGGGGATCTTCCTGACCCATGTATCGAACCCAAGTCTCCTGCATCTCCTGCGTTGCAAGCGGATTCTTTTCCTGCTGAGCCACTGGGGAAGCCCCTCTCTTTGTACTACCCCACCTAGCTTGTCCTTTCTTTGCTCTTCCCTGAGTCATATCTGGGTAGTGGGAATCCCAAAAGTGAACTCTTAAAGATGCAAAGTAGTGTTTCCCACTGGGCTTCCCTGGTGGCTCAGACAGTAAAGAATTCGCCTACAATGCGGGAGACCTGGGTTTGATCTCTGGGTTGGGAAGATCCCCTGGAGAAGGGCATGGCAACCCACTCCAGTATTCTTGCCCGGAGAATCCCATGGACAGAGGAGCCTGCTGGGCTACAGCCCATGGAGTTACAAAGAGTCAGACATGACTAAGCGCCTTTCACCACCACTAAGGAATATTTCCCATCTGTCCCTGAAACGGAGGATCAGTGAGGCTGCACTGCACCCCAAGGGTTTGACAGGAAAGCCAGCTTTAGCTGTGAGACATGATACGTCTCTCATTCAGAATTTAATGATCTGAAGAACTCAACTACTTCTAAATTATTTTTCTCGGTTTTAATGAAATTGCTTGGTGTAATTAAGTGCTATGTGGCAGTAAAGCACAATGCACTATTTACAGATCTCTTGTCTCCTAAAGATCAAAATGGGACTGGAAAATTAGTCATGTTCCTGTTAAATTATTTATGAATTACTCTGTGGTTTAATGAGATGGTTGTTAGTGTAAGGGCAAACCAGCTAATTTTCTGCATCAGATTACAGAAGGACATTTTAGATCAAAAATATAAACTATAAGTGTATGTAATTTTACACACCAGTGAGAAAATGGCATAACTCAGGTTGGCTGTCTATGAATGATCTTCTCCAGCCCCCTGTGCAGAATTCTGATCTAGGTTCATGTGTCTGATGTTATCTCGATGAGAATGTATTAGTGAATGCCCAGACATAGCTAGTCATTGATGTTCGTTTCTCTGCCTGAAGCCTCGGGACAGAATTACACCAGTCCTCCAGAACACAAGGAAGCTAAGGCATTGACATATGTTTATTTAGTATCCACAGCAGTGGACTTTATTATATGTTTTCTTTTGGGGGGTGGAATTAATAGACTGTATCTCTAGATATATGTCAGAAGATAGAGCCTTTCTCTATATTGTTTCTTTTTTTTACAACTGCTTTGGTTTTACTAGGGTGCAAATAATATTTCCCAAGCCCAAGTTATTTCCCTTTCAGTAGATCTGAGACTTTTTCTTGACTAATCATTGATATTTTTACTTTGAAAATTGGCAACACGTTTGTAAAATACAGATGTCTATGCTTGACTGAATCCTTTTTCTTTTGCCACATTTCCCCATGATTGATTGAGGGGATTCTGTGACTGGGAAAAATTCCAGTGCCTATGTTATACTCTATATTGGCAAGGAATATTATTTAAAAACATGCTTACTTGCTCCAGGTCCCTTCCTATAGCTAGTGTGGGAACAGAGAAGGAGCGTTTCATCTAGGTAAACTCTTTAAAGAAATTTATTAATACAAAGGGTTGTGGGGGGAAGTTTTATACTAATTGTTAAGAAACACTTTAAACATATTCTCCTAAGGAATAAGCACTTACCCTTTTTTTTCCAAGAGTTTTTTTTTTTTTTTTTAATTGGAGCACAATTTCTTTACAATGTTGTATCGGTTTCTGCTGTACATTAAAGTGAATCAGCTATACATAAGCATATATTGCCTCCCTTCCACTCCACCCCTACCCCACCTTCTAGGTCATCACAGAGCTGAGCTGAGCTCCCTGTGCTATGCAGCATATTCTCACTAGCTATCTATTTTACACATGGTAGTGTGTATATATATATGTCAGTGCTAATATGCACTCATAATATATGTCTCTCAACTTGTCCCTCCCTCCCTTTCCCCCACTGTGTCCACAAGCCCATTCTTTATGTCTGTCTCTATTCCTGTCCTACAGATAGATTCATCAGTACCATTTTTATAGATTCCATATGTATGTGTTAATATAAAGTATTTGTTTTCCTTTTTCTGACTTCACTCTGTATGACAGACCCTAGGTTCATCCATGTCACTGCAAATGACCCAGTTTCATTCCCTTTTTGGTTGAGTAATATTCCCTTGTGTATTTGTACAACATCTTTATACATCCATCTGTCAATGGCCGTTTAGATTTCTTCCATTTCCTGGCTATTGTAAATAGTGCTGCAATGAACACTGGGGTACATATATCTTTTCAAATTATGGTTTTCTCAGGGTGTATGCCTAGTAGTGGGATTGCTGGGTCATACGATAGTTTTATTCCTAGTTTTTAAAGGAACCTCCATATTGTTCTCCATAGTGGCTGTACCAACAGTGCAAGAGGTTCCCTTTTCTCCATATGCTCTCCAGCATTTATTGTTTGTAGATTTTTTTTGCTGATATCCATTCAGTCCACTGTGAGGTCATACCTCATTATAGTTTTGATTTGCATTTCTCTAATAATCAGTGATGTTGAATATCTTTTCAGCACTTATCCTTAAGCTCCAAAATTTCACCAGAAATATTCTCTTCCAATGATGAGAATAAATTCTCTGTAGTGAGTCTGAAGGCCTACTGTGTGCCTTTATAATCAAAAGCTTTTTCTGAAACACATTTCCCATGGTCCGTAGGGGTGTGTGCCGGCTCAGTACATGTACTTGGATTCTTTACACCCAACATAGTTTTAAATTCACACCCGGTCATTTTATACTGTGCCACAGTTTACATTTGCATCAGACAAGGTTTTAGTTGTAGACGTTAGAATCCACAATAGCTCACTTAAACACAAAAGGGTTTATTAAGTGGTGTAGACTCAATGGCAGAGTGGTAAATGGATTCAAACAGATTCAGGGTGGAGCTCCCAGGAACAGTTCCAAAACCACACTGTCAAAGCAGACTGTCAAAGGTGCTGCTGCTGCTGCCACGACCAGGGGGCTGCCTGCGATGCCAGGGTGTCCCTGCAACAGCTCCTGGTCCGGAATCACGCCTCCTCTGCCATCTCCTAAACTTACAAACACAGCTCATGTGGCTTTCAGAGGTGGGAGTGGGCCCACATTCATGGTTGGATTCTTTGACTTAAATTGGTTTGCTGGTGGCATCTATGCTTCTTCCTGCCTGTGGGTTTGCATGAGCTCTTCCGCCTAATTGGGGTACCTCTATTTCTTCCCTTCTGATTAAATTTCCATCCTCCTTCCTTTTTGGTTTGTAGCCCAAGATATCTTATTTCCAAGAGTCCATCCCTATAGCTGCTGGCTTCAGAAACTTTTCTATTTCATAATGTTCTACAATACTTTTTTTAAAAATAAAAATTGTATATATTTAAGAATGTAAAAATGGTGTTTTGATATATACATTGTAAAATGACTACTACATGTCTATCACATCACATAGTTATCATTTTTGTTGTGAGAACACAAGATCTACTCTCTTAGCAAATTTTAGTATAAAATGCCGTATTATCAACTGTAGATACCCTGCTGTACATTAAATCTATAGAACTTATCATCTTACATAATTGAAACTTTCTTCCTACTGACCGGCATCTCCCATTTACCCTACCTCTCTGCCCTGGTAACCGTCACTGTACTCTCTGTGTCTATGATTTTGACTATTTTAAGATTCCGTATATAAGTGAGATCAGACAGATTTTTTCCTCTCTGTATCTGGTTTATTTCACTTAATATGATGTCTTTCAGGTTCATCCATGAGGACAGGATTTCCTTCTTTTTTAAGGCTGAATAGTATTCACTGTGTATACATGTATGTACCACAAATTCCATCTGTCGATAGACACTTAGGCTGTTTCCGTATCTTGGCTGTTGTGAATGATGCTGCACGGAACATGGGAGTGAAGATATCTCTTCAAGATACTGATTTCATTTATTCCAGATATATATGCCAAAGTGGGATTTCTGGATCCTATGGTAGTTCTATTTTAGTTTTTTGAAGAATCTTCATACTGTTTTCCACAATGGCTGCACCAGTTTACATTTCTAGCAACAGTTCACCAGGGTTGTTTTTCTCCATATCCTTCCCAATACTTGATGTCTTTGTCTTTTTGGTAATAGTCATGCTAACAGAGTACTTATTATATTTATGAAAAGTGAAAGTGTTAGTTGCTCAATTGTGTCTGACTCTTTGCGACCCTGTGGACTATAAACCACCAGGCTCATCTGTCCATGAAGTTCTCCAGGCAAGAATACTGGAGTGGGTTGCCATTCCCTTCTCCAGGGGATCTTCCTGACCCAGGGATCGAACTCAGGTTTCCTGTATTGCAGGCAGATTCTTTACCATCTGAGCCACCAGGGAAACCCATCATATTTATGTACCAATTATTTATGTTGTAATATTAATAAGTTTACATGTCCTATTTTTCTGAGTAGTAACTACACACTTTATACCTGCTTTCATCCCCTAAACCTAGTAGAATATACTATGGTAGACCTTTGTTGTTGGTGTTAACTATAATCATTGACAGCATCAGTTCAGTTCAGTCACTCAGTTGTGTCCGACTCTCTGCCACCCCATGGACTGCAGCATGCCAGTCCATCACCAACTCCCAGAGCTTGCTCAAACTCATGTCCATCGAGTCAGTGATGCCATCCAGCCATCTCATCCTCTGTCATCCCCTTCTCCTTCCGCCTTCAATCTTTCCCAGCATCAGGGTCTTTTCAAATGAGTCAGTTCTTCACATCAGGTGGCCAAAGTATTGGAGCTTCAGCTTCAGCGTCAGTCCTTCCAATGAATATTCAGGGTTGGTTTCCTTTAGGATTGACTGGTTTGATCTCCTTGCAGTCCAAGGGACTCTCAGGAATCTTCTCCAACATCACAGTTCAAAAGCATCAATTCTTAGGTGCTCAGCTTTCTTTATATCCAACTCCCACATCTGTACTTGACTACTGGAAAAACCATAGCTTTGACTAGATGGACCTTTGTTGGTAAAGTAATGTCTCTGCTTTTTTAATATGCT
>NW_011494713.1:3013533-3027216 GCF_000754665.1 Bison bison bison
GAAGTGATGGGGCTGGATGCCATGATCTTAGTTTTCTGAATGTTGAGTTTTAAGCCAACTTGTTCACTCTCCTCCTTCACTTTCATCAAGAGGCTCTTTAGTTCTTCTTCACTTTCTGCCATAAGGGTAGTGTCATCTGCATATTTGAGGTTATTGGTATTTCTCCCAGCAATCTTGATTCCAGCTTGTGCTTGATTCCAGCCCAGTGTTTCTTATGATATGCTCTGTATATAAGTTAAATAAGCAGGGTGACAATATACAGCCTTGATGTACTCCTTTCTCAATTTGGAACCAGTCTGTTGTTCCATGTCCAGTTCTAACTGTTGCTTCTTGACCTGCATACAGATTTCTCAGCATGGAGTCTGATTTTTCTTGGAATATTCCATCAACCCTCTTTCGGGCTTTCTACATAGTAAATGCTTAATGGATGCTGTTGGCCACTCCATAGACAGATTGTAGTATCCATCTATGTCTTTAAAAAAGAAAACTCTTTGCTCACTGTTATTTTGTGAGTTACATATAATAACACAAAAAACTTTACAGTCTTTGTTGAAATCATCTGGTGGGGAATCCAGCAAATAAATATCCTTTGAAATTTTCAAACAGGTGGATGCTGCTTCCAAAAGTGTACTTGGTAGGAACTTCCTGTAAATGAACCTTCCTTATGGCTTCCCAAGTGGTTCAATGGTAAAGAAGCTGCCTGCCAATGCAGGAAATGCAGGAGACATGGGTTTGCTGTCTGGGCCATGAAGATCACCTGGAGAAGGAAATGGCAATCCACTCCAGTATTCTTGCCTGGAGAATCCATAGACAGAGAAGCCTGGCGGGCTACAGTCCATGGGGTCACAAAGAGTTGGACATGACTTAGTATGAGCACATACACACATGCACAAGCCTTGTCACCAATGGTTAAGTTGTCCTGGAGACAGTGAAGAGCCTCGAAAGAAGAAAGGCTGGAAAAGTGCTAGTGGTTTGCTGTCTTCGCTTCTGTTTGCTTTGCCTTGTGTCTGATTTGTTAGGAATTTACTTTATATGTAATATATTAAAAAAGCCCAAAACACACCAACAGCGTTTCCCAAGTCAGGATATTGGCTGTCTGCGCAAAGGGTTCTGTGATCAAATACCACTGGGAAAGGTTACAGTACCCCTCTTGGTGATCACAGGGTTCATTAGCATGTAAAGTGCTGTGGGAAAAAGAAACAGGTTTGATTTTATTGAGCTTTCAGAGTTTCCCTTCCTTATTAGACTGCTGCCGCTGCTAAGTCGCTTCATTCATGTCCGACTCTGTGTGACCCCATAGACGGTTAGCCCATCAGGCTTCCCCGTCCCTGGGATTCTCCAGGCAAGAACACTGGAGTGGGTTGCCATTTCCTTCTCCAATGCATGAAAGTGAGAAGTGAAAGTGAAGTCACTCAGTCGTGTCCGGCTCTTAGCGACCCCATGGACTGCAGCCTACCAGGCTCCTCCGTCACTCCTCTTTTCTAGATTACTTTGAAACATCTCATAGAATTATTCTTGAAGTGAATACCCTGGAAATTTGGGACAAACCAATGTTTCATACATGGAATTTGAGTTTAAACAAATGATGGTACTTTCGTTGTAAAAAAGTTTGTATTGGATTTCTTACTAATGTGAATTTGTATATACTGATTTTCCTTTAGTGGTGTCATTCTAGTATTTGGTTTTGCAATGTATGGATAGTCTTCTAAATAACAATCGTTTTAAAAATCTGAAAGTAGAATTTCTCTTAGAGAATTGTCGTTTTTATCAACAGACCTAGAAAAGCCATTTTCCCCCTTTGATTTTTATTTTTCTTTAAAATGCCTCTGGTACACAGAATTTGATCAATCATAATCCCTAGTTTATGATACACTCACATCATTGGAACATGGAAGATATCCCTCTTTTTTGTTTATAATAATGTAATTAGTATCCATAAACCTGGGACCTTAGCAGTAAATAACATCTAATATATGTATACTCTCCAACCTCATCTTTCTGCTTCATTCTACCTGGCATAGAATTAGAAGGAAGAAAGGACAAGAAACAGGAAAAGTTTGTTAAAAATTACATGCTTAAAAATAATCATTTGATATATTAGGCAAAGTTGGACACAACTTAGTGACTGAACAACAACAACAAATAGTACTTCTATTTTAATTTTTTGAGGGATCACCAAATTGTTTTCTATAGCAGCTGCACCAGTTTACTTCCCACTAGATCTCCAATTTCTTTACATTCTCATCAGCACCTGCTGTTTCTTTTTTTTTTTTTCAATCAATAACCACTCCAGTGGGTGTGAACAGGTATCTCATCGTGGTTTTGATTAGCATTTTCCAAATGACTAATGATTTTGAGGCTCATTTCATGTTCTCAGGACTCCCTTGGAGATGTTATGAAAAATATGGACTTTCTCTATAGAAAAGTGAACATATTTTCCCCACATACATTTGCAGAGCATCACAGAGCCCCTGAAACCCATATGGGGAGTCACAGGCCTAGATTTAGAACCCTCCTTAGGGGATTGATATTACGGTTAGGTGGCTCTCTCTAAGCCATCGCTGTAAAGAGAATGGACTATATAGTTTTACCTTTTGTTAAGTGTGAGAAATTCATAGTTCTAAATTGAAATATAAGTCTTTGGACACAGGAGTTTTCATTTGCCAGAATGTAGTTTTGGGATAAGAAATAGAAGTAAGAAGGGAAGCCAGTCCTGGAAAGATGAGCAGGGCTGTGGTTCAGGGAAAGAAAATTGGGCTAAGTCTTCAGTTCAGTTCAGTCACTCAGTCGTGTCCGACTCTTTGCGACCCCATGAATCGCAGCATGCCAGGCCTCCCTATCCATCACCAACTCCCGGAGTTCACTCAGACTCACGTCCATCGAGTCAGTGATGCCATCCAGCCATCTCATCCTCTGTCATCCCCTTCTCCTCCTGCCTCCAATCCCTCCCAGCATCAGTCTTTTCCAATGACTCAACTCTTAGCCTTAGAGCAGCATAAATAGTATTTTAGGATGTACTCATGGGGCGAGATGAGAATCTGATGGCTCTTCTCACACTGGGAGTTCAAGTCTCAGAGGAAAAGGACAAGCAGTATGTAGATTCTTTTAAGGAAAAGATCCAGACAAGGCCCAGACCTTGGAATGTCTAAAGTGTGTGGAGGAGGGGTGGACAACTGGAAATCCCAGTAGGTAACACCAGGGAAGCCTGAAAACAGAGGTAGGGATGGTCAGGGGACTGAAGATTCAGGTTGAGAAGCTAATATGTGAGTTGTGGATGATATCTAGAAATAATAGGGCAGAGAGAATACTTTTGCTTCATAGTTTCAATCAAATGATGCTGATAGTTGAGACAAAAACCTTTTCTTCATGAGAAGAAAGACCTTGACATGGGAGGGTCTTGGTAACCAGCTAAGAGAAGTACAATCAAGGATTCATTGAGGATGTTGGCAACAAAGCCTTTGTGTTCTAGGAAGGGGAGCAGAATGTGATCAAGTTCTGTGTAAGACCAGCAGCCGGCTGGCCCAAGGTCAAGCTGATCATCTGCTGCCCTTAGGGCTGGGCATAACCCATGACTGGAGAGAGGCTTGGACGCAGTCCGGGGTACACCTGATTAAGAGGCTTCAGGTGTAGTATTTGGAATTATCCAAGGCAGTATTTTTCAACCTTCTGCTGCTAAGTCACTTCAGTCGTGTCTGACTCTGTGCGACCCCACAGACGGCAGCCCACCAGGCTGGGCATTAAAGTCACCTGGGGAGCTTTGCAAATCCTTGTGGTCCAGCCTGCTCCAGGCTCATTAAATCAGAATTTCTAGGAAGATGAGGTGAGATCCAGGTATCAGTATTTTAAAAAACCATCAGTGATGCTGAAGTGACCCTAAAGCAAGAACCTCTGATTTAAGGGCAAGCAGTCAGACTAATTACACAACCTAGTTGTCTTTGAAAAAATTAGCTCTCAAGTAATTTTGGTTAAGTGCTTCCCTGGTGGCTCAGAGGTTAAAGCATCTGCCTGCAATGCGGGAGAACTGGGTTTGATCCCTGGGTCGAGAAGATCCCCTGGAGAAGGAAATGACAACCGACTCTAGTATTCTTGCCTGGAGAGTCCCATGGATGGAGGAGCCTGGTGGGCTACAGTCCACGGGGTTGCAAAGAGTTGGACATGACTGAGCGAGTTCACTTTCAAACCAGGTTGCTGACTTCAAAACCATTTCCCTCATCTTCCTCTACTCATTCAGGGAGAGATTTTCTTGGTCTAGTTATCGAAAGCATCTACAGTGAGCTTTTCAAATTTCATGTGCATACAGATCAGCTGTGGGTTCTGATGCAGTAGGTCTGGGGTAGAGCCTGAGAGATTGCATTTCTAACAAGCACTCAGGGCATGGTGATGCTGCTGGATCACACTTTGAAAAGCAGGATTCTGGACTCATAACCGTGGAGCTGGTTTTCCTTGTTCTTTTATTCATCATATTTGTGGAATGGTGCTTACTACCTGCATGATACTTTGCTGGGTACTGAGAATGTGATGGTGAACAAGAGACAGCCCTTGCCCTCCAGGATCATAAAATCTAGGTGGAAAGGCAATACATTCATTGCTTCATCAAACATTACTTAAATACAATTATGATTAGAGCCACAAAGGAAAAAGTACAAACGTCTATGAAACCATGTGATAGGGAGTCTTGTTCTAGTTAGTGGGACAAGATTGTGACTCACGAGGTAAAGTAAGCCCCAGGAGACCCATGTTGTGTACTGATGCTCACTCTGGTTGTGGGAAACCGGTGACTTTTTCCTGCAGTTTCCAAAAGTATTGGCTATATTTAGCATATCAACCCTCTTTTCCTGCTGTACATTTTCCCATGGTGGCCTCAGCCAATCTCTTGACTTTCCTTATCCACCCTATCTCCAATTCCACCTCTCTTCTGAGCTCCAGGTTTCTAACTATTGATGAACATCTTCAATTTGGAGACACCTTAACCCTCAGAACCCACATATTCAGGGGGCAAACTCCTTGCCTTCTTCACCACAGCAGCTCCGACAGTGTCACCGCTGTGTTTATAACCATTCAAGCAAACACCCAGCATTTTGTTTTAACCAATGTGACTTTTTTATTGTTGATTCAAGGAAGCAACACATATTTTTCTCATTGTTATTGTTTGGTCACTCAGTCGTGTCCCGACTCTTTTGCAACCCCAGGGACCGTAGCCCACCAGGCTCCTCTGTCTGTGGGACTTTCTAGGCAAGAGTACTGGAGTGGGTTGCCATTTCCTACTCCCCAGGGGATCTTCCCAACCCATGGACTGAACCCATGTCTCCTTTAGCATTGCAGAATTGTTTACTGCTGAGCCACTTGTCTACATTTTTCACATAGGATCTGAAATAGGTACATGTTACGTTCATTTGATTTATGTAATTACTGAGGTTGAGTATACTCAGCCAATACCCTCTCAGTGAATACTGTTTAAATAAGTGAGACCTGGGGAAGAGAAAAGTTAGAGGCTGTTCATTTAGTCTGGGTATTTTTGTTGTGTATTTTATATGTCTTAACTCATTTGCTTCTCCCAGGACCTTTCTAGGCAGATATTGTTGCTTTTCATAGACAAGGAAATTGAGGCTAGTGTGGCCAGGTAGTGGATGACAATAGCATGTGAACTGAGTTTATTCCAGCTTCAAAGACCATTGTATACTTTTACTAGGCATCACACTTTATACACTGTAAAGTGTTCTCTAAACTTATTATGAATATATATTTGAAATAAAAGCTCTTTCAAATATTATGAAATTTGTCAAATGAAAATCAGTGACTAATGAAATCAGATTTAATTACTTGAAGATAACTGTGTCTAACCTGCAGCATGTACTCAATAAATATTTGTCCTCTTTCATGGATTCAGATATTCTCTATTTTGATTTTCTTTGGATTTTTCCTTTTCCTTTCCATGCTCCACTCTGGATATTTTCTTCTCCTTGTTGTGGTTCAGTCACTCAGTCATGTCTGACTCTTTGTGACCCCATGGACTGCAGCACGCCAGGCTTCCCTGTCCTTTACCATCTCCCGGAGTTTGCTCAAACTCACGTCTATTGAGTCAGTGATGCCATCCAGCCATCTCATCCTCTGTTGCCCCCTTCTCCTCCTGCCCTCAATCTTTCCCAGCATCAGAGTCTTTTCCACTGAGTCAGCTCTTCACATCAGGTGGCCGAAGTATTGGAGCTTCAGCCTCAGCATCAGTCCTTCCAAAGAATATTCAGAGTTGATTTCCTTTAGGATTGATCTCCTTGCTGTCCAAAGGACTCTCAAGAGTCTTATCCAACACCACAGTTTGAAAGCATCAATTCTTCGGTGCTCATCCTTCTTTATGGTCCAACTCTCACATCCATACATGACCACTGGAAAAACCATAGCTTTGACTATATGGACCTTTGTTGGCAAAGTAATCTCTCTGCTTTTTAATATGCTGTCTAGGTTTGTCATAGCTTTTCATCCAAGGAGCAAGCATCTCTTAGTTTCATATTGAAATTTTTTCTACTGAAACATCTTCTAGAACACTAATTCTCTCAACTGGGTTTATTCTGCTGTAAATCCACCTGTAGCATTCTTAATTTCTTCAGTTACACTGCATCTTAGTTCTAGAATTTCCATCTAATTTTTAAAATATATGGATTTCAGTGTTTGCTGAGATTTTCGTCTTGTCATCTATTTTCTTAAACATGCTCTTCAGTGATTTTTAGCCTAAGTCTAATAACATCTAATAACCCCACTATCTGGATCAACTGTGAGATGATTACTATTGTCTGATTTTATTTTCTTCTTGGTAGTTTTTAATTGGATCTTGGGTATTATAAATGAAAAACTGGGGAGGCTCTTGATGACATGTTCTTTCACAGAGGATTTTTCTTTCTTTAGCTTCTGGCAGGCAGGCACAGTTTTAGAGTAGGAGCAGATAATTTTAATTCAATAATAGAAGGTGTAGCTCTTCAACTGAACAATTGGAGTGTATACAAAGGCTTCTTTGCTTTGATGGCTTCTGAGTTCCAATGATATCTCCTTTTTAGTGGTGAGAGCTCTACTTAGTTTACCATCCCTCTAGCAGATGTTTTTTTGCTCTGATCCTCTTTTTTTCTGTGAAGTTTACAAATCAGCAAATGCCTAAGTGGTGGTGGTGGGGAGACACTGTGGGGCAGCTTCAGGCTTCTTTACTCTGGGAACTTGGTCTTTCAGGTTTTGGTTGTCTTAGTAACTCTTTGATACCTTCAAAGAGAATTTTTTGTTTGTCTTAAAGTGTTGTCTAGGTTTTCTATTTACTTGTCTATCATTGCTAGAAGGTGTTACCTGTTTTTTTTAAAGTCTTAAAATTTAATGAAAGCTGGATTTTGATTCATCAGATTGCCCCAGAAACAGATGCCATTCAGGTGCACAGGTGAGAGATCTGTTTGGGTTGTAGTCTAGTGTGCTATGGGCTCCCCAGGTGGTGCTAGTGGTAAAGAACCCACCTACCAGACCCTGGAGATCCTGGTTTGATCCCTAGGCTGGGAAGATCCCCTGGAGGAGGGCGTGGCAACCCACTCTAGTATTCTTGCCTGGGAAGTCCCATGGACAGAGGAGCCCGGTACAGTCCATAGGGTTGCAAAGAGTCAGACATGACTGGAGTGGCTTCACACTCCTGCTAGTGCACTACATGTTCGTCTCACAAGAATCTTGGACTTTTCTCTCATCATAACTTTTGCTTTGCATTCTGAGGAGGTAACAAAAATGAGTGAACTGAATATTATATACTTTATCAGATGTAGAATGGTACGTTTAGCAGGAAATGGGCTTAAATAAATGATAGAGACAAGAGTAACTCAGGCTCTGATTTCTAGTTTGGTCTCCCAGACAGTAACAAAGGGCAGTAATTCTTCCACAGGGAAAGGGAAAACTATGATGATTTCTAGTGGTCTCACCATGCTGGTATTTTTAGTGTACTTTGTCTTTTTAAAGGTTTGCAATTTTGAAGGGTTTGCAATTTTGAAAGTAACACACGCTGAAGTGTTTTCAATGCTGTTTCTCTGTGTTTGTGTCTGTGTATTGATAACATGTGTGTGCACCACACACACATGTGTGTACACAGCCTTGTTTTTGTGCCCTCTGCGCTCTCATAGGCACTGAATGCAAAAACATGAGTTCTCCTCAATCTCAACTTCTAGGAAAGCGAAGAAAATGTAAACCAGAGGTTGCCAGGAGTTTATGGCTGTAAGATTTCATCACCTTGCTGTCCTACCTGGAACAGATGGATCAGTCCCCATTTATTTGTTTTTTTACTTCCTTCTCTGCCAGCACTGAGCCTGAATCCTGAAGGAGGCCAAGACAAATTCCTTGTGATAATTTTGAGGGAGGAGCCCCAACTCTTTGGAGAGCAGAAGTTGGCATGAATGCTTTCCTTCAGAGGGTGGTTTTTCCCATTTGAGCTTACTGACCGGCCTCTTCCTTTCCTCTCCCCCTCCTCTTGTTTTTATTATTGTTAGTGGGATTACAAATCAAGTGGATGATCCTGTTTCTAAGAAACTGGAGTTTCATTGTATGGAAAGTCAAAGACATGTGAAAAATGAAACATCACTAGAAAAAACTAAACAGCAACAGAAGTTAGTAAAAGAGGAAGTATGACATGGAGAGTACAGGTTCTGCTGTAGAAATCTGATGAGAGGGGGGCACTTGATTGGAGTCACATGGAAGATTCTGTGGACTTGAGAATTAGGAATTGAGGATTAGGATTTAGAGTTGGCAAAGCATGGGTGGCCATCTCTGTCGGGGAGACTAGATTACAGAAAGGC
The DNA here is from genome assembly GCF_000754665.1 of Bison bison bison. NCBI lineage: Eukaryota > Metazoa > Chordata > Mammalia > Artiodactyla > Bovidae > Bison > Bison bison. The sequence goes on from NW_011494713.1 coordinate 3,022,335, forward strand.
TTGGGTTCGGGAAGAAGCAAGGTGAGCTTAGGACCCTAGAGTGTTGTATAAGACCATAGGGAAGACATGGGGGAGTCCTACTATGGAGAGCCTCAAAGTCCAGTTGCTGGTTGTGTTTGGACATCCTACAAACAAAGAGGGGACCCTCCAAGGTCTGCAAGGGGGTGTACAGTGATGCTTATTTTAGGAAGGTTGAGTCAAGTGGTGCAGAATGAGTTGGGAAGGGTGATCCCGTAGGCATGGCTGTGACCCCAGTGAGTGTGGTGAGGGTTGGTGACTTGCAGAGGCAGATTGGAGTGTGCTTTTTAGAAAGAACACTGGTGAAGGATTGGCTCTGAATAGAGGCTATTGGCACTTTATGCAAATGAAAATTATGTGCATTTGAGGTAGTATAATGTAAAAATATTAACAAAAATTATAGGAACATTTTTGAAATGACCCCAAACCATTTTTTATCACCTGTGCCAGTCACCTCTCTCAGTCTAGCTTCTATACTTTACAAAATGGATCTATTCACATGAAAAGCAGTTTTTCAGTAAGAAGAATCTGACTTTTCTGTTAACTTGCAATATAAATTTAGAGAGTTATTCTCATGAAAAAGAAAAAAACCCTAATGGAATTCTCTTGTGTCTCTAAGAGGAGGAGCTGGGATGGGATGTGTCTGACCTCCCTGGGTGGATGCTCATGGCCTCACATGAGCTGGTGTGGTGTTCCTCTGGCTGGTGTTCCCCTTTCTTGGTAGTGTTGTCCTCATTCCTGGCTCTAGAATGTCTCCTCCATTGTGATGGTGCCTGGGTAGATGCCAATCAGGAAATGTCATATCCCCCAGGGTGTCTGAGTGAGCCACTCTCTCACATGCATTACTGTTGTAGTTTGTTCTGGATGAGCATTTTCTGAACTGTGGGCCATGGGACTCGCTTCTTTTGTCAGGAAAGGAGTTCTTGCAGAATTCAGTTTGAGAAATGCTGCATACTTTATGGCCCACCTTGAGTCTTCTCTGAAGATCATGGTGCCCATTAGTACCTTCATTGCTCTGAGAAGTTGGGCAAACCAAGAAATTGGCTGAACACTGTTGAATGCAGTGTTCCCTATACTTATTTGCCCCTGGAACGCTACTTGTACATTACACTTAGTAACGCTGGAATCCAGTTCTTCCAGGTGGCCTCTCTGAGAGCAGCAGAGTCCCTTCACAGAGTCATTCACTTGGATGAGCGTAAGGTCCTGCTCCACACTGTCACAGTGAAAGGGGATTTACACCTATTCTTGTGTTCTAAACTCAGAACAGCCCTCTCAGATCTGAGGAAACTGAAGCTCAGATGAGTTGGGACACCTGTCTAAAGCGACACAGTTAGGAGTGACAGGGCCAGAACTGGAGTCCAGATCAACCCAAATCCCGGGTGGGACACCTTTGCTAGCTCTCTGGAGAGTTTTGAGTTCTCTCAATAAAACAGCAGCTGCTTCATTCAGAGGTTTCCACCACTTAAATACAAATATCTCTGTTGGTAAATAGATATCCCACGTATTTTCAGAGGTGACCTATTTCATTGTGGTCGGAAGTTTTGAACCAGGTTTTGAATGTGTCATGACTCCTTTTCAGCCTTTTCTTATGGGAGAGGACCTGAATACCAGTGCCTGCCCACTGACTCCTCTCTGCCTTTGGACTGAGCAGTGTGGATTCTCGAAGACCTGTCCATTCAGCCCTCAACATCCTGCTCTCATTCTTCAGAAACTGGTGTCCTGCCCATCCCCATTGATCCGCCACTGTGTCCTCAGGCCCTTCTCTGTGAATGATAGCTTGAAACGGTGAGAGGAACACGGTCGCCTCCCAGCATCCTAGCATAAGGCCGAACATTTTGATATAAGACAATGAACAGGGACATGCAGATTATCATCTGTTTTTCTAGTTGCTTGAAAGGTTGCAGGATGTTCAGATGGGCCCGGGAATTTCTGACTTGCTCAGAAAGTTTCAGTTTCTTGTTCTTGCTGCTTCTTACCAGTACTGGTCCCCACTTGGCCAGGAGGGCAGGCAGCCAGATTGGCTTCCTGTGTTGTCGAGTCTGTTCTGTGTGTACTTACAGAGCAAGGGCTTGTTCATTCATCTTTTTCCCCCTTAGTTTCCTCTTACTAGCCAAGAAGTGGAAGGTTGTCTACCTCGCCCCCCCTAATTATCATGGGATAGAGTTAGGTGTGAGCAGTTTTCCTCTAGCAGTTAAGCAGGGCCATTTAAGTCGTTTGCGTCTATGTTCTGTTGTTTATGTTGTTAGTTGCTCAGTCGTGTCTGACTCTTTGCGACCCCACGGACTGTAGCCCACCAGGCTCTTCTGTCCATGGGATTTTCCAGAAACAAGAAAAATAGAGTGGGTTGCCTTTCCCTTCTCCAAGGGATCTTCCCAACCTAGATATCAAACCCGAGTTTCCTGCACTACAGACAGATTCTTTACTGTCTGAGCCACCAGGGAAGCATGTTCTGTTAGTAACAGTTAATTAAAGACTTAGCAACTAAATAGATGAGAGGAAATGTTCCATCTCGTTTAAGACTTGATCGTTCAGTCAGTTTTGCTAAAAGTGAGAGAAAAGTAGAATAACCCCAAAATGAAATCCACAGGTTATCTCCAACCTTCGAGTCATCCAGCCCTCAAATGCTCATTTATTGCTTGTTGGCCACATGCAGAGCACTATGTGAGATCTTGGGCATAAAAAAATCATCTCATCAGATCTTCCAAATCAATGTGTGTGCTCTGTTTGTGAATGTGGACCCTCCCGGGATGCCAAAAGGAGCTCCTTCCCTGGGGCAAGGTGTGCTCTGTGCTGTTACCAAGCAAGGTGAGTTACATGTATTGTCATATTTAAATCTCAAAACATCCCCATGTGACTGATCTGAGGAAACTGAGGTTCAGAAGAGTTAGGGAGCTCATCTAAAGTTATACGGGACATGGCAGGGTCCGAACTGAAGCCCAGATCAACCCTGAGTCCACTGTGGGATCCCATTGTCCTTTTTCTTATGTGATGGGATTGGATCCAGATCCTTCTTCCCTGGAGCTCTTCTAGATGAGCTCTGGGGGAAGAAAGACTTATGTTGGAGCTTCAGGGCAGTTGGAATCGGGGGCTGTGTGTAGTAAGATCCTTTCCTTCATTAAAAATATCTTTTCCATTTGCTGCATCAGTTTTTGGTTAAGAGCTCGTAGATCCTCTTAGCCAGCCTTATTGGCTTCAGCACTCTGGACCAGCTGCATTTTATAAAGTACAGATGCCCAGTGCTGTCCCCAGAGGTCCCTGTCTTGGGAATGTCTGCTTTTGCAAAGCTCCATGGGATTCCAGCATACATACAAGTTTGAGAACCAGTGGACCTGCGGTGACTCATTCTGGCCCTTTAACTCATTACTGCTCATCCAGGCTTCCTCCCCACCCCTATCTTAGTTTTCTGAGACATCACATGGGTGAGGAGGCATTGGGTGCGTGAGTTTTAATTATGTATGACTCTGGAGCCTTTATCTGACAACCACTGGTTTCTAATTTCCATCTCAGCTTTGAATTCAGTCATCTCTCTGACCCCCAGTTTAATGCTTATTTTTTAAAGGATGCTCATGCTCTTATTTAATTCTGTGCATTTAGTAAGATGTTTGGGCATTTTATCTTTTTTTTTTTTAACTTTTATTTTTAAAAATTTATTTATTTTAATTGGAGGATAGTTACTTTGAGTATAGTGTTGGTTTCTGCCAACATCAATCAACCATAGATGATACATATGTCCCCTCCCACTTGAACCTCCTTCCCACCTCCCATCCCATCCCACCCTTCTAGGTTATCACAGAGTACCTGCATCATACAGCAAATTCCCACTGGCTATCTGTTTCACATATTGTAATGTATATGTTCCAATGTCACTCTCCCAATTCGTCCCACCTTCTCCCTCCCACACTGTGTCACAAGTCTGTTCTTTAGGTCTATGTCTCCTTTGCTGGGCATTTTATCTTTATCAGTAACTTGGAGGTGGTGAAATGATTAGGTTTTAAGTTTCTCCTCCACAAGTGATAGCCTCATGAATAAACTATGACTCCTTTCGCTCACCAGGCACTTCTGTACTGCCCTGCACTCTCTAACTTGCCTTTGCGATTTGGGGCTGTAGAAATTAAAATACCTCATGGCATGGGGGATATCCTCAAGCCCTTTGACCTGTAGCTATACCATCTAGTGATGGTCCAAGGAACATGCTGGCTTTCTCAGAACTGGCATTATCAGGGTGTAGTTTTGCTTGAATCTCTCCTGGGTTGATTTTGCCACAGTTGAGCTCTTTCAGAGCGACCTGAATAACAGTTAGCCCTGGGTTGTGAACTGCTATGTACCAGCTGTGGAGATGAGAGTCCATCCTTGGCTCACTTTGGGTAAACCAGAGTTTTAGTTTTTGTCTGTGTCTTTCTCTGACTTGGGTGGCCTTTATTCATTCGCTTGGTAATGGATTGTCTCCAACCAGTGTAATTCCTCATCCCTGTTGACAGCTGTACCTTGTCAGATTTTAGTTGAACCTCCTTTGAGTACCGTCTACATAGTTGGATGTTGGTAGGACACTTTGGGGTGGCCTGCCTGAATTAGCTATAGCAAGGGCTGCGTCTTGCTGCTGCTGCTGCTGCTAAGTCGCTTCAGTCGTGTCCGACTCTGTACGACCCCATAGACGGAAGCCCACCAGGCTCCCCCATCCCTGAGATTCTCCAGGCAAGAATACTGGAGTGGGTTGCCATTTCCTTCTCCAGTGCATGAAAGTGAAAAGTGAAAGGGAAGTCGCTCAGTTGTGTCCAACTCTTAGCGACCCCATGGACTACAGCCTACCAGGCCCCTCCATCCATGGGATTTTCCAGGCAAGAGTACTGGAGTGGGGTGCCATTGC
>NW_011494713.1:3027330-3046649 GCF_000754665.1 Bison bison bison
TATCAGGTTGGAGGGTGTGGGTATGTTCATGAGTGTCCTCAGGGCTCAGGGCAGGGCTCCAAGTCAAAGCCACAGCTGTCTTTTGGCTGCTTGGCTGCTGTCATGGGCTCAGAGGACCTTCCTGTCCCTCTCCACTCACCCCCAGGCCCTGTGTTGCCTGGGTGCCTATTCCTCTCCAGGCCCCAAAGCGGGGGCAAAGGTCAGGAGACTGGGTGAGCAATTATGTTTATTCTTTCTGTTAATTGCCCAAAAGTTTCTACAAACAAGTTTACTAATCTTGCTGTTGGACGAGGGTGGGAGCACTTTGTTGTTATTCAGTTGCTAAGTTATGTCTGACTCTTTGCAATCCCATGGACAGCAGCATGCCAGGCTTCCCTGTCCTTCACTGTCTCCCAGAGTTTGCTGAAACTCAGGTTCATTGAGTCGGTGATTCCATCCAACCATCTCATCCTCTGTTGCCCCTTCTCCTGCCCTCAATCTTTTCCAGCATCAAGGTCTTTTCCAAATGAGTTGGCTCTTCTCATCAGGTGGCCATAATATTGGAGCTTTAGCTTCAACATAAGTTTTTCCAGTAAAATTCAGGGTTAGCTTCCTTTAGGAATGACTGGTTTGATCTCCTTGCTGTCCAAGGAACTATCAGCAGTTTACCAAGCCTCAGATTTTCTGAGGAATCAAGAACAGTAGGGACATGTGGAGTTCCCACGCACTGGGAACTAGATCTAGCAGGACTTGACTTGTCTGGGCTCTGAATCTAAGTGGTTTCTCATGGTTAGTGTTAAGAACAAACGAACTTACTCACTCCCGATGCTTGGGCCAACTCTGTTCACCTCGCTGCACTTCTCTGTGTGGTATGTGCTTGCAGAATCATTTAGTTCAGAACTCTGCTACCTGAAATTCCTGGTTGGGTTACTTCTCTCTGTAAAGCAAGGATTCACTGAATGTAATTTGAGAATTTAGCTTCAGGTGGTTGTTAAGGTTTTTGGTGATATTCCTGGAAAAGACACATAAATCAAAATGACTTAAGTTCTATTTTCTCATGGAAATAAAGTTTATCAAGGGGCTATCTTGGATCTCTCTCTTAGCTTCTTCATTTGAAATAGTTTCAAATGACTACAAAATTTATAGTTCACTTTCTTATGGAAATGATCACAAAACTACATTTAATCAAAGGGCCTTAGCCCTAGGCAATGTCATTTTTACATGGTGTCTAACAAGATGTATTACTGACAGTGAGCTCAGAAATAGATTTTTTTGGCTGATGTCTTTATTCTCAAATTAAAACAATTTTTTTCTTTCTAATGGTAGCTGGCACTGAGATCTTGTCGTGACCCACATCCATCTGATGTTGTATGATAGAGAAACAGTAAAACTTGCATCTTAACATCTAGCAAGACCTTGGATGATTAAAAGCATCTCATGTTTGTTAATACTTCAAAAAAATCAAACTGTTCACTATGACAGAAATCAGTGGATAGGATTTTGGTGGCAGGGAAGTTTCTGTGAGTTAACAATGCAGTATTCAAACTGAGAAAGTCTCTGGTGGAGCCCATGAACTCTCTGGAGACAAGAGTCAAGATGGCAGAATTCTGTAGAGTGCTGGCCAATCACAGCGTAACCACTTCATCCTGTGTTGGTGAGGCTAAAGGAGGTTTGCCTGCACAGCTTTCAAAAGTACATGTCAGCTGGGGTTTCCCTGGAGGTCCAGTAGTTTACACTCTGTGCTTCCACTGCGGGGGCACAGGTTCAATCCCTGGTCAGAGATCTAAGTATGTATGGGGCAATTAAGATGGAATCAACTCAGGTAAACTTTGTTAAACATGGTGCATACTGTGGCCTGCTATGCAGTGTTGACATTATTTTACTGGGACAAATTAGAAGGGTGTGTGAATTTCAAAAGGATCTCTTTTGGCAAGCTTATCACAGGTACCTTAGAAGAATCTTTTAGTTCTTAATGGTTGCTTTTTTAGTTGCTTTTTTAGTTCTTAATGGTTGCTGAATGGTCGTCTCAGAAGTCAAGACAGAGCTCTCTGCTTTATTATTACTTTTCACTCAGAGCAAAATTTCTTTAAATCCCTGTTGTGATAATAGTTTTGAAGATGGTTTGTTTCCTGACCAAACACAGATAACAGGTACTCAACCACTGGGCTTCCTGTTGAGGTCAAGATTGTGCTGTAATTCTTTCAAACTAGCCAGGCAACATCTTTTGGTTCAGGTGACACCTGCCCATTTCTTCACCATTTATGAAAGACATCTTTCTAGCACTAATGCTTTCTTTAAGGATATCTTTATGGGAGATTGTTTAGTGTTTTACCAAAGGATTGACACATCGACATTCTTTTGCTTGTTTAAGAACCTGCTGGATATTAAGAGGCAAGTCTTTAGAGAACAAACTTACGGTTACCAGTGGGGAAGGGCTAGTGGACGGGCTAGTTAGGGAGTTTGGGATTGACATATACACACTGCTATATTTAAAATGGATAACCAACAGTAGGATAACTTACTGTAGAGCACATGGAACTCTGTTCAATGTTATGTGGCAGCCTGGATGGGAGGAGAGGATGGGGGAGAATGGATACATTGTATATTATGGCTGAGTCCTTTTTCTGTCTATCAGAAACTATCACAACATTTTTATTTATTTTTATTTTTTTAATTATTATTATTATTTTTTTACTTTACAATATTGTATTGGTTTTGCCATACATCAGCATGCATCTGCCACGGGTGTACATGTGTTCCCCATCCTGAACCCCCCTCCCACCTCCCTCCCCATACCATCCCTCTGGGTCATCCCAGGGCACCAGCCCCAAGCTTCCTGTATCCTGCATCGAGCCTGGACTGGCAATATCACAACATTTTTAATCAGCTATACTCCAATATAAAATAGAAAGCTTAAAAAAGATGGACGTCTTATGATGTCTCTATTAAACCTAAGCACAGTTACTGATTAGCTGGGAGAGGGAAGGTTAGGTGGAAGCTTGCCTGTCAGCAATGGGAATGTGATTTTTCTAATCCTCCTTGTTTACTTCAGTAGTACCAGCATCTTTTGGGGGTGGTCCAGATTGGATTATTCTACTTCAAACCTTCTAACGAAAACTCACCACCTCCGTCGGGTTTACTGAACAGTTGGACATTTTGTAGTTAATCTCCCCTCTATGCTTGTGAGTGTGTAGCAAATGTTAGAATTATTCTGGGTTGCTCACAGGGAATCTGAGTTGAAGTTCAACACACCAGAGATGTGTTTTGAAATGACACAGCTCTAGATACTGTTTCAAGCTCTTCCATATTTGCTCGTACCAGTTGGCACCCATTTCCTTTGCAGTCTTTCTATGAAATGGGTACCTAGAAGGTTTGACTCTCAGTGGCCTGGTGGGGTGTGGCATCTGTTTAGGTAAATGCTCAGCACACAGGGTGTAAATCTGCTCTTTTCCCTGATGAACAAGCAGATCCCTTTCTCAGAAACATGCAGTAGACAAATATGCAGCACAGGCCCAGAACCCTGGACCTGGGAGGATCACAGAACTCAGCCTCATAACCTTTCTGTGTCAGGTGAGAATTTACAACAAGGATTTTGCCAATTTGTTAGGGGCTGAACTGAGTCCTAAAATCCATGTGTTGAAGCCCTAGTCCCCAGTACCTCAGAATGTGACTGTATTTGGAGATAGAACCTTTAAAGAGATGGACATAAGGTAAAATAAGGTCACGTGGTGAGCCCTAGTCCAATAGACTGGTGTCCTTATAAGGAATGGAGGTTAAGTCACGCGTAGCAGTGTTGATGGGCCTACAGTCTGTCATGCAGAGTGAAGTAAATCAGAAGGAGGAATACAAATGTCATATATTAATGCATATATATAGAATCTGGAAAATAGAAGATGAACCTGTTTTCAGGGAGAGTAGAGATCCAGATGTAGAGAACGGATGTGTGGACACAGACAGGGAAGGAGAGGGTGGGACAAATTGAAACAGTAGCACTGATATATACATGCTGCTGCTGCTGCTGCTGAGTTGCTTCAGTCGTGCCTGACTCTGTGTGACCCCAGAGATGGCAGCCCACCAGGCTCCCCCGTCCCTGGGAGTCTCCAGGCAAGAACACTGGAGTGGGTTGCCATTTCCTTCTCCAATACATGAAAGGAAAAGTGAAAGTGAAATCGCTCAATCGTGTCTGACTCTTAGCGACCCCATGGACTACAGCCCACCAGGCTCCTCCATCCATGGAATTTTCCAGGCGAGAGTACTGCAGTGGGGTGCCATTGCCTTCCATGTGTAAAATGGTATAAAGGAAGATGGGTTCCCCTGGTGGCTCAGGGATAAAGAATACGCCTGCAATGCAGGAACCACAGGGGATGGGGGTTTGATCCCTGGATTGGAAAGATCCCTTGGAGGAGGGCACAGCAACCTATTCCAGTATTCTTGCCTGGAGAGTCCCATGGACAGAGGAGCCTGGCAGGCTACAGTCCATAGAGTTGCAAAGAGTTGGACACAACTGAAGCAACTGAGCACATGTGTAAAGTAGCTAGTGGGAAGCTGCTCTACAGCACAGGGAGCTCAGCTCGGTGCTCTGTGATGACCTAGAGGGGTGGGATGGAGGGTGTAGAGGGAGGCTCAAGAGGGAGGGGATATATGTATACACAGAGCTGATTCACTTCGTTGTACAGCAGAAACTAACAGCATTGTAAAGCAAAGACATTCTAATAAAAAGTAATAATAATAAAACAAATGGGAGTTAAAACACAGATACATACAAAGGGCGCAGACCATGTGAGGACACAGGAGAAACTGGCCATCGACCAGCCAAAGAGAGAGGCCTCAGAGGAAACCAGCCCTGCCGACATCTTTACCTCAGACTTCCAGTCTCCAGAGCTGTGAGGCAATAGATGTCTGCTGTGTAAGCCGCCCAGTCTGTGGTGTTTCGTCATGGTGCCCCTGGCCACTCAAAATACACCCTGCTAGGCAGTCTTTGTTGCCAGAAGGAAAGCAAAATGTCTTTTGGAGATATTTGGCTCAAACTAGAATACAAATTCTTAAAGAAAGAAATTGCTGAAAAGCCAAACCCGCTTCTCCTGGTAGTGATAACTTCAGGACCTCTGCTCTCCTCAGGAATCATAGAGAAGCCCACTAATGTCCAGACTGACTGACAGGGCCTCGACAGTTCTGCCTGTCCCCTTGTGTTGTGCTCCCTTTTATTTGCCCCCAGGACTGGGTGCTCGCAGTACTCGAGTTACAGAATGTTGAGGACCTGGGTTGCTGCCCGAGGCGCAGCAGTTGGATTTTGCAAATGAGATGAGGCACTTCCAAATGGAAACCATTTCTTATAGAAAGCCCCAGAATGGTCTAAACAGATGAGCCCCTTTAAGGCATTTCATGATTTATCTTCAGAGTGTCTTTGAGAATTTTGTTGTTGGTCAGTTTAAAGTGCATGGTTAAGACTTTTTCTAATTAAATAAAAATTTACAAATGACTTGAACACCAGTATAATTGATTTGGTAGAAAATAGGCCTTACTTTCTAGTACTTTATTCCCCACCATATGCTGGATTTTAAAGGTAAGAGAGCATGTCAGTTTAATCAAGGTAGCTGGCTGCCAGGGGAAGCATGTAGACAGGTTCCATTGTTAGGCCTTTTATGATATTAATGTAAATGTTTGTTTCTGTGACTTATGTGCAGATTTCCCCTTTCCAAAGAGTTTTGTTTCAGCACACAGAGGACTGTTTTTGCAGAACACTGGAAAAATGAAAAAAGAAAAAGTCAAGCAGAAAGGCCTGGAATTTTCCTATAATCTGGAGGATGATTTGTGGGGTATCTGCATTAGGGAGGGAGGGAAGAAGGAAGGAAGGAAGGAAGGAAGGAAGGGGAGGCTGGAGTTTGGGGAAGAACCTGGAACAGGAGTCAGGATGCTCAGTTGTTAACACACTGTGCACTCTCAGGCATGTTCATTACCTGTTCCCCATCTGTCCCATCTTCATCATCCCCTATCAGCTCACAAGTTTGTTGGTGAGATTGAAAGGAAAGAGTGTGAAAATAAAGAATAGAGTGCCAGTTGAGTTTAATAAGAGTCTCTAGGAGTCAGTGATCCTAGAGAACCTCATTAATCTTTGATCAATTTTATTGTCCAAGTGGGAGAGAGCTTCTCAGAGGGGCTGAAAATCCACGACATGGGAACAAGGTGTCAATTAGAAAGAGCTATTCATGGTTAAACTGCCTCTGACACAGATGAGTCCTGGGAGGCCTTTGGTCAGGCCTTGGTGTGTCTGGGAAGCTTGAGCCCACTTTCTGAGAGCCTTTTCTCCAGGAAATGCTGACCAAGAAGATCCCAGACCTCTTGGGGGAGTGAGTGCATTTAATCTCAGGGTGGGGAGTTGTGACGTGTGAGATCTCCTATCCTTCATCATCTGATGTGAGCGAGCAAGTGCCCCACTTGGGAGAGATGCTGATTCCTGAACCAGCAGGTGGGACTGAGGCTTTGAGCTTAGATCTGGAAGCAGCTGGGTGTTACCAGGTGGTTACCAGTAGTGGTAAGTAGGAGATGCAAGAGACGCAGGTTTGATCCTTGGGTCAGGAAGGTCCCCTGGAGTAGGAAATGGCAACCCACTCCAGTATCATGCCTGAAAAATTCTGTGGACAGAGGAGCCTAGTGGGCTATACAGCCCGTGGGGTCACAAAGAGTTGGACACGACTGAGTGACTGAGCACACAGAATACACACATACACTGGAGGCAACTGCCTGGTCCTTTTAGAACCAGAAAATGATGGCTGCATAATACTGTGGTCTCTGATCAGAATAGTTATTCTCTGCCAGCCTTGATGAAGGAGTTCCTGAATAATTCACGAGGATTGACGACCTTCAGCGATAACAATGGGAATGGCTCAGTCTGAAGTTCAGAGGGTGCTGGCTACTCCTGGCAGGTGTCACATGTATTATTCTATAGTTCTAGAGCTCAGAAGTCTGAATGGATCTCACTGGGCTAAATATCAAGGTGTCAGTAGGGCTATGTTTCTTCTGGAGGCTTTAGGGGATAATGTTTCCTTGCCTTTTCCAGCTTCTGGAAGTCTCCTGCATTCCTTGGCTTCTGGTTCCTTATGCCATCTTCAAAGCCAACATCTTCAAGTATTTCTCTGGCTCTCAATATCTTTGCCTATTTCCACGTCTATGGACCCTGTGATAATGTTTGGTTCACCTGGATAATCCAGGCTCCTCTCAAGGTCAGCTGATTAACAACCTTACTTCGACCTGCAACATTAATTCGCCTTTGTCCTATAACCTCACATATCCATGACTTCTGGGGAAAATGCCATGGACATCTTTGGAGAGCAGTTACTCTGCCTACCATACCCCATCAGCATCCTTGTCACTCATATGGTAATTGCCTCTCACTTTGGTTCTCCTGGAGACTCCTAGAGCTCAGGGTTTGTTTGTTTCTTGCTGCCTTTCCAGCAATTTGTACAGACATTTCAAACAGGAAGCTTTGAGATGATGATGTGATCTGCGCAGTGTTATGAATAGATTTAAATTGTTTACCAACATTTAAAAATTAGACTTTTCATGAAAACTGTGAGTCCTTTTTTGTGAAAAGCATGAAACTTGGCAGCACTGAGCATGTGGCACAAGGGGATGTCTTGGTGGCCTCTGTGTCTTGGGGAAGCCCTGGGGCAGAAGTGAGGATGAGATGCTGTCAGCATAACAATGAGCTGGAGCCTGGGTCGAACTAGGTTGAAATAAGGGGTGAGGCTGAGAGCATGTGAGTCAGGGCACCAGATGTGTCTGCTTGTAGAAAGTTGGAAATGTTCCAGCTGGGAATCAGGGTTCAGGGGGCCCAGGATCAGGAGACAGAGGGTGAACAAGCAGACAGGCTGAACTCACTGATAGAATGTCAAAGTCCAGGGCCAAGTGGCCAGAACTTTGAGGAGTGTGTGGGTTGATGGCCATGAACACTCCTAAATGATGAATAAATGGAGTCTGTCGATTCTCTTAAGACTCAACTTCAATTTTCCTCTCCCAGCCTCCTGGATTACATACATCACATGACCTTTTACTATTGCTGTTTACCTGAGTAAGGTCAGCTGCCAGGAGTTTAACTTTTCCTTCTGTTCACTCTGTTGGGTGGGGGCCAGCTAATAAACAGTGAAATTACCTGATGGCAGGTGGCAGAAAGCTAGCTGAGTATAACCAAATGTCTATAATGATAAACATTTATTAAATTAAAGAATAATTACTTCATAAATGTAAACTGAGCATACTTTTTCCTATTGTAGCTCTTCAGTTTGTTTCCTTAGATTTTTTCTGGTACCAAGTTCCTTGTTTCATCTAGCATTTTCTTTGCCTGTGGAATTTCTGTATTTGATAAAGCTTGCCATTATGACTGTATTTTTTTTTTCCAGATTTATTGAGATATAATTAACATAATACTGTGAGTTTAAGGTGTACAATGTAATGCTTTGATACACATATATATTGTGAAATGTTTACCACAATAAGGTTAGTTAATGCCTCTATCACTTCACATAATTACCCTTTGTTATTTTTATTATGGAGAGAACATTAAAGCTCTATTCTCATACTACATATTTCAAGGGTACAATATAGTATTGTTAGCTATAGTTCCCATGCTGTACATCAGATGCCCAGAACTTACTCATTACTGGAGGTTTATACCCTTTACCCACATCTCCCCATTTCCTGCACCTCCTGTGGCCCTTGGCAGCCCCCATTCTACTTTATTTTTCTGAGTTTGATGTTTTTCGATTCCACATAAAAGTGAGATCATATGATATATGTCTTTTTCTGACTTATTTCACTTAGCATAATGCCCTCAAGGCCATTACTGCATCTTGATTTTAAATATTTTCTGCTAACTTTTCCATTTTTCTGGATTTTAAGTTAATTCAATGTAGTCTTTTTGTGTCCTTAATCCCCTTGCTTTTTATTTCTGTGAATTGTGCCCCTCCTGGAAGTCCTCAGGACTCATTATCCCATCACAGGCTTTGCAAGTGATGACTTGGGAATCCATTTGGTAGAATCTGTCTGTTTGGCTTTATGGAAGCTGTGTGCACAGATGAGATAATCAGTACCATTGTAAGGGTCTTGAGCTGAGTGAGTTCCATGTCCTCATAGAATTTATCCATTCCAGATTTCAGAATGCATTTCTCGTCCCCCTCAGATAGAAGAGGGTATGTGATAGAACAGACACTCCTGTCAGTTGACTCCTTGGACAGGTCCCAGGATTTGTAATACCTACATTGCACATAGAAATCTCTGTTCTTTGGTTTCAGTGGTTACTGACCCCCAAGCTGTAGCCATACATCCAGCAAATGCATGTCAAAATGAAGGGGAGTGAAGGCCTCTTTACCCAACCTCTCTTAGAAAAGCCACTCATCATCCATTAATCATAATATCAGGAATATTTTTTCAGCTGGGAGGGACCTCAAGGAAAAATCCACTTCAGTGGATTTATTTTCAGTAGTCTAATAGGTGAGGAGCTGGAGGTTACAGGAGTCAAGTGACTGGGCTGGTTCACTCAGTGAACCAGCAGCCAAGACCCGTCTCATTCAGAACCCAGGTGACCTAACTCTGTTGCTGATCTGAAGGATGGGAATTCATGGGGTCAGTGAGAGTGTGTGTGACATGTGAAGAACCACTTTGCTTTACCTTCATTTTGGCCTCCATCTGTTTTTTACTGGTTAAGTGCAGAAAAGTCATGTTGCATAAAGCAGACTCCCACGTATAGTATTGATATTTCTGAGTAGTTGAACTTAAGCAGGTGTTGGGTGGTGTTCTCTCTACAAGTTTTTATAAGGCTTTTACCTGTGTCAACATTATGAATTAGTTTATTAGAAGAGATTGGGCAATATTGTAATTAGGTATTTGTCTTTATTGCTCATGTGAACCTAATATATCCCTTTATAGAGCAGTGTCATGCCTTGAGTTTTATAGCTTGGTTTCTGTTAACAAATTCAGAGTGCTTCATTCATTAGCCTTCTTGTATCCCTTAGCTTGTATTAAGTTGTACTTTTCCCTATTGAAACAGAATTTTAAAATTATTTAAAACATTCAGAAATTACTGTTTCAGTGAGATAATATTTATCACTTAGCTCAATGAACGCACACAATACATTGTATTGACAAAGAGGCAGTGAAGAAAGATGCTCTTATATATCTATCTGGTAGGAATTAAATTGTATAACCCTTTGGAGGACTCTTTTGTAACCCTAATCAAAATATTAAGTATATATATGTGTATATAATATATGTATAGAGTAACCACTCTTTGACTCAGCATTCATTCTAGGAATGTGTTATGGACATTCTTGAGCATTCTGAAATTGCATATATTTGGGAGTATTCAGAGCAGTACTGTTTGCTTCAGAGGATTTGAAACTGTCTCTCCATCTATGGGAGAGAATCTAAATCAAACATGGCACATCTATGAGGTAGTATATACAGATATTAAATCATTATTGTACACCTGAGACTAATACAATGTTCTGTGTCAGCTTTACCTCAGTTAAAAAAGAGAATGCAGCAGCTCCATATACACTAATCTGAAAAGATCTCTAAGATAAACCATTAAATGAAATCAGCAAGGTGTCACCATTTGTACTAAAAGAGGCAGATAATATATACATGATTGCTTATTTATGTGTGGAATCTCTGGGCATATGCATAAGGAATAATATTGGTGATAGCTCAGCTGGTAAAGAATCTGCCTGCGATGCAGGAGACCCTGGTTAGATTCCTGGGTTGGGAAGATCCCCTGGAGAAGGGAAAGGCTACCCACTCCAGTATTCTTGGGCTTCCCTTGTGGCTAAGCTAGTAAACAATCTGCCTGCAGTGCGGGAGACCTGGGTTCAATCCCTGGGTTGCAGGAAGATCCCCTGGAGAAGGGAAAGGTTACCCACTCCAGAATTCTGGCCTGGAGAATTCCACAGACTGTATAGTGCATGGGGTCGCAAAAAGTTGGACACGACTGAGTGACTCTCACTTTCACATATGGGGATGGCCACAGGGTGGCTGGGGTCAAGGGCAGGAAGAGGCTTACTTTTCACTGTAAACCCTTTTGTATATTTTGTACCATTCAAAAATCCTAATTTAAAGTTTATTTTGGGAAGGAAAAAAGACATATGTAAATAATTTCCAATCTTCCCATTTAATGATTATGGAATACACTGAACTCTTCCTACTATTCTTACTGTGAACTGTATGCTATGGGTATGAACATTTGTAGTCATGTGTAATATTTAAATTTATATTCCTTTATATGTGACTTGGGCGGTGACTAAAAAAAAATTATTTTTCTATTTGAAAGCACCCGTGGCGGATTCATGTTGATGTATGGCAAAACCAATACAATATTGTAAAGTAACTAGCCTCTAATTAAAATAAATAAATTTAATTAAAAAAAAAGAAATTTCTACTGTCAGATAGTTACTTATCTCAAGTTAAAAACATCTTTTTAAAACACACTTATACATATGCAATTCTAAAATATGCCAAGTCACATAACTGCTTAGGGAGACATGAATGTATAGTGAAAGTATGATGAAATGTACAGGCATCCTAAACACTAATGCTGTGAGATCAGTGGTGAGAGAAAATATGGGGTAGAATTCAGGAGGGATGGGTGCATGGTTGTTCATTACATTTGAAAAATATCTTCTTGTACATTTCAAACATTACATAATAATTACAAAAATTAATCTGTGTTTCTAACTGCTGAGAAATTATAGTCAGGCTTCTGTGAAATCATAGGATGCAGAAACAGTGTGGGCATAGATAACCTTTATTTTTCTTGCTTTCTGTTGTATTACATCAGTACCTAGAACAGAGCCTGGCAGAAGGTAGGCCCTAACAATATTTGTGAAAATTAATAAACAGGCATTAAAGCTCTCTGAGATGAAGTGGTGGGTGATGGGTTGTGTGATCTTCCAGTGTATCATCTTGTGTCATGGGAACCCAGGAAAAAATGTGGGTGGAACTGACAATGCCTACCACCATTTGGATAGGCAGGAAGAAAAGAACCTTGGGAATTTCTTGGTAATGGCAACTAAAGATGACATAGAGAGAGGTGATTGAATATATAATAAAATCCATTTGCCACATTGACATTTTAGGAATCACTGAACTAACATGGACTAAAATGGGTGAACTTAACTCAGATGACCATTATATCTGCTACTGTGGGCAAAAATCCCTTAGAAGAAATGGAGTAGCCATCATAGTCAACAAGAGAGTCCAAAATGCAGTACTTGGATGCAATCTCAAAAATGACAAAATGATTTCTGTTGGTTTCCAAGGAAAACCATTCAATATCACAGTAATCCAAGTCCAATGCTCCAATGAATAATGCTGAAGAAGTCAAAGTTGATTGGTTCTATGAAGACCTACAAGACCTTCTAGAACTAACACACAAAAAAAGATGTCCTTTTCATTATAGGGGACTGGAATGCAAAAGTAGGAAGTCAAGAAATACCTGCAATAACAGGCAAATTTGGCTTTGGAGTACAGAATGAAGAAGGGCAAAGGCTAATAGAGTTTTGCCAAGATAACTCACTAGTCACAGCAAACACCCTCATCCAACAACACAAGAGAAGACTCTACATATGGACATCACCAGATGGTCAATACCGAAATCAGATTGATTATATTCTTTGCAGCCAAAGATGTAAAAGCTCTGTACAGTCAGCAAAAACAAGACTGGGAGCTGACTGTGGCTCAGATCATGAACTCCTTATGCCAAATTCAGACTCTAATTGAAGAAAGTAGGGAAAACCTACTTGACGAAACTAGACCATTCAGGTATGACCTAAATCAAATCCCTTACGATTATACAGTGGAAGTGACAAGTGGATTCAAGGGACTAGATCTGATAGAGTGCCTGAAGAACTATGGATGGAGGTTCATGACATCCTACAGGAAGCAGTGATCAAGACCATCCCTGAGAAAAAGAAATGCAAAAAGGCAAAATGACTGTCTGAGGAGGCCTTACAAATAGCTGAGAAAAGAAGAGAAGTGAAAGGAAAAGGAGAAAAGGGAATATACACCCATTTGAATGCAGAGTCCCAAAGAATAGCAAGGAGAGGTAAGAGAGCCTTCCTCAGTGATCAATGCAAAGGAATAGAGGGAAACAACAGAATGGGAAAGATTAGAGATCTCTTTAAGAAAATTAGAGATACCAAGGGAACATTTCATGCAAAGATGGGCACAATATAGGACAGAAATGGTATGGACCTAACAGAAGCAGAAGATATTAAGAAGTGGCAACAATACACAGAAGAACTATACAAAAAATCTTTATGACCCAGATAATCACGATGGTGTGATCACTCACCTAGAACCAGACATCCTGGAATGAGAAGTCAAAGGCCTTACTATGAACAAAACTAGTGGAGGTGATGGAATTCCAGTTGAGCTATTTCAAATCCTGAAAGATGATGCTTTGAAAGTGCAGCACTTAATATGCCAGCAAATTTGGAAAACTCAGCAGTGGCCACAGGACTGGAAAAGGTCAGTTTTCATTCCAGTCCCAAAGAAAGGCAATGCCAAAGAATGCTCAGACTACCGCACAATTGCACTGATCTCACACGCTAGCAAAGTAATGCTCAAAATTCTCCAAGCCAGGGTTCAACAGTACGTGAACCGTGAACTTCCAGATGTTCAAGCTGGATTTAGAAAAGGCAGAGGAACCAGAGATCAAATTGCCAACATACATTGGATCATCGAAAAAGTGAGAGAGTTCCAGAAAAACATCTATTTCTGCTTTATTGACTATGCCAAAGCCTTTGACTGTGTGGATCACAACAAACTGTGGAAAATTCTGAAAGAGATGGGAATACCAGACCACGTGATCTGCCTCCTGAGAAATCTGTATGCAGGTCAGGAAGCAACAGTTAGAACTGGACATGGAACAACAGACTGGTTCCACATAGGGAAAGGAGTACATCAAGGTTGTATATTGTCACCCTGATTATTTAATTTATATGCAGAGTACATCATGAGAAACTCTGGGCTGGATGAAGTACAAGTATCATAACCTCAGATATGCAGATGACACCACCCTTATGGCAGAAAGTGAAGAAGAACTAAAGAGCCTCTTGATGAAAGTGAAAGAGGAGAGTGAAAAAGTTGGCTTAAAACTCAACATTCAGAAAGCTAAGATCTAGTCCCATCACTTCATGGCAAATAGATGGAGAAACAATGGAAACAGTGACAGACTTTAATTTTTTGGGCTCCAAAATCACTGCAGATGATGATTGCAGCCATGAAATTTAAAGGCGTTTGCTCCTTGGAAGAAAAGCTACGACCAACCTAGACAGCATATTAAGAAGCAGAAACATTATTTTGCCAGACATTACTTTGTCTATCTAGTCAAAGCTA
Source organism: Bison bison bison (assembly GCF_000754665.1). Lineage (NCBI taxonomy): Eukaryota > Metazoa > Chordata > Mammalia > Artiodactyla > Bovidae > Bison > Bison bison. The sequence goes on from NW_011494713.1 coordinate 3,041,698, forward strand.
TGATTTTTCCAGTAGTCACGTATGGATGTGAGAGTTGGAATATAAAGAAAGCTGAGAGCCAAAGAATTGATGCTTTTGAACTGTGGGGTTGGAGAAGACTTTTGAGAGTCCCTTGGACTGCAAGGAGATCCAACCAGTCCATCCTGAAGGAAATCAGTCCTTAATATTCATTGGAAGGACTGATACTAAAGCTGAAAGTCCAATATTTTGGCCACTGATGCAAAGAACTGACTCATTGGAAAAGACCCTGATGCTGGGAAAGATTGAAGGTGGGAGGAGAAGGGGACGATAGAGGATAAGATAGTTGGATGGCATCACTGACTCAATGGACATGATTTTGAGTAAGTTCTGGGAGTTCTTGATGGACAGGAAAGCCTGGTGTACTGCAGTCCATGGGGTCACAAAGAGTCGGACATGACTGAGCAACTGAACTGAACTGAACTGATCCTGTACTCCAGAGAACATTGCTTGAAAAAGATCTCTTTATGGTTCTTAGAAAGACTTTATTTTCTCTCATGTCACACTCAATGACCCTCTTTTAAATATTTGGTTAAGATAGCTAATGTGGGTGTAACTCTTGAGTTCCTCTTAGCAGCATTGTGACTGTCTGTCATGTAATTCCGCCCAGCCCAGGAGCCAGGTCGTATGGGAGTGACTGGGATTTACTGTTACCCACTGTCAGTGGTCAGATAACCTTTGCTTCTTTGGGTAGCCGTCAGTCATTTTGTTCACATATTTGTTTAATATTTAGAGATAGGATGCAAAAAGTATGGGAAAATAATAAACATTACAATAATACATTACTATTACAATAATGCAATAATTACAAAAGTATTACTGTATGGAGACAATAATTGAATAATATGCTATTTTTGCTGGTTGCCCCGCCATATGTAGCCCACTAGAGCAGTGATGTCCAAAGTGTAACGTGAGCCACATATTTAATTTAAAACTTTCTGGTAGCCACATTAAAAAATAAAAAGAGATGAAATTAATTTAAATCATATATTTTATTTAACCTAATGTGAAATATTTACCTCAGAGGCTCAAGCGGTAAAGAATCCTCCTGCAATGTAGGAGATGCAGTAGATATGGGTTCAATCCCTGGGTTGGGAAGATCCCCTGAAGGAAGGGATGGCAACCCACTCCAGTATTCTTGCTTGGAGAATCCCATGGACAGAGGAGCCTGGCGGGCTACAGTCCACAGGTTGCAAAGAGCTGATCACAACTAAAGTGACTGAGTATGCACACATGAAATATTTTCATTTCAGTACATAATCAATATTAACTAGTAATGAGGTTGCATATTTTCTTTCTTTGTAGCAACTCTTGGAAATCCTATGTGTATTTTATGTCTCCAGTAGGGTGCTAAATTTTCATCAGAAATACCTGATCTATATTTAGTGTTTATAGAATTTACAGTTGAAAAGATAGATTCACATACTCAGGTTGTTCCATAAATACTTAAAATTATTTTCTAGTAACAGAATCAGACATTCATTTTTAAATTAAAATTAATTAAAATTAAATAAAATGAAATATTTAGTTTCTCAGTCTCAGTAGTCACATTTCAAGTGCTCAGTACAGTGCAGAGCTAAAATTTATTCATAAATTTCTACAATAGATTTTTTTTCTCCTTGATTCCAAGAATCTGTCAGTGTGATTTTAAGAGTATGATTAAGGTTAGACATATTCTTACTCTTGAGTAGATTAGAAAGTAATAAAGCAGATGTAATGTATTGTTTTCAGTTAAATTAGTTTTCTGAGTGAGTCTTATAGCTGTTTTAACAAATCTCATTCCAAGAAGTCAGATTTAAGATCTGAGATTTAAGGTAAATAAAATTCTGGATGATATTTAAAAAAAATTGTTTTTAAATTTTATATTGGAGTACTGTTGATTAACAATGTCTTAATTTAAGGTGTACAGCAGAGTGATTCAGTTATATATATACATGTATCAATTCTTTTTAATTTTTTTCCCCATTTAGGTTATTACAGAATATTGAGCAGAGTTCCCTGTGCTATATAGTAGGCCCTTGTTGGTTATTCATTTAAAATGTAGCAATGTGTACAGTCAGTCCCAAACTCCCTAACTACCCCTTCCCCTGATTCTTCCCCCTCTTGCAGGGGCTGCGGGGGTGGATAAGTTCATCCTCTAAGTCTGTGAGTCTGTTTCTGTCTTGTAAATTTTGATATGTTTTTTTACATATATACTCAAGCTCAGGTCAAGAGATCCAAGTAGCTCTTAGCCTAAGAAGTGATATCTAATTTTCTAGATTTTAGAGAAGAAGATGATACATTTGGGGACAAAAGAAAGATCTTTTCACATATAATCAAACTTCAAAAGACATGGGAAATATGAATTCATGGTTTAAATGAATCTCAAGAATTAGCTAACAAGGGGATGACCAATTTAACTACTAGTATAGTGAACGAGTAGAATTGAAACCAAGCAGGACCCTATGGGGCCTTCTCCAGGGACAAACCCACTTCTCAAATCTGTGCTCCCCTTGCCTCTTGTTTGGGGGAAAAAAAAAAAAAGCTTTGGCTTCCTGAACCTTTCCTGAATTCTAAAGAGCAAGAGGAGTGAGAAAAGCAGAAACAAAGAAAAATAGTCAAGCAAGACAAAATAATAATAGCTTAGCCATAAAACTAAGTCAAGGACCTTTAGTTCCTCCTCAAGGGCTATGGAGAATATCCTGAGCCATAGCCTTGAGTTGTTCTGCAGATACTAAAACCCCACCAGCTGGAAGAAGTTAGCTGCATGCTAACCACTGGCATGTAGACCTCAGCCCAGTTGTAACCAGGTTGATGATGGAGATTCTAGAAACATCTTCCTGTTAACCTCCCCATCAACCAGTTGGAGAATCACGCACGAGCTGATGACAGACCCTGTGACCCTCTCCCTCACGCTGTTTTTAAAAACCTTTCCCTGAAAGCCACGGGAAGTTCAGGGTTTTTGAACATCAGCTGCCTGTTCTCCTTGCCTGGCTCCAACACTGGGCAGCTTGCAATAAACATCGTACTTTCCTTTGAAACAACCCAGTGTCAGTAAATCAGCTTTGCTGTGTGTCAGATGAGTGGACCCAAGTTTTGTTTAGTAACAGAATTTGAAATTGAGCACACCTATTTTGAGTGTAGATTTTATTACAGACTTTCAACACCTCCTATATCATGTAGGAGACTACTGATATAGTCTGCTGCACCAGAGGTGAGAGTTACTAGAAGAGGCTGTTGGAGGAAGGTCACAGTTACTGTTTGTCACTGTTTCCATGGCTGCTGGAAAGTTCTAAGAACCCAGAGGAAGGGGTCTTAGGGCCTCCTGTCTCCCTGCTGATTTCTTGTTATCTTGAACCAAGTCCTGGGGCTTGAGCTTTTCATAGAAAATAGAATTAATTCTTCCCCTTACACTCACAAACCACCAAGAACTCACCAGGGGTCCTTGAAAGAGTCGTTAATAATGTACAGGCACCCTGACTGGCACTTTTATCTGTCAAAATGAAGGGCAGAGCAGGGACCAGATCTGATTTGAGTGCTATTTTGTGGGATGGATCTTGTGGACAAGTCATTTTCAGGAGAGAAATGGCTGTCTCATCTCACCTCATCTCTGCCACTTCACTCTCGCACCTGGTTAAACCATCAACCTGATTGCACAGCCCGTTCTGTAAGAAGCTAGCATGGGTGCTTCCAAGAAAAGTCAGCATGCCTGTCAGGCACCCGCTCTGTCTAGCTGGCAGCTGCCCTCACGACACAGTGGTTCTGTCTCCATGCAGGATTTCAGAGACAATCACCGGGGAATAGTTATTGTTCCCTGTTCAAACAGAGACACAGCAGGGATCCTCAGTATTCACATGTGTGCGTGTGTATGTGTGCATTGGGGCAGTGGAACATTTCCTTCTAATGCTCGTAAGAGAAGTTCAAAAACTATCTTTTCTGAAAAACATGTGCATATTCTGGGAATATGGAAACCTACTAAGATCAATATAACCTCTCTTAATCCTCCCTCAAGATAATCACTGAGGAAGCCTGTCTTTCCAGTGTTTTAAAACAGTCCTTTACAAAGATTTCCAGTGACTTTGTTTAAAAGGATAGGGTGCATTTTTTTCCATCATAAAAACTAGCAAACAAATGGCTTACAGCATACAGCATGTGTGCTCTAGAGTTGAGGATAATTTTGCAGTGGACTACTTATGCCTCTGGGCTTCTGTACAAACCATATTTTGTGTGTAAAGTGTTAGTCGCTCAGTTGTATTCCAACTCTTTGCAACCCCATGGACTGTAGCGCTCCAGGCTTCTCTGTCCATGGAATTCTCCAGGCAAGAATACTGGAGTGGGTAGCGTTCCCTTTTCCAGGGAATCCTCCTGACCCAGGGATCAAACCCAGGTCTGCTGCATTGCAGGCAGATTCTTTACCATCTGAGCCACCAGGACAGCCATACTTCATGTGTGGGTACTTATTAAGTGGGCATTCATTAAAGTCTCATTTCTTACATTTTATCCCTGTGGGGAGATCTCGCTCCCTGCTCCTCCAGTTTGAAATAGTGTCTTTTTTACACCGCTTCCACTTTGAATTATCTTGCCAGTGCAAAAGCATTCACATGTCCCGGTTACTGGCTCTGGTGCTTGAGTTCCAGTGTGGTTTTTTTCTAGAGATGCAGTTTCCTAATGATTTTGCTTCTCCTGACCGGGAAGATGGGCAGGCAGTCTCTGCAGCAGCAGCCAACGGCTGATCAACATCCAGCCCAGTGGCCACCGAGACCCTGGGTCTACCATGTCCCCAGGGTCTCAGCCCTCCCCTCCCTCTTCCGAGGGAGCTGAGGGTCTTTGTTCCAGGCTGCCACATGGAAACCCTGCTGTTCTGAAGAGAAGGAGAGAGAAAGCTGATGAGATGCATTTTGCCCATAACTGCCTTTTGGGCAATGGTCTTGGAAGAAAACACAAAAAACAAATGT
>NW_011494713.1:3046749-3077534 GCF_000754665.1 Bison bison bison
GAGTGACAGTTGGGATCTCATTAGCGTAGTGGCTGTCACAATATATCCAGCAAAGAGGCAGTGGGCATGCGGCTAACTGTGACTTAGGAGCCGAAACAGCACGTGTGTGTTTGTGCATGTGTGCATGTGTAAGCATGTGTATGTGGGTTTGTGTGTGTGTGCGTGCATGCACCTGTGTGCCTGGAGACGGCTCAGGCTTTGCTATGTAATTACTTGCTTCAGCTTTAAAAAAAAATTGTCAGTTGCATTGCATCAGGCTTGGTTATTTTTTCTTTATGGATGCATCTGTGAATATCTTTAAATTTCAGCTTAGGCTGTTTAGAAGGGCATTCACTGTGAAGAATAAACCTACTATGGCTTTGCTTTTGTTTTTTAACTTGTTTTGTGGCTTGAAATGCATACAGCAGATGCCTCAAGTACAATATCTTAAGCCAACAGCCTAGATCAAGGTGAGGGTATTTTAGTTGAACCCTAGATCAAGTTCAGAGGGTATTCTGAATTCTGGAGAGTACAGGTCCTGACTTGGTAATTTTAAGAATAAATTATTTCTAGTCGCAGTGAACCACTGCTGTCCTTCCCTGCCAGTCCAGTTCCCAATTCCTGAATCTTCCTATAAAGCTATAGGATGAAGCCTTTCACTTGGTTGTGATTTCCGACCAACCAGAGTGATTCTAGTGCTGAAATATGTCTGCACCTGTTTTCACTTCAGATGAAGCTGAGGTTGGTAAACAGTGCAAAGGGTTTTGGAGATCAAGGGGGCACAATGCGAGGATCTTGTTGCCTGAAGATTTCTGGAGTGGGAGCCAGAGTTCTGCGTCCTGGAGTCAGCTCTGATGTGCTGGCAGGGATACTCACTGTGTTTGGGCTTGATGTCTCAAGTCCTACTCTACAATTTGATGGCAGTATGATTCCAGGGGAAATATAGCCTTTCATGTAAAAAGGATAAGCTCCATAACCCTAGAATTCAGCCAGGAAACTTCCATGATCTGGGGACGTGACCAGATGTCCCTCTTCTAAAAGACATTTTACAGCTGTTCACTGGCCTCATTCTGTCTTCCTGGAGGCAGTGGCCAGGCCTCTCAACAGGCTGAATGGAAGTTTATAAAGCCGTGCACTGGTTGTGTGTTTGTCTTTTTATTTTTTAATTTTTAAAATATTTGGCTAGGTTTTCAAAACCTCAAAATGTGGCTAATAACATCCCTTTCTCCAAGGGTCTGTGGCTGGTTGGAGACTCGTCCTGGTTCGGTGTGCACCTTGCTGTTCCCTGTGGTTAAATATTTTGAATATGGCCAGTAGCCCCTGAGAACTTCTGATGAGACCCCGAGCATATCCCCTCAGGAAATGCAGTTCCCCCCCCCCCCCCGATTTCCCTACTGTCAGCAGCAGTTCAGAAAGCCTTCTGCTTGTGAACACAATCATGTTTCAGATGAGTAAGACCCCAAAGCCTGTTTGGCTACATCGTTGCTGTGAGCTGAGCAAGACAGCAGGTTGCCGGAGACCCGAGAGTCTCTAAGGAAGGCTGCATCTGCTCTTTGGATGTTTTCTGCCTTTGCTTCTCCCAGCTATACCAATGGAGCTACAAGAAGTCCCGAGAACAAACTGTTGGTCGCTGCTGCCAAGATCGTTGGGGATTTGTGGAGACTGGGTGCTTTCAAGGTTTGGATAGCCTTAAAATCAACTTAGCCAAAGCAAAGTATAAGCTTGAAAATCAGATCCCATTTCAAGCACTTTTATCTTTTTAACCTCCAAGGAAAGGATTTTTTCTCCTAAGGAAAGGATTGGAAAGTGGCTCATGTGCCTTAATTTACCCGGGTAACTGGTTTTATTGTGAGGTGCAGTGGAGCTTTGGGGACTGAGCTGATGCTGACTTGCTGTTTGCACTGACCACCCTCAAAGGCTGAGGAGCCACCTCCTTCCCCCCCCCCCCTCCCTTCTCAAGGCTGTCGTGTGCCTGGTGCCACCTGAGGACTTAAGGCTGCTCTTCTGGGGTTGGCTCTGCTGCTGGGGAGTATACGGTAATGTTTGTGGACATGCTGTCTGTGGCAGGGTCTGGGGTGGGCTGGATGAACTGTTGCTCTTCTCTGACAGGCCTGGGCCTCTGCCTGCTGCTTGCTCTGATTCCTGGACAGGGGTCACAAACTCAGATGCCTACAGGACCAGGCAGGTAGCATAAATTGCAAATTGGGCTGGGGCAAGACAGTAGGGAGTAGAAGGAGACTGTGGCTGAGACTGGCATGTCTCTCATCAGATGACGATGTTTATTTTTAGGTAAGTGATATAATATCTCCTGGAGAAGTGTAGGGGGGCATGCCTGTAGGAAGACTAGAAAGGTGTGGAGGATATAGGGGAAGTAACATTGAAACTTGACTTTTATACGTACTCAATAACCAATTTTTTGGTATTCAAACTTAAAAAACCCTCACTCACATCTGCAGGTATTAAATGCTCATAGAAACCCTGTGAAAGAGGTCTGTTATATCCAGTTTTTAACTGAAGAAATGTGGGCACAGTGATGAGAAGCCATTGGTTTGGGGTTACTCAGGCAGAACAGAGTAACATTAGGACTTGACACCCTGACCTCCATCTTCCGATCCAGAGGCTCTTACCCTGCCCCAGTGTTGCTGGGTTGGTGGCCTCTGTGGCTCTCTGGTTTCCTCCATCACTGTTGATTGTCCTTCTCTCCCTGGGGTTTGCCTCCTCTGGACTGACTGACTGACTTCCTGATCCAGGCTGTCATCCACACTCCCTGCTGATGCTGATGGCAGATCCCGTCTGCTCCCATGGTGGGTCTCGCCTCAGCCATCATGGCGCCTTGGGCCTGTAGCTGGTATTCATCCAGCCTGGCCTGGTCCTACAGTCCCATTGCTGGTCGGGGCTCCTTGGCTTTGGATCCCTCTCTACTTGGTGTGGGTGTTAGCTCGGCCTGGGTGTGGACCTCAGCCCATAGACCATGACTTCAGGACCACCAGGCCCACCCTGCAGGGGCCCCACTGGAGGAGAGGGCAGCTGTCTCACTCTCATTTCATTAGAACTGTGATCTGCCAGCTGTGGGGAGGGCTGTGTGTGTGGAGAAGGGGCAGTTCACTGTTCAGGGTTGTATTTTCCTTCTCTTTTGCGTATTCTTGATTATAAATAAATGAGAACATTTGGAATCCAGTAAATTTAACATGTCCTCCTCAAGTGCCCCAGAAATGCCTTCCTGTACATGGGGTAAATACAGAACAATTGGCGGAAAGTACAAGAAAAGGACTTTTCTACTTGGCGTGTGTTTTCTTGGGTGTGGATGTCAGCTGCAGCAGGCGGAGATTTTTATTTTCAAGCATGGGTTTTAGTTTCACTCAGAAATCTGTATTTCGGGGTTACCTAAGAATGAACTGCATGGAGTGGAACCACTGGGCTTCTGGCGGGGCCAGGGGGATGGATCACATGAGAGCAGATTTCACACCCTGGGGCCTCCTGTTCCAGAGTTCCTGCTGTCTGTTCCACAGGCACCACAGGGTTACATTTTCTGCTGGAAGCGACCTGTACTCTTATCTCCTCTCTGTTGTAAATGAATTGTGTGCTCTTGGACAAGTTACTAACCTCTCTGAGTTAGCCACAGTTCTCATATTTACATCATAAGGAGAATAATGAAAGCTTACAGGGTTGTTTTGAAGATTGTTGTTGTTTAGTCGCCAAGTTATGTCTGACTGTTTTGTGACCCCATGGACTGTGGCCCACCAGGTCTGTCTATCCATGGGATTTCCCAGACAAGAAAACTGGAGTAGGTGTCATTTCCTTCTCCAGGGAATCTTCCTGACCCAGGGATCAAACCCATGTCTCCCGTATTACAGGTGGTCTCCGCCATTGCAGGCAGATTCTTCACCCACTGAGCTACCCAGAAGCCCATTTTGAAGATTAGATGAGATTAAATCTATAAAGCATTCCTTGTCAATCCTGTCATGCTCTTAAGCACAAGTTACTGTAAACATCAAGGTCTTCAGACTTGCAGGGTTGTGTTTGGATGTTTGTACCAAGTCATGAAATAGGTGAGTGACTCTTAGCTCCTTCTATTCCCTCTCTCATGTATCAAGTAGTCTGTGAGCTTGCCTGTCCCAGAACAGTAATTCCCCAACCATGCAAATGTTCCTGATCCCCAGACATTCCTCGTATCTTTCATCAAATTCAATCATCCTTCTTCCATTTTTCTCTTTTACTAAATCCACACATGTGCTGAGTTATGCATGATTAGACAGGATCAGAATAAAGTTCTTTGCAAGGGTAAATAGGGAGAAAGCCTTCCTAGGTATATTTACTTTCTTACCCAAGAATAGAAAAAGTAGTTTTGCTAAATGAATGGATTTCAAATAGTGAAGCAACATAAGTCTGAGACAAGGTTGCAGTGGGAAAAGGGGAGGCTCCCCTTGTGGTGCCCCTGGAGGCCTGCCCTCCAGATGGCACCTCTTTTACATGGTTGGTGTGGTGTCATGTTAATTTATTTCAAATATACTTTACGTAGGATTGAAGTTAGCTAACAAGTGATACTAGAATAAAAATATTAAGTAATGATGAAAGTGAAAGAGGAGGGTGAAAACGTTGGCTTAAAGCTCAACATTCAGAAAACTAAGATCATGGCATCCGGTCCCATCACTTCATGGTAAATAGATGGTGAAACAGTGGATGACTTTATTTTTCTGGGCTCCAAAATCACTGCAGATGGTGACTACAGCCGTGAAATTAAAAGACGCTTACTCCTTGGAAGGAAAGTTATGACCAACCTAGACAGCATATTGAAAAGCAGAGACATCACTTTGCCAACAAAGGTCCGTTTAGTCAAGTCTATGATTTTTCCAGTGGTCACGTATGGATGTGAGAGTTGGACTATAAAGAAAGCTGAGTGCCAAAGAATTGATGTTTTTAAACTGTGGTGTTGGAGAAGACTCTTGAGGGTCCCTTGGACTGCAAGGAGATCCAACCAGTCCATTCTGAAGGAGATCAGTCCTGGGTGTTCATTGGAAGGACTTATGTTGAAGTTGAAACTCCAATACTTTGACCACCTGATGCGAAGAGCTGACTCATTTGAAAAGACCCTGGATGCTGGGAAAGATTGAGGGCAGGAGGAGAAGGGGACGACAGAGGATAAGATGGTTGGATGGCATCACCGACTCAATGGACATGGGTTTGGGTGAACTCCAGGAGTTGGTGATGGACAGGGAGGCCTGGCATGCTGCGGTTCATGGGGTCGCAAAAAGTCGGACACGACTGAGTGACTGAACTGAATTAATGGGAACAGAGTTTCAGTTTCGGAAGGTGAAAAATTCAGGAGATGGATGATGGTGAGATTTGCACAACCATGTGAATGTACTTAGTGCTGCTGAACTGTATAGCTAAATATGGTAAAAATAGTATGTTTTATGTTATGTGGCTTTTACCACAGTAAAAAAAAATGCAAAGGAACAGTCAGGATAAATGGAATGTCAAGACCACATGGAGAAGCTGAATGCAAGTTTGTGGGTGGTGTGATTGTGCAGTTGCTGTGGGCAGGCCATGTATTTTGTTGTGAGCTTCCTGGAAGGCAAGTTGAAAAGGAAATAGCAATCTAGCCATGAGAGAAAAAAAATCATCAGTTCCTATGAAAGGCAAACATTTCTCAGTACTTAATTCCACTCTGGAGCTGCACAGACAACAGGAATTGTAGTCAGCAGTGGCCTCTACAACATCCCAGCAAACTCAGAAGTGGCTTTCTAATCTCCCATTTCTTGGCCTATGACTTCCAGAATCTGGTGTTAATGGGAGCCTGCCACCTTGGGTCAACATGGTCCAAAAACACAGCTTTCTATTGCTGTCTTGACTTTGGTTTGGGATAATGAGAATAGACTTCACTCGTGAGCCAAAAGGCACATGTGTTTTGAAGGAAACTCCAAAGATAGTCCTCAAGGCTTCCTATTGTGCCTGGGAAGATTTGAAGAGGACAGGCTGTATCTTGTTCTCAGCTTGAATTTTCTCAGGCAGCCAAGAGCCTTGACTGGGAGAATCATCATTGAATGAGTGACATGGAGGCTAAGCTAGACCTAAGCTTGCCTTTATGTGTAAAAATGGTCACTTTGGGAAGGGTAGGGGGAAGGTCGGTCGTTGATTTGTCAGGAGGAGAGTAGAAGAACCTGACTCACTGACTGAGGTCCAGCCCCCTGTGTCATGAGAAGAGGTCCAATGGCCACGCTCATAGGTCCCCCCACATCTCTCTGGAGTATACGCTGTTCTCTCAGATCCACTATGGTTAACACAGCCTGTTCACAGTGTTAAAGGGACATGAGGCTAATCAGCTTTAAGTGCAGACTAGATTTTTCCCTGTGCATTAATTGTAGCATGTGAACATTCTTTTAAGTAAGTAAAAACAAATATATTTTTAGTGACTGAAATACCCTTGTTTATTTTGGAAACAGTAAGTGCAAATGTTAAAAAAAATTAAAAAGAGCCCAGTAATTTTCTTCTATGACTTTGAAAACAACTTGATTTTTTCTTGCTTCCACCAAAAAATGAACTCATTAGACATAAAAAAACTTAAAAGATAGTAAGTTTTGATTAATCTAAAATCGCTTGATTCCACCACCTAGGGATAATCATTGTTAACATTTCCTTCTATTTTTCTATCTTTATATATACATATCCAAAGCCATTTATATTTTTATGTTGATATTTATATCTTCTTAGGTCAATGGGAAGATTAGTATAAACATTGTCATGTTTCAGAAATCTTTTTAAGACTACAGAAGATTCCAGTTTCAGAAGTAATATTCCAGATAAACCATTGGGGAAAATGGTGGAAAGGTAAAAAGGAGCTGGTGGGTAGAATGAGGTGGATAGAAGAAGGGAAAATGAGGGAAAGGAAACTAACACTGACCGAGTGTCCACTCTGGGTAGGGGCAACACTGGTTTCTATTACCCTGAGAGTAGGTTTATGGAATCAGTGTCCTCCAGAATGAGAGTTCAGGTTTAGGAGCCAAATGGGTTTGAATTTGCATCTTGACTTTACTTTCAGCTAGTTTAGAGCCTCATTTTTTTTTGTTTTTAATTTGTAAGATCCATGTAACTCCTTCCTTCAGTCAGTTATTATAAGGATTTAAAAGTAAAATGCACAGGAATTACTTATGCCCAGGCACTCACAAATGGTAACTCTTAGAGTTAGCATTATTCTAAATATGAGTAAACTGAATCTAAGAGAGGGTCATGTGCCTCAGGTCACACAGCTAGTAAGTGATAAAGATGGGATTAGAACTCAAGTCTGCCCGGCTTTTGTTGTTGTTTAGTTGCTAAGTCATATCTGACTCTTTTCTGACCCTGTAGACTGTGGCCTGCCAGGCTCCTCTGTCCGTGGGATTTCCCAGGCAAGAATACTGGACTGGGTTGCCATTTCCTTTTCCAGGGGATCTTGCTGATCCAGGGATCAAACTTGCTCTCCTTCTTCATCAGATGTCTGTAAGGAGTGATTGCCAGTGCTTGGTTGTTCATATTGACCTTTTCTGGTAACTCCAAGGAAAGTGAAGCACTCTGCTCTCTGTTTGGATGTGAAGCTTCTCTCCCATAGTGGCAACTATAGCTGATGGCATCTGCAGATGACAAGGGAGGAAGGGTTAACGTGTGATTGTTTTTCCCCAGGAAAATGGGAATGAATTTCATGCTTGGGATGCTGACTACTATTTAGCAATAAAGCTTTTTTCCCCCTCCTGGATTAGGAAACAGATGTTTTCTGGTCCATTGAGGAATTTTAAAGGCTGGAAATACTTAAGACTTATTTTTCAGAGCTGTTGACCTCGATTCTTGGATTATGATCATTCTGGCTGGGGCCCAGCACTCTAGAGCTTTTAATCTGCAGAAACTCTGTTGTGTATTTATCCTACTCTGTTCAGGGTGACCTTTTAAATCTGTAATTCATGGCAGTATAGTTCAGAATTAGGAACTGAGACTATTTATTTTTGCTTCTTTTAAGTTCTGAATAACTAATGTATGAGGGTCCTTGCCTGGTGAACTGCCTAGGGATCCATCTTTACCCAGTTCAGCTGGAATCTTTGACTTCTCTGGCATTCCCACCTTCGTTTTGAACACAGCATTTTGAAATAACAAGCAGAATCACATTAGCTATAAGTCATTGAGGTTTAATTTAATCACATTAGCTATAAACCACTGCCTCAGATGGTTTCTTTTTTTAATTAATTTATTTTAATTGGAGGATAATTACTTTATAATATTGTGATGGTTTTTGCTATATATCAACATGAATCAACCATAGGTATATATATGTCCCCCCAATCCTGAACCCCAGTCTACCCTCCCTTCCCACTCTGTCCCTCTGGGCTGTCCTAGAGCATCTGCTTCATGCATGGAACTTGCACCAGTCATCTATTTTACATATGGTCATGTATATGTTTCAATGCTATTCTCTCAAATCATCCCATCCTCTCCTTCTCCTACTGGGCATGTACCCCAAGGAAGCCAGAATTGAAAGAGATACATGTACCCCAATGTTCATTGCAGCTTTATTTACAATAGCTAGGACATAGAAGCAACGGAGATGTCCATCAGCAGATGAATGGATAAGGAAGTTGTGGTGCATATACACACTGGAATATTACTCAGCTATAAAAAGAAACACATTTGAGATCTGATGAGGTGGATGAACCTAAAGTCTATTATACATAATGAAGTAAGTCAGAAAGAGAAAGACAAATACAGTATATTAATGCGTATGTATGGAATCTAGAAAGATGGTACTGATGATCCTACATGCAGGACAACAATGGGAAGGCAGACATAAAGAACAGACTTTTGGAATCATTGAGTTTTATTCTCTCAGTATGTGATAGGTTTTGCTGCAGTAACAAAAACACTCCCAAATCTCAGTGGCTTCATATAACATTTATTTTCTTGCTCATACTATTTCCTTCTATAGGGGATTTCTGTTCACCATGGTCACACAGTGACCCAGGAAGACAGAGGCTTCATCTGGGAAGCTTCTATGCTCACCATAGTAGTGGGAAGGGAATGTGTGAAGGGAGTGAATATCTCACTGGCTCTTTAGGTTTCATTGGCCAATGCAATCATGTATAGGCCAAGATCTACTTCAAGTGGAGCTGGAAAGTGTTGTACAGTTCTACTGTGTCCCTGAAAGGAGGGCAGGACCAGAATACATGAGAACCTCCTGGGTGACTGTTGCACCTCCTGGGTACCAGACTGTGTTAGGTGCCTCACATATGTCGTCTGTAATCTTAACTCTAATTTCTGCAAAGTACAGGTCCTATTTCTAGAAAACAGACTCAGAGAGATAAGGTGAGTTGCCCATGGGCACACAGGGTTGGTATTGAAATCCAGTCTGTCTGATACTAAAGTTAATGCTCTTCTGGGATAGTGAAGGACAGGGAAGGCTGGTGTGCTGCAGTCCATGGGGTTGCAAAGAGTCAGACATGACTTAGTGACTGAACAGCAACAACATCTGGCCCCTCTCAGCTTCCTCTTAATTTATACATGCTACTGCTTGTGTTACTTTTGTTAACTTTGATAGAACTAATTGTTATATTCATTGATATATATTCTTGTTGATATATAACTTTGATATTACTAGTTGTTATATGACTGAACAATTTCTGTTGGCTTCTCATTGACTACAAAGTGAAGGTCAAACACTTCAGCAAGGCACACATAGCTCTTCATGATCCTGCCTCCACATACTAATCACATATTTATAATACGGCAGAGGCAGTGCCCAGAGGCCGATGCCACTCCCGGTGACACACAGAATGCACGGAACAAGGACAGTTGTTTCTGTCTGTCTTTCTTCCTTCCTTTTTAAATTTAATTCTTCCTTTCCAATTTAAAATTTTTGACTGTGCTGGATTTTGGCTGCCACGTGTGGGCTTTCTCTAGTTGCAACAAGTAGGGGCTACTCTATTTGCGGTGCACAGGCTTTTCATTGCAGTGGCTTCTCTTGTGGTGGAGCATGGATTCTAGAGTAAGAGGGCTTCAAAAATTGCAACATGTGGGCTCAGTAGTTGTGGCGCCTGTGCTTAGCTGCCTTGTGGCATGTGGGATCTTCCTGGACCATGGGTCAAACCCATGTCCCCTGCATTGGCAGGCAGATTCTTTACCACTGGACTACCACCGAAGTCCCAGGAAGACTGTTTCTAAGTCTTGTCCCTAATGAGGTTGTTCCGCCTAATTTAGGTGCTGCGCCCTGGGTCAGGCCTGACTGTACAAGTCCACATTTGCATGGAGAAAGCATTCATTCCCTTCAGAGACACATAGACTGGGCAGAGGGAAACCACCTATGTTTCCTTTACAGTGCCCATGTTCAAGACCCATTTAGGACATCTTCTGTGAGTAACAATCATGATTTTCCCCAAATAGACAGTAAGTGTTTATTTCAGCAATGTGAGAAATGGAGTTCATAGGTTTTATCCCTTTGGGGTAGTGCTCTATGTGCTTAGTCACCCTATACTTTGTGGCTTACTTTGGAAAATACATTTTCTTTCCTTAAAAAAAAAAAATCCAGTAAGGTGTTTCCTTGAGTCAGATCTTTTCTTGGTATGCTTAATAGTAATTTAGCAGAAATTTTTAGCCTTGCACTGGCACTTCCAGCCTCACTGGGAATCTGCTTATAGTACCAGAGCAGCCAGTGTGTGGGAGGTGAGGCTGAGAGTAGAGGCTAATTCTGCAAAAGTAAGTGTGTTCCCACATGTGCCCTCGCATGCCCTCATTCTCTCTCTTCCCTGGCTTCCTTTTATTCCACTCCCTTTGGGGCTCTTGAAGCAGATGTGGTTCAATGCTTCATTCATTTAACTTGACTCTACCACTTTCCGTGACTTCCATATTCTTCTAAAATGCTAAGTCTGATACAAACTTCATGCCCTAGAGCATAAAGGAAATAGAGTACTGGACTTCAAAAGATGTAAGGGTGTCTTGGCTCTGTTTTCTTTGCATTTTGTTCTGCTTCCATGGAAGACTCAGTTCTGTGCACCTTGCTTAAATGCTGAGTCTGAGCCTGGTTCAAGGATGATGGGATTGGTAGGAAGGACTGCTTGATGCTGGCTGAAGAAGGAGCCGCTATGAACTAGGTCAGTGGTGATGGGCCAGTGAAAATTGTGAGCTAGATGGAAACTCCTTAGGTTTCATGTCATTTTGAAAATAACTTTCAAGCTCAGACTTCAGTGAGAAAGAACAGAGCAGGCATTTGGGTAGGCCAAATGATAAAGTCTCAATATATAGTTTTCAATAAGTTAAGATGAATGAGGTTTTCTGAGACAAAACTGAGATATGTAATGTTACATAAAGTGATAAAACTATAATCTTTGGTTTAGTTCTTCTATTGGACAGAAATCATTTGTAGCTTATCAATCTTCTACAAGGTAACATCTAACTTTACAGTGTCTAGACTCTATAGAACAGTGACTATTAAGTTAAGCCAACTGTCTTCCATAAAGCATCAGGTACTGTTGTGTAGCTTTGCGAGACAATGCTCTATTGCTCTATGTGACCCTGGAAAAAGGGTGCCTAGTCATATTTTTGCCTTATCTCCAAATTTCAGTTAATATTTCTAGATAGTACCTATGGAGCTATTGAGCAGTCTTCTGATTTCTTGTTTGACATTAATTCTAAGTGGTTAGCTATTTCAGGGGTACCCGTGGTTAGACATTGTCTCAGTTTGCTCCATCCGTCTGTATTTTCAGTGTGATATGTTGTGACTATTTTCAAGGATGACAACCTTTGGGGAAAACACTTGGATCAATATTCTTTCCTTGTCCAGTTCTCTTGTGTGTTTTTTTTTTTTTTTTAGGTTGGAAAACTTGGTCCAGGTTGGAAAACTTCAGTCACAGGGTAAAAATGTGTATCTTTAAATGGCATGATTCTTTTGGGGGAAGGCATGAGTTAGAAATAAATGTGTGTTTCTGTTGAGGTCCAAAAGAGTTATTATTCCTTGTGAAATAACTGGCTTTAGTCTAGATAAAATGGCTATTTTATCTTTATAGGCAACAACTTTTCTTTTAACTGAAAACTTTTAAAATCATCTCTGTTGCCTGAAGCAAGGTTTTCTTTGTTAATGGGTTGATCCCTTGTGCATGCACAGGAACACAACACACAGATATATATACAATAAATCTTATTAATTTAGGCTTCACCAAAGAAAAGTGTTTGATTAATTCAGACACGCTAGATTCTTATTTAGGAAAAAGCTAAATATTGTCCCTTGTAATGCCTGCTGTGCAGATGGTTTTGTGTGTCAATTACTTTGTTTAATTATGTTTCAAGAGCTATGATTTGACCCTGAAAGTGACAGAAAAGCAAACAGTTTTACTAGATTTACACAATTTATTTCTTCTGGGACAACTTAATCTCAAGGAAGATGCTGCAGAGTCAGAGTCCAAGATCAGAACTTCCTGAAGGGGACTGAAGGGAATAGAAGCAGGGTACGCTGGAGCCAGAGTGAAGCTAGGAGCCATGAATCAAAAATAAGACCCAACCCAACTCTTTGTCATTGACAAGATACTCTCTTCAAATACAAAGACACATACAGGTTAAAATTAAATGGATGGAGGAAGAGATACCATGATAACACAGATCAGAACAAAGTGGGAATAGCTGTATTAATTTCAGACAGAGCAGATTTCAGAGCAAGGAAAATGATGAGGGATAGAGAGGGGCATTACATAATGATAAAGGGGTCAGTTCTCCAAGGAGATATAATAATCCTTAACATGTATTCACCTAACAATACAACATCAAACCAGGTGAGGCAGAACTGACAAGACTGCAAGGAGAAATAGGTGATCCGCTATCATAGTGTCACGGCATGTAATAGTGTACACTCAGGCATGCCCGACTCTGTGACCCCATGGCCTGTGGCCCACCAGGCTCCTCTGTCCATGGGATTTTCCAGGCAAGAGTACTGGAGTGGGTTGCCATTTCCTCCTCCAACAGTTGGAGACATCAGTACCTCTCTCTGAGGGTGAACAAAGTTGGTGTGGTTCAGGGCTGCGAGGGAGGCCTTGGCGCTCCAAGGATTCCCAGATGTGTGTATATTCCAGGGTTCTCTTTTCCTACTAATTAGTTTTGGGGGATTTAACTTCTGTAGCAGGCCAGGTTCTAGGGATTTTTGAATGGTACAGCCCAGCCAGTTTTTCCATATTGTGGTTTGAAGTCCACATTAGGGTCACAGGAACAGGGGAGGTGTTAAAAATATGTATACTCATGTTTCTACCTCAGATTTACCAAATCAGAGTCTAGGGGTGCATGGGGGGTGGATATCCATTTTCAGCAAGCCCTTCAGGTGAGTCTCACAAATTTGAAAAGTAACTTCCCGGGTGGTCCAGTCGTTTGGGGGTCTGCATGCTAGTGCAGGAGACAGTGGTTCAATCCCTGGTCCAGGAAGATCCCACGTGCTGTGGAGCAATGAAGCCTGAGGGGCACAACTCCTGAAGCCCCCTTGTCCTAGAGTGCAGGCTTGGCAACAAGAGAAGCCACCATGATGAGAAGCCCAAGCAACACAACTCAGGAGTATCCCCCACCAGCTGCAACTAGAGAAAGCCCGGGCACAGCAGCAAAGACCCAGCATAGCCGTAAATAAATGACACTTAAAAATTTGGGGGAAATGAATTGAGAGCAATTGCATGTTGACTCGGAGAAGGCAATGGCACCCCACTCCAGTACTCTTGCCTGGAAAATCCCATGGACAGAGGAGCTTGGTAGGCTGCAGTCCATGGGGTTGCAAAGAGTCGGACACGACTGTGTGACTTCACTTTCACGCATTGGAGAAGGAAATGGCAACCCACTCCAGTGTTCTTGCCTGGAGAATCCCAGGGACGGGGGAGCCTGGTGGGCTGCCATCTATGGGGTCACACAGAGTTGGACACGACTGAAGCGACTTAGCAGCAGCATGTTGAATAAGCAGGAAGGAAGTGGAAGTCTATGTGTGTAGAACTGATGCTCCATGTGAGCATCTGCAGAGCTGGAGAAAGCATTGCACAAGGAGCATTACATATGGGATTCAGGTGTTAGCATCATATGTTAATTAGAGTTTCCTTTTTATAGGAAAGGTCATGGTGAGACCCATTCCCCTTTGCTTTACTTTGGAAACCTCAAGAATCACCAAGCAAACGTTAAGTCTTAAGACACTGGGAGAGAAGTGTTCATACACATGGCTTGAGTCTGCATTGGTATGAACTAGTTTGCTTTTATAAAGCTTATTAAAATGACTTAATAGTTCAGAAACTCTGCTGGCCTACTATGGTTATGTTGTGGTTGAGGGATAGTTGAGTTGAGGTTTGTTTGGCTCCTGCCAGCTGTCAGGTAGGGTGCTGAGTGTTCCATCGTACCATTTCATTTAAGGAGGGACACATGCCAATGCAGAGGTGAGAAAACTGAGGCTTGGAGAGCCAAGTGATGTGTCCTAGGTGACACAGCCAGGAGTGGCCAACGCCAGGTAGTGAACTGAAGTCCCTTTCTGTCTATTGGTATTGCGTAAGCAATAGTCAAATTCTTCTTTTCTGACCTTGGAGACCAATGGCACAGCGTCCTAAAAGGGACTTAGCACTCCACCTGGGACTCAGGGGACCAAGCGTCCAGTAATCAATGCATAGAACAAGCCAGGAGTAGCATTCATTTTCTAGTTTGCAGAGAATTTGGTATTTGTGAAAACAAATTACTAAATCAGTGGCCTTGAGGAAATGTCGGTGAAGATGCCTCTGCCTCCCTTCAAGCTCACACAGAGCGCCCCCTGCTGCAGTAAAGATGAGTTGGCAAAGGGGGAACTTGTAGAGCCGAGCAAGGTGGCAGCTTTTGATACATCCCCTCTAAGGAGTATAGCCTGTGAAGAAGACAGGAGAGGGACAGGATGTGGTTCTGGGGAAAGGTCTAATCCTTCTTCCCCTTATATTGTTTTGTTGTTGTTTAGTCACTAAGTTGTGTCTGACTCTTTTTGACCCCATGGACTATAGCCCACCAGGCTCCTCTGTCCCTGGGATTTCTCAGGCAAGAATACTGGAGTGGGTTGCCATTTCCTTCTCCAGAGGATCTTCCTGACCCAGGGATAGGGCCTGTGTGTCATGCTTGTCAGTGGGATTCTTTACCCTCTGAGCCATCAGTGAAGCCCCTTATCTTAGCTTCTATCCAAACCTCTTATTTCACCATTATTGCTGAGCATGCAGAATTTTACCAAGTGGGTAAACGTCACTTCCACCCATGTCCTTTGTTAATACAAGGCAGGAAGCAAGCTCTAATAGGCTTCCTTACTGTCCCTAGATTTTTTTTTTCATGTTAAGAATGAAAATGATTCAAACACTTTTATATTGCACTTGAACTTACATTGCACTTGAATTTATATACCTTTGATATTATACTTGCAAGCGGATATTTCTGCAGGTTTTGTGTGAGTGATCTACAATCCTTGTTTAAAAAGTTTAACCTGCTGGGCTGCATAGCTTTGCAAATTCCAGAGACCTTGGGGCTGTGGGTGGCATTGTGGTGTGGTGATGGGGTTATGGGGTTAACTGTGATTCACACATTAGACTTAGGAATGTGAGTGGGTCATTGGGGAGCGTGGGCCTGGCCAGGCTATGGGGAGGCGGCCACACAAAGGGCACACAGTCACATTCCTCTGGGGCCTCTGGGCAAGCGTGGTGGCTGCCTGCCACTTGGCAGTGGTCTCTGGTATTTGCCTGGGAGAGGTTTCCTGGATTCCTTGGTTCAGGGAAGCACAGTACCCCAGGCAGAACACTGCTCCTGGCTCCGTGGCAAGGCCAGAGCTGAAGAAGCAGTTTTTGGAGGAGCCTGCAGCGTTTATGGAGAAGGCAATGGCACCCCACTCCAGTACTCTTGCCTGGAAAATCCCATGGACGGAGGAGCCTGGTAGGCTGTAGTCCATGGGGTCACGAAGAGTCGTACACGACTGCGCGACTTCACTTTCACTTTTCACTTTCATGCATTGGAGAGGGAAATGGCAACCCACTCCAGTGTTCTTGCCTGGAGAATCCCAGGGACGGGGAGCCTGGTGGGCTGCCGTCTATGGGGTCACACAGAGTTGGACACGACTGAAGCAACTTAGCAGCAGCAGTAGCAGCAGCGTTTATAAAGGACCATCATCGTGGGAGGAGGCTAGGCATACAGAGGGTAGGAACATGGGGAGGACTCTTGAATTGCAGGGTTTTGATCTGGGCCCTGCCAGGTGTAGTGCATGGTCCCCTCCAGCCTCCAGATTTGGGAGTGCTTTAGGGAAGGAGGACTGGGTGAAGGGTTCAAGTACTAAATGGGATGTTTGGTGCCTCAAGAGGATTGTCTGTGCTTAGAGTTACCACAGGTTCCTTCTGAAGAGTCACGGGGTTTCTCTGAATAAGGCATAGCTTCACACTGAACCAAATGGCCTTGTCTGTACAGTGGCGGGCTAGCAGCCGGCAAGCAAACATATTTATGACTTGGTGATCTTTTGATAACTGCTCATTCCTGAAAGGCAAATGGAAACTTCCAATTAGAATTCATGTCAGGTCACAGGGTGAGAGCATGGAAAAATATCACCAAATGCAGGCACAAACCAGGAAAGCCAAAATAATAAGGGAGCTACAAGATTGCAGAAATGTAAAGGGGCATTGGAATCCAGAGGAAAGGGAAGGCCAAGGCAAGGGACACTCTCCACCATTATATGTTCAGCAAAAGCTGATACTCCTGGGGACTAAAATAGCAGAGATGTCAAATGTTTAACCTCAGTGTTAAACAAACAAACAAAAATGGAACCATAAAGCTTTTTAAGGTTATAGCTTGTGGACTGCAAAGTAAAAAGTTAAAATAGAACAGAAAAAAAGAAACAGAATAGAATAAGGAAAAAAGGATTGAAAACAAACAAAGATAAATTCAAGCTTTGAAATTTAATTGTTTGTCTTAGAATTTTTAAGAAAAACAATCCTGGATGGCAGAACAAATCATCCTAACTCATATTCCTGGAACTGTACTAGAGTAAATTATTCACAAGGGAATAATAAACATTTGGTGCACACTTGGTTCTAATATCATTTTGCAAAACAAATATATTACACTGGTATCATACTCATTTATGATTGGAAGTCTTGTTGGATGAAGGAAGTAGTACATTTAAAGTGGCTGATGTTCTGAAATACCCACACTATTGGACAATCTGCACAAGCTAGAAATACACATTCTGAAACACACATGTTCCTTAAATGGGTTCAGTCGATCCCACCTACAAGGAAGGCTAATTATTGTTGTTTTAAAACTAGTATACACATATATACAGGATATATTTTGTGTGTCAGAGGGCTCTGATGTCATATAAATTGCAATAAAACTTCATTGTTTAGGGATTAAACATGTAACTCCTAGTGGGTCAGACAACATGATCTTAATGAACTAATGGGAAGAAAGTGGATGGCCTGGCCAGTGGGTGGCCATTGTTATGCTCTCTGCCATGGCATGCTGAGCCAGTGTTACCTGATCAGGTGGGTTTTCAAGGCAAGGCCAGCTGTTTCAGATTTTAGGGGAAATCTAATTTTTAAACATTAGCTTTTGGACATCAAAGATAATGGCTGTCCGGCCACCAGTGCGCTAACTCTGGCTTTAAATGTTAGAGTAAGGAGATAACAGGTGAATGTTTTCTGGCTCTTTGGCATGAAATTTTAAAAAAGAATAAAAAAAAAAAAAAACTGAAGCAAGTTTGTAAATGTAAGAAAAGTTCTTCTTTTATCAAGGTCATGATTGTACAATTTTAACAACTTGAAGGATGGATATGTGAAGAAGATGGTGCGTCAGCTCTTTTCTACTCGGAGCCTTGATCAGTTAGACCTTTGTGATCCGTGTGTACCTAGATACATATATATTTATATACTTATACACATGTCTATAGATAAAAATCCTTCTGCCTGGCTCTTGGTACTGATTACTCCCTTTCTACCAAACTGAGCTGATCTTGGCTTCTATTTGGCAGATGTGGACTGCAGAAAGCACGTGATGGCAGTGCAGAGCTGTACTTTAGGAAAATCCCTCTGAAGTGGTTTGGAGGATAAAGAGGAGGAGGGAGAGATTAGTTAGGCAGGAGTCTCTTGAAGTTGTTGCCAGTAGAGTTGTCAAGACTAGGACTCAGGGATAAAGTAGCTTCAGTGTGATAAGGGAGGGCTTGATAAGAGCATTATGGGTTGCATAAAATAAGACTGAACTTAGTAAGTGGTTAGTGATGGGGAGATTAAGGAGTTTCTGATGGTTGCCAAGGCTCAAATATAAGAAACTGGCAAGTGGTGGCAAGCAGAAGCCATCGGTGAGAACTGGGGATCAGAGTGGTCAGCGGTGGTGAGTTTGGTTTGGGACCTGTTGATTCACAGGTGAGACTTCAAGTCTGAATCTAGAGCTTAAATACCATCTGCTTCTCTGCATAGAGGTCACAACTGGATCTAGGGGACGAATGAAATCCCTCAGGAAGTGACACACAGAAGTAAAGACAAAGACCCTGACCCAGGGAAAAGAATAGGGAGCTGAATGAAATCCAGGAGAGAAAAACACTTCAAGAAGTGGAGGACTAATGAGCTCCCACTTGGTACCTGGCATCATATACACGTTCTCACTGAAGCCTCCCCTGGGCTTAAGAGACGTGGTTGCCCGATTGTTATAAATGAGGAGGCAGTTAAGCCAGGAGAGGCTGGCAAGGAAGTGGGACTGTGGGACAGACGGGGTTCCTTCAAGAAGGTGGGTGATGAAGGAAGTGAGAGGGAGCTTGATGGGAAGAGCACAGCTGAGAAAGAAGGAGATTTTGGAGGATGTCCTGAGGAGCATGTTTGTCACCCAGTGGAAAGGAGCAAAGGAAGAGGGAGATACAGAAGATGAAAGCTGGAGATGGGTTACATAATGGATGGAGCTGAGAGGAAAAGCAGGAGTGAGAGGTGGGATCAAGAGAGATCTTCAGAGTGACAGGAACTGGAAAGGAAGCTGTCTGTGGACACAGTACCTGAGCCCCAAGCAGTGGTGAAGCTTCACAGCACCAGGGCCACAGATTTGAAAGGAGTGACCGGTTTGGGAAGCTGATGGCCAATTTCACATTACCTGGAGTAATGTTATTAGTCACTTATTTTCTTTTTATCTAAAGATTTTCTATGAATTGTTCACATTCTCATGAATTATAGATACTTCAGTATTAATCCTGTATTCAGGATTAATACATGAATCCAGCCTAGATTCAGTAAAGATGACTTTACCTTTCATTTTTTCCCCAAGGAAACTATGCTATTTCTAGATGCTGTCACAAGAGTTTTTTGCTTGCTGTTTTGTTTTTCACTGCAGTGAAGAACAGGGCTACGCATCAAGAGCAATATAAGAGGAACTAGTTATTGTGTTTACATCATTATCAACACAATGGGTTTAACACATACTGTGGTGATTAAGATTCTTCTGGAAAAAAGCTCCCAGTTATATGGTAAGAAGGAATTTGGATTTTGGAGTTATTGGTACCCATATGACAATAGTATTTCCCAGTGGTGTGATCTTGGGCCAAAGGAATTGCTTTATGTCCTCTAACTCAAAGGTGGTAATTATACCTTACAATGTTCCAATGATAATTAGAAATCTATGAAAATGCCTAGAACCTGCCTTAATAAATGGTGAAAATAATAGTAAATCACTAAATGAACCGAGGACTAAATTTATAAAAGAGAGCAACATAAAAGCATCATGTGTATGTCTGCACTTTGTGTATGCATAGTGCGTGTGTTTAGGAACTTTATTTCGCCATTCTCTTGTTGGATATTTGAATTGTTTCCAGTTTTATTCTACTACAAAGCATGCTGCTCTAAACATTTTCTTACATATCTCTCGGTACACACCTGCTAGACTTGTTCTAGGCTTTCTCCCAGAGAATGGAAGGACTTTTGTGCTCGCCTTCACCTGGCTTCCCTGGTAGCTCAGCTGGTAAAAGCGTCTGCCTACAATGTGGGAGACCCGGGTTCGATCCCTGGGTGGGGAAGATCCCTGGAGAAGGCAATGGCAACCCACTCCAGTATTCTTGCCTGGAAAATCCCATGGACAGAGGAGCCTGATAGGCTACAGTCCATGGGGTTGCAAAGGGTTGGACACGACTGAGCAACTTCACTTCACTTCTTCACCTCTGCTGGGTGTTGCCAAGTCATTTTTTAAGTTGGTTGTACTCATTTGCATACTTACAGGCCAAACTTAAAAAATTTAGCTTGCCAATCTCATGGGTGTGAAATGGAATCTTGTTCTTTAATTAGTATCTCCCTGATTGTAGATCAGTTGAGCATCTTTTCAAGCTTGCTAGCCTTATGAGTTTTCTCTTCTTTGAAATGCTGTTATGCTTTTTGCCCTTTTTTTTTTTAGACTCGTTTTTTAAAAGGTATAAAAGGTATAAGGGCTCTGAATCAGGCATCTATCTATCTGTCTATCTATCATCTATCAGAGTTCAAGAGTCAATTTATACTATCATTAACTGATACTTCATCTGGCAGAAGAATCAATTGCTTGTACATATGATGCTGAATGATGAGTATTGGATGAATCAGATATGGGAGAAAAATAAGCCTGCCATTAATGATGTACAGTGACACATTAAATGTGATATCTTTCCATAGGGTATGACCGCAGGGCCTGGGAATCTGAATTTTGAACAAATGCCACAGGTAATTCCTATGTCTTGATGTCTTCAGGAAATCTGGCCCAAGCTCCATTCCCGAAACTGATGTTTCGTGAGAGAAGGTCCTTTGGGTGCTTTTCTTCTTATTTCTTTGGCACAAATCTAGCTGAGAAGCAGTATAATTAGGGAAAACAAATGGCTCCAGAAAGAAGTGTCCTTGGTTTCATATAACCAGCTACACTCCCCTCTCCAAGTGATCAAGCCTGTGCCAATGATTCTTGGCTCCTGCTGACCCACTGCTGGCCCTGGGCCACCTGACCTCCTTGATGTCCCACAGCCGGGTACAATGACGTGTGTTGTGATTTTCTCCATGGTCCTCCAAACCTGCTCTTTCCCTACTGTTGCCAGGACGTTCTTCCTAAACGTCTCCTGCATAAGACCTTTCAAAGAATTTGAGAGCTCTTATGAGAGAGATCTTGGAGAAGGGAATGGCAACCCATTCCAGTATTCTTGCCTGGACAATTCCAAGGATAGAGGAGCCTGGTGGGCTACAGTCTTTACAGGGTTGTAAAGAGTCAGACACGACTGAGCGACTAAAATTTTCACTTTTTTTCACGAGTGACCTAGCTGGGTCCTGTCCCTTTTCAGAAAGCACTTTCTTTGACCACTTCTTGCCTCTCACTTACTCTGTGCTTTGGACATGTTGATCTCTGTACTTTGGGAATGTGGGACCACCTGTCTAACACCAGTAATTTTTCTTCTGCTCTTTCCTCTATCTTAGATCTCCTCTCCCACTTCTCTGCTTCCCTGGTAAATCAAGTGGTAAAGAATCCACCTGCCAATGCAGGAGACGTGGGTTTAATCCCTAGGTTAGGAAGATCCCCCGGAGGAGGAAATGGCAACCCATTCCAGTATTCTTGCCTAGAGAATCCCACGGACAGAGTAGCATGGCTGGCTACAATCCATGAGGTTGCAAAAGAGTCAGACATGATTGAGCACCTAAACAACAACAAAACAACTCACTTCTCTCCCTTTGGCTTCTCATCCTTATCCTTAAAGATGGTATTTCTCAGACTTTAACATGCATGCAGATAAACCAGGGATCTTGTTAAAATAGAGTCTGATTCCACTGGTCTATGGTGGGGCTTGAGATTCAGATTTCCTGGCAAGCTTCTGGGTGCCACAGGAAGCTACTAAGTCTGGGGACAACACTTTGAATCACAGAATGTAAAGACACAGCTTGGTATCACCTGCTTCTCCTTGAGTTGTAAATGCCCCTCAGTGTTTGCCATGCTTCTCACACTGTATTATGACAACTGCCTTATCTGTCAGTAAGTTCATTGAGGGCAAGAATTGTGCCTTGTTTACCTTTATTTATATTTGCTGTGCCTGGCATGTAGGAAACACTCAACGAATATTTGCTGAATGAATAAACGATTCCAGCAATCCAGACAGATATTTGTCTGGCTGCGTTTTGCTGTTTGTGGCTGTTTTCCTGTTGAGCCCAATGACTCGTTGCTTTTCCAGATGGCGCCCTGTGGCCTGAAGGGTTGGCTCCACTTTCTACAAAGTGGCAGACCTTGCCAGGGGAGGATCAGCGGAGTGGGTAGTTAGCTTTGGCGTTGGAAGAACCCCACTTCTCTGTGCCTAATTTAGGTCAAGATTAGTGGGTTTAAAATTAGCCCTGAATTTTGTATTTTCTCGGTAGGGTTTGCTCATGCTTGTGAACACACACGCACACACATCTCTGAGGTTGAGTAGCCTCTTCCTTTTCTGATCCTGTTCCACATAGATGCTGGAATGAGTTTTCCCAAATAGAAATTTGGGTTATGCCACTCTGGGTGGCTCCCTTTCCCTTTAGGGAAAAGTCCAAATCTCTCTTCCTGGCTCATGCACACAGTGCCTGGGATAAGGCATGTTTACTCCTGTTGTCCCTGAGTGCCTCCTTCACTATTCAAGTCATCCCAATTAGGGTGATGAATAATGTGACTGCTCTACTCCTAAGCGCCACCCCCGCCGCCACATCCCCCCACACATCTCATGCTTTACCTTTTCAGTGAAGTCACTGGGTTGTGAGAATGTTTGCATTGCTGATCCAGTCCCAGGCTTCCAGCTCCAGCTGCAAATTCTCATGATGGGGACCCTGCTACCAGCTCACTGTTGCCTTGGCTCTGGACAGCTATTCTATGAACTGGGGTATATGTTTATTGTAAGTTGTGAGCTGTACGTACTCTAAAACCCAGCAAGATCAAATAATGAACACAGTGGTTAATGTTCTCCCTTAGCACTTTTAGCAGAAATCTCTTAATGATGGCATTAATCCTTTAATGGATGAATGGGTGAGGCATTCTACTTATGGGTGAGGAAATAACAGCTAGATGGGAGAAAAAGTTGCTGGTCTGTAGTAGTAATTTTGCTTAGAGTGTGTAATCTCCCTCCTCTCATCTCTTCATGAACTTGTTTTTCAGTGCTCGTTGGAAAGAGTATGAGTTGGAAAGCCAGAGCGATCTGGGTGAGGCCCACTCGGTTTCTCAGTTCTTCTGGGAGTTAGTATTCACACCTGTCAAAATGAAAATAATAAGACTTACTTTGCGTGGATAGTTACGTTGGTTAATTGAGATAATGTGGAAATGGTGAGTTATATATAATGTAGGTAAGACTTTCTCCTTGTTTTCAAAGACTAAACCAACTGAGTTATTTCAGTTAGGAAACAGCGACAGTGCTTCATATTATTTGGTCCTGAGCTGTGGCACTAGGCTTGTTCTGTTTTTAAGCTGGGAGAGCTTCTTTCCCTTTGTTACTCTGTGTATTTCACTAATGCAGCCATGCCGAACCCCAGCACATGCCTGACTGTTCCTCTCTGAGTTACCACTGTGTCTGGGATATAAAAGGCCTGTGCTTATCTTCTGAAAACACAGCTGCTTCAATTATATCATGCCAGGCTTTCTGTCAAGGAAATCTCCATTGCAGATAGTGGAAACGTCGCAAAGATAGAGATTCAGTGCCCTGTACATTTTTTCTGTAAATCTTGGAGTTTTTTAAAACCAGAGAGTGCGAAATGGAGACGTAGGCAAAGGAGAAAGATTTAACAACTTCTATGTGGTTGAATGCTCGTTATTATGAGGAACAGTGACGTGAACGTAAAGGCACTCTTTGTGTTAGAATAGGGCAAATATTTACCATTCGGTCCAAGGACAGCATGTAACAGAGTTGCTGTGAATCCACTCCAGCCTCTCAGGGGTCCACAGGCCAGGACTATGAGTATCACCAGAAGCTCGTAGGAGATTCAGTCACAGGCCCCATCCCAGTCCTACTCAATCAGAAATTGCATCTTAACAAGATCTTCAAAGAGACTCAAATGCAGATTAAAGTTTAAAGAAGCTTTGCTCTTGGCCAGTGCCGTCTAATAGAACTTTCTGTGACGATGGTGATGTTCTGTATGTGTGCCGTCTAGTACGGTAGACACTTGGCCATATGTGGCTGAGAATTTGAAATAGGACTAGTACAACCAAGGACTAAAGTTAAAGCATATTTAACAATTATAACTGGAATGTAGTTAGTCACATGTGGTGTGTGGCTACGAAATTGGGTAGCACAGCATGAAACTTTACCAGGTTTTGCTTGCAGGATTCCTGGGGAGGGTAATGCTGTCTCCCGTCACCCCCAGGGCACAGTCAGGTTTTCCCACGTGGCCAGGAAGTACCACTGCCAATTCCTCGTCCTCGCTGTGACCATGGTCCATGCACAGTCCCTGGAATAAATCCAGGAGCTTCAGCATTCATGATACCTTTACTTTCTCCTGGAGGCTCAGAGTGGTTAGCTGGATAGGAAAAAAGTAACTTCAGTTGCTCTAAGCCAACACAAGAAACTGATAACTGTCCTTTTCTAATTGTGTTATTTCTGTTATTTCACAAATCCCTGAGTATCAGAAAATGTTATTTCTCTACTTTGCTTCATCTGCAATGTATCTAACTTACAAAATAGAAATTGATGCTTTTTATTGACCTTCTTTCTCCTTTAATATTTTCACTTTCTCCATGGGGAACTCTAGTTCAAGTTATTTTCATTACGGTCCCCTGAAGGGGTCTTGAGAAACTTTCCTTTCCACATCTTTGCTCAAGCATTCCTTCTGGGTCCTCCTAAGCCATGCCCCTGTGGGGCATCTACTCCATAAATACCACCTGTGCTATTGTGAGACACGGGTTCTGTAATTTTAAGATGTCTCTTCTTTTTCCTACCTTCTCCATGCTGATCATCTCTAATCATCATTTCAAACGTAACTTCTTTTTTATCAAATTTGGCAACACAAAACATTTCCCGGCTGTTCGCTGGGGACACATGGCCAAGCGATGATGCAAACATCTGTTCTGGTTGGAACAGCCCTTATAATTCACCAAATGGAGTTCTGGGACCATCTGTTTCCCCCTCCTCCCATGTGACCCCAGAGTTCTGTGGAGGTCAGGGGGAGTAAAGAGTCATTTGATGGATGAAAATAAAGTTTAGTGTGATAGCAAACTTTTATTCTAAAACGGAAACATTTATTGATCAGTGTACATTTGATTACACCTCATAGATGTTTTATAATCAGATATAGGGTTGTCATTTCTTTATATTAATGTTTGTCCTTAAATAGTGCCTGATTAGGAGACACCCCCATTTAGACCCTGAGCACAGGAAGGGGCTGGAGTGATCATCTCATTGTATGGAGAAGTAAAGGGCCTTCCATAGAGCTTCCCTGGGCATGGCCTAAGAGTCAGCTTGTAACATTTATAAGTTTGGGTCTCTTGACATACCCGTCTGTAAGTGGGCTTCAGGGAGTCCATGAACCCCAAAAATTATAGCAAGGTTTTGTGTGTGTATGTGCAGCGCTGGGACAGGGAACTCAATACATTTATTAGAGTCTCAGCGTTGCATCATGCTATTCTCCTTTTGAATTCTCCTGATAATGGTGATTAGTTTGACCAACTTCTCATATTTAGGATGAGGCATATAGAACATTTGCTAGAAAATTATAATATGCAGAGAAGTTAGCGTTACTGGTGGGGAACTTTATTACAAACCATTCTGCCGATGGTGATTGCCGGCTTCAAGGAAGAGAGGGTAAGAATATTTAGGCTATTCAGGGGAAAGTCAGCTTCCCAGATGGTGCAGTGGTAAAGAATCTGTCTGCTAGTGTGGGAGATGGGGGTTCGATCTGAGCTTGGAAGATCCCTTGGAGGAGGAAATGGCAACCCACTCCAGTATTCTTGCCTGGGAAATCGCATGGACAGAGGAGCCAGGTGCGCTATAGTCCATGGGGTCGCAATGAGTCAAACACGACTGAGCATGTACTCAAGAGGAAAGTCATCACTTTCTCATTGATCAAATGTAGCTCTTTGCATGGTTTGTACAGACTTTGGAGTCAAAAGACTTGATCTTGGATCTCTGCTCTGCTGCTCCCTGGCTATGTGATCTTAAGCAAGTGGTTTGTTGTTTTTCTTTGAACCTCAATTTTCTCCTGTATACGAGACAGCAAAAGAGACACTGATGTATAGAACAGTCTTTTGGACTCTGTGGGAGAGGAAGAGGGTGGGATGATTTGGGAGAATGGCATTGAAACATGTATACTATCATATATGAAATGAGTCGCCAGTCCAGGTTTGATGCACGATACTGGATGCTTGGGGCTGGTGCACTGGGACGACCCAGAGGGATGATATGGGGAGGGAGGAGGGTTCAGGATGGGGAACATGTGTATACCTGTGGCGGATTCATGTTGATATATGGCAAAACCAATACAATATTGTAAAGTTAAAAAAAAAAAAAACTTAGGGATAGTAATACTTGCTTTGCAGGGCTGTAATGAGGAGTCACTGCAAGAATGTATACAGGGTCCTGAGGACACAGCAGACCCTCTGCAAATGATCACCATTTCCATTATTTCTGCTGACCATTTCAGAGCTACTGAGGACTTGTGTCTTTCTAGATCAAAAGGCATCTTCTAGATTTACTGTTACCATAAGCAGAGGAGTGGGATACTGAGGAAACCCAGTTCCTGGGATAGCTTACTTTCAAACTTCTCTGGGGATGATCATGGAATATGTATATTTGTTAATTTGGAGACTGCAGGAGATATAACTGTTTGCTCATAGTGCCTGATTGCTTAAAATGTAAATGCTCAGTGTCCACATCTCTAAAGTCAGCTGGTCCACTCTCTGCTGTTCAGCCTTTTGAGGGAGTTCAGGATGCTATGGTGGATTATTCTTTTCTCGGCTAGCTCTTCCACTTTCTCTCAC
Source organism: Bison bison bison (assembly GCF_000754665.1). Taxonomy (NCBI): domain Eukaryota; kingdom Metazoa; phylum Chordata; class Mammalia; order Artiodactyla; family Bovidae; genus Bison; species Bison bison. The sequence goes on from NW_011494713.1 coordinate 3,073,624, forward strand.
CATCCATGATATGTTCCCGTCTATCTGCTGGAATTATGTTTCCTGCAGTAGAGTTTACAGGCTAACAGAGCACATGATCTTCCAGGAAGTTCAGTGCTGGCTGGACACATCCTTTGGGGAACAGAGCCATTAAGATGCTGTGTTTCTGGCAAATGTGATCTGTTTTATAGCGAGACATAGGAGAAGGATATGGCTTTCTATTTTAAGCCACAGGTGAAACTTCATGTGTAGGGAGCAGGCAGAGTTTCTGTCTGTGGTCTACCTTAGGTTGTTCTGTGGCTTGGGTCAACTCAGTTTCCCTCCTCTGTGGAAAAGAAATGCCTTTAAGACCTGGTATAAGGGACAAACCGGAGAAGGCAATGGCACCCCACTTCCGTACTCTTGCCTGGACAATCCCATGGACGGAGGAGCCTGGTAGGCTGCAGTCCATGGGGTCACTAAGAGTCAGACATGACTGAGTGGCTTCACTTTCACTTTTCACTTTCATTCATTGGAGAAAGAAATGGCAACCCGCTCCAGTGTTCCTGCCTGGAGAATCCCAGGGACAGGGAGCCTGGTGGGCTGCCGTCTATGGCGTCACACAGAGTCAGACACAACTGAAGCGACTTAGCAGCAGCATAAGGGACAAACATTTGTTTTATAATAATAATAATTGAGCATTTGGGATTAGCAGATGCAAACTATTATGTATAGGGTGGATAAACCACAAGGTGCTACTGTATAGTACAGGGAGCTGTATTCAATATCCTGTGATAATTCGTAACAGAAAAGACTATGAAAGAGACTCTATGTGAATAACTATCACTTCGCTGGACAGCAGAAATTAACACATTGTAAATCAACCATATTTCAGTAAAAATTATTAAAAATAATAAAACAAATTCAGATGAGCTTTACTTAACTCTCTCAGTTGGCTGATGTAAGTGCTTCTTAGAATAAGGTGAACACAGAACATGAATCATGCCTCCCAGGTCTTTCCTATCTTGCTTCTCACAATCCCCACCATCTGTAACACACACCCACACCCCCACCTCCTGCCCCCCCCCCACACCCCACTTTACTTTCCACTGTCCCTACTATCACACCAGCCCTTCATGATCCTGAATCCTGTGATGACATCTCTTACATCTTGTGAGACTGGGAGATCTATCATAATGCCTGTTCAAATTACTGTGAACACATATTGTCTTTTAAGGTTTCTCTCTTCCCAAATTAAAAAAAAAGTTACAGCAAAAACAAACTCAGCTGTAGACTATTTAAAAGTAACGTACTTCACTAGTCAAGTTCTCTAGGAATGGAAAATTCCAATTCAGGATAAAAATGAGCCCTGGCTTATGTGTCTTGCCACCAACAGAAATCTTATTTTCCCTCTAAATATATAACTAATGCATCCCATAGAACATGTTTGTGTTTTTAGCTCTAGGTGTTTTTAGTTAATATTCAGTGCATTCTTGAGAGAGCAGCACTGGTGAAAGGAATGATTCTGATAGGTGCTGTTTCGTTCTCAGCTGGGACGAATTTCTTTCTTAAGCACCACCCCTGTGGTGGTACTTTCTTTTTTTTCTGTGTGAGACCTGAGAGGCTCACTCTAATGACTGAAGGAGAAGGTAATGGCAACCCACTCCAGTACTTGGAGTTCCAAGTGGGCTGCTGTCTATGGGGTCGCACAGAGTCCGACACGACTGAAGTGACTTAGCAGCAGCAGCTTTTCTCCTGTCTACCACCCTATCTCTCTCTCTTCCCTTGGGTTACCCCTGGAGCTCACTCCTCCCCATTTCTTTGCTTCACCCAATCTTCCTTCCCTATCCTTCCTGGAACCTGTGGCCTTCAATTTCCATCGTTAGCCAGCATCATCCTACACCAGTGTCCTCAAATTGTGGCCCCAAACTACAAGTCTCAGCATCATCCTGCATGGTAGGCAGGATGATGACCTTCTAATGAGGTCTGCATCCTAATTCCTAGAACCTGTGCACGTGTGCTCAGTCATGTCTGACTTGGCGATCCCATGAACTATAGCCCACCAGGCTCCTCTGGCCATGGGATTCTCCAGGCAAGAATACTGGAGTGGGTTACCATGCCTTCCTCCAGGGGTTCTTCCTGACCTAGGGATTGCATCTGCATTTCTTGCATCTCCTTCATTGGCAGGCAGATTCTTTACCACTGTGCCACCTGGGAAGCCCACAGAACCTGTAGATATGTTAAATAACAAGGCAACAGGAAATTAAGGTAGCATGTATCATTAAGATGGCTTAGCACTGACCTCAAAATAGGGAGAGCACCCTGGATTATCCATGCGAGTCCAATGTAATCACAGAGTCTAAATTGGAGGAGGGAGGCAGTGTCAGAATGATGCAGGAAAGACTTGCCCAGCCATTGCTGCCTTTGAAGATAAGAGATTGTGACCATGAGCCAAGAGGTGCAGTTCACATCTAGGAACTGGAAGAAGCAAGAAAATGGATTATCCCTAGAGCCTCCAGAAATAAAGACAGCCCTGCAGATGACTTAATTTTAGCCCAGTAAGACCCGTTTTGGACTTAGAGTTTTGAATTTCAGAACTATAAGGTAATCGTTTTAACTTGTAGTTTTAAGTCACTAATTTTGTGGGATTTCTTATAGCAGCAATTGGAAACTAATACCCCTGGGAATTTCTTACAAACACATGTATACCTGTGATGGATTCATTTTGATATTTGGCAAAACTAATACAATTATGTAAAGTTTAAAAATAAAATTAAATTAAAAATAAAATAAAAATATGAAAAAACAAAAAAAAACGAAAAATTCTAGACCCACTCCAGACCTATTATATCAGAAGCTTTAGGGGTAGGGTTCAGGAATCTGCATTTTAACAGCCCTCAGGGGGAATCTGATGCATGTAAAGTTTGAGAATCTCTAGGGCATCCGTTTTCCCTTACAAGGTCTGAGTGGAAGGGAAGAGGAGTGGTATTTGGAGAATGTGGTCAGGAAGATGCTATGGGTTAGATGAAATGGCATGGTCAGGTGGCTGCATGTGGGTTCACCACTGAGATGGCTGGCTTTGCATGACGTTGTTGTCCCTAGTAAGGGACAATGTGTAATTTATGACATGAAACAGCATGGCAAACTTTGCTCCTGCAGCTTGTCAGCCAGCTTTTCAAAGAGATGTTTTAGGGGCTTCCTTTAGTCTCTTTTACTTATCTCAAATGGACTTGTTTATTACAAACGTAGCCAAGTTAGAGTGGGTGGTAGAATTAAAGCCAGGTGCTGCCAGTGAAGAAGTTAGAGATTGTCACATCCAGGGACTTCCTTGGTGGTCCGGTGGTTAAGACTCTTGCTTCTAATGCAGGGGACATGGGTTTGATCCCTGGTCAGGGAACTAAGATCCCATGATGTGGCCAAAAAGCTTTTAAAAAAGAATGTCATGTCCAATTACTCATTTATTTGGCATACATTTAGCCTTCAGTTCAGTTCAGTTGCTCAGTTGTGTCCGACTCTTTGAGACCTCATGAACTGCAGCACGCCAGGTTTCCCTGTCCATCACCAACTCCTGGAGCCTACCCAAACTCATGTCCATTGAGTCGGTGATGCCATCCAACCATCTCATCCTCTGTTGTCCCCTTCTCCTCCTGCCCTCAGTCTTTCCCAGCATCAGGGTCTTTTCCAGTGAGTCAGCTTTTTGCATCAGCTGGCCAAAGTATTGGAGTTTTAGCTTCAACATCCATCCTTCCAATGAACACCAGGACTGATCCCCTTTAGGATGGACTGGTTGGATCTCCTTGTAGTCCAAGGGACTCTCAAGAGTCTTCTCCAACACCACAGTTAAAAAGCATCAATTCTTTGGTGCTCAGCTTTCTTTATAGTCCAACTCTCACATCTGTACATGACTACTGGAAAAACCATAGCCTTGACTAGATGGACCTTTGTTGGCAAAG
>NW_011494713.1:3077767-3085545 GCF_000754665.1 Bison bison bison
CTGGCAATCTTGATTCCAGTTTGTGCTTCCTCCAGCCCAGCATTTCTCATGATGTACTCTGCATATAAGTTAAATAAGCAGGATAACAATATACAGCCTTGATGAACTCCTTTTCCTATTTGGAACCAGTCTGTTGTTCCATGTCCAGTTCTAACTGTTGCTTCCTGACCAGCATACAGATTTCTCAAGAGGTAGATTTCTCAAAATTTTCCACAGTTTATTGTGAGCCACAGTCAAAGGCATTGGTATAGTCAATAAAGCAGAAATAGATGTTTTTCTGGAACTCTCTTTCTTTTTCAATGATCCAGCAGATGTTGAGAATTTGATCTCTGCTTCCTCTGCCTTTTCTAAAACCAGCTTGAACATTTAGCCTACCAGGTGCCAATTGCTGTGTGAGACCCCGAGGAAGGCTGAACAAGACAGACAAAATCCCTGCTCACAAGGATCTTTGTTCTAATGGAGTTGACAGCAGACACATAGTTTGATAAATAAGGGGATTTTTTTCATGTTCATTAAGTCTCCTGCACAGATTCACTTGGTTTTTCCTTTGTACTGTAATACAGGGGCTTCCCCAAGTGGTGTTGCTGATAAAGAACCTGCCTGCCAATGCAAGAGAAGTAAGAGACAAGGGTTCAATCCCTGGGTCAGGAAGACCCCCTGGGGGAGGGCATGACAACCCACTCCAGTATTCTCGCCTGGAAAATCCCATGAACAGAGGACAGACTGTACAGAGGATAAAAAATCCCATGGACAGACTGTTGCCTGGAAGGCTACAGTCCATAGGGTCGCAAGGAATTGGACATAACTGAAGCAACTTAGCATGCATGCATAATACAAGAAAGTTTAGAATGGGAAGTAACTGAATTATGTCCCAGATCACCTTATAGACTGAGGCTGGTGAAAGAGAAGTAAGCATCTGCGTGCTTCTTGATGGACACTTTGAAAGTCTTTTAAGAAAATCAATGTAGACAACATTTTGGATCCTGCCCTAATGGAAACTGTGGTTGAGAACTAAGTAAGTGGGGGTGGATAAAGAAAATTGGCTCGGGGGAGTAGGGTGTGGCAGCTGAGAAAATATGATGGAGGGGAGATGGGAGGAGAGGTTGTAAGGTCCCTTTCGGGCTGTTCAGACAAAGAAGTCCGTATTGAAGAGGAGATTCACTTTATATCTTTAGGATAATAACCTTCCCCAAGTACCCAGATACTAGCTCTGAAGCGAATTTAAAGAACAGCCCTTTCCAAGAAGGTATGTCATTTATTCCTGAGGATGTCTATTTCACTTTTGGACAGGAGTCAGCTCTATGTCTGATCGATAGAAAATGAATTATGCAGGGCATTATCTTGGCTGAGTATATAATAATGAACTGCTATTCCTTTCTTCTCCTTCATAAATTGCATATGAGAAGCTTATGTAATGTCTATAACGAATCCCCTTTTTGTCTCCCAGGAGCATAGGTTTACTGGTTGTGGTCTCTGTTCATGATTTATTCCCTGCATATTTAGAAAGAGATTCCAGGCAGCTTGCAATGGCATGCCAGGTCCCTTCCATTTGCCCCTCCAGAGCCACTGTACCTTCTCTGACCCAGGAGACTGATCTGATCAATGACATAGGTATGAGCTGCCTTGTTCTTTGGCTTCTGGTTGTGTTTGACCAATAGGGGTCCCAGCCAAGAGGCCACTTGGATGACGGAGTGAGGTGTGGGTACTCTAAATTGAGTGTGCCATTAACTTTCTCTTGGGGTTTTGAGAGATGTGAATATCAAAATATATAACAAGGAAATAAGCACCATTAAAGAAAATGAAAGGCACAGGAATCAGAACTAGGAACTGAGGTAGCCATCATGTCTGTGTATCTTTTTGTGTGTGTTGGACAATTAGATCTGTCTTTTGTGAATGACTTGTTCAAGTCTATTGCCCATCCTAAAATTGGGTTGTTAGTCTTTTTGTTTATTTGTAGGTGTGTCTTAAAGATAAAATCTAGATATCAGTCTTTTGTCAGAAATAAGTATTGCAAATATCTCTCCCCAGCATGTGGCTTGCATCTTCACAGTCCTAATGATGTCCTTTGTCTAACAGATATTCTTAATTCTAATGAAGTCCAGTTTATCATTTGTTTTATTATATGGTTAATACTTTTAGTGTTCTATTTAAGAAATCTCTGCTTCCTCCAAGATCATGATGATTATATTTTCTTCCAGAAGATTTATTGTTTTACCTTTCACATTAATGTCTATGATTCAACTCTGATTTTTTAAAAACAGCTTTATTGAGGTATAATTTACATACCATTAAGTTTACTCATTTTGAGAGTACCATTCAATGATTTTTTAAAAGTGAATTTACAGAGTTGTGCAACTGTCTTCATTATCTAATTTTAGAATATTTTCATCACTAAGGAAAAAAACCCTTGTCTGCATTTGTAGCCATTCCCCTTTCCCACCCTGTTCAGTTCAGTTCAGTCGCTCAGTCGTGTCTGACTCTTTGTAACCCCATGGACTTCAGCACACCAGGGCTTCCTGTCCAACACCAACTCCCGGAGTTTACTCAAACTCATGTCCATTGAGTTGGTGATCCCACCCTGAGCACCAGGCAACTACTAATCTACTTTCTCTCTATATAGATTTGCCTTTCAGATTCGTGTATGTGTGTGTGATGGGTAATTATTAAGCACAGACCTTTAACTCCAAGCTTTCTAGAAGCCAGAGCAAAAGGAGAGTCCCATTTTTTTCATAGTCTTCTTGGCTAGGACTTCAATTCCATCATTTCAGGAAGAATCAAATATTTGTGACAGGTCTTATAACAGGCATTGGGTAGTTTAACAGGCAATGTCTTTGACTACATCTTGGCATGAGATAGAAAAAGCTCAAACAGTTATTTATTCTGTTGGCACCCTCTAAGAGTTAAGGGATTATCTATCCCCCAGTTGAGATGAGGGAAAGCACATCTGTGAGAAGCTATGATAATAAGGATTGTGTACATGGATTTCTGGACACACTGGGGGAACTTCAGGCAGCTAAGGCGCAAGCAGGCACTGTGGTTCTGCTAAACACATGAGTCTTAAGCAGGGTTTGGGTGAGGATGGATCAGTCTTTTTCATAGTGGGATTCTCTGACGGGTAAGTGCCTGAAGTGCCAAAGAAGCCATATTATTTATTTTTCTTCTAAAATTTCCCCCCAGCTTTATTGAGGTATGATTGACAAAAATATAATATTTAATATATTTAAGACCTATAATGTGATGTTTTGATATACATATACATCATGAAATGATGAGTACCACAGTCAAGCTAATTAACACAAACCTCATTTCACATAGTTATGATTGTATGTGTATGTGTGTGGTGAGAACACTTAAGATCTAATTCTCTATTCTCATAGCAAATTTCAAGTGTACATGCAGTATTAACTGCAGTCACCATGCTATTCACTAGGTTTCCAGAGCTTTTGTTGTTCAGTCGCTAAATTGTGTTTAACTCTTTCCGACCCCCTGGACTGCAGCACACCAAGCTTCTCTGTCCTTCACTGTCCCCCAGAGTTTGCTCAAACTCTTGTCCATTGAGTTGGTGATGCCATCCAACCATCTCATTCTCTGTCAACCCCTTCTCCTCCTGCCTTCAATCTTTCCCAGCATCAGGGTCTTTTTCAATGGGTTGGCTCCTCACACCAGGTAGCCAAAGTATTGGAGCTTCAGCATCAGTTCTTCCAGTGAATATTCAGTGTTGATTTCTTTTAGAATTGACTGGTTTGATCTCCTTGCAGTCCAAGGGACTCTCAAGACTCTCCTCCAGCACCACAATTCACAAGTATCAATTCTTCAGTGCTCAGCTTTCTTTACATCCAACTCTCACATTCATATATGACTGCTGGAAAAACCATGGCTTTGACTATATCGACCTTTGTGGGCAAAGTAATGTCTCTGCTTTTTAATATGCAGTCTAGGTTTGTCATGGCTTTCCTTCTAAGGAGCAAGTATCTTTTAATTTCATGGCTGCAGTCACCCTCTGCCATGATTTTGGAGCCCAAGAAAATAAAATTTGTCACTGTTTCCACTTTCCCCTCTTCTATTTGCCATTCCAAAGCTTATTTATCTTATAATTGAAAGTTTGTACCCTTTAAGCTATATCTTCTCTCCCCTGCCCCCTCCCCATCATCTCCCAGCCCACAGTGACACCATTCTATTCTTTGTTTCTCTGAGTTCAATTTTTAGCTGTATTATTTATTAAAGTAGGATCCATGTGCTGTATATAACTACAAGACATGCAGGTGGCAGAATTGACATATTGTGAACATTTAAGGGTTTGGTGTGTCCTTATATTTCTGCTCATCAGTAGCTCGCAGCTTTATCCCCTGGATAAAGCATGGATGCCAGGGGGTCATGAATAGAGTCAACACTCCTTACAGAAAGAACCTTTCATTTTGCTCCCATGCCTGGAAAAATAGATGGCTAGTTCCCTAGATTTTTGTACCATGAAGTATGAGAAAAAATGGTTTGGGGCCTACATAGTTTTAACAGTTCTTATCACTTGGTCACCTCCAAAGATGTACTTACACTTGCGATATACCCAATATGATCACTTAATTTTAAAATATAGCCTTACATAGCTGTTTGAATTGACTAGTTGAACAGAGTTACTTATAGGCCATCAAATATTGAATATCTGCCAACTGCAATGATTTATTTGGACCATAATTTGATGTTGAAATGTTTTCAAGTCATCATTTAGCTGACATGTTCAGCTACTCACAAAGGCTACTCTTCTAGTCAGTCATGGCAAAAGCCATATAACCGGCATGGAGAAGTTTGCTTCTCTGTCTGCTGTAGTAGGGCATGTAGCCACTGTACCCAAAAGCTTCATGAACTAAACATGCTTGAAAAGGACACTCTTGCACTACCAGGGAGACTATAAATTGGTACGACCACTTTAGAAAGCTCTTTGGCAGAATCTACTATAGGCAAACATATGCATCCTGCATGTCTGAGTAATTCCACTTCTAAGTATAATATACCCAATAGAAATGGTTATATATGTTCACCAAATATATGTCCGAGTATGTTCATAGCAGCTTTACTTGTAATACATAAACAAAACTGGAAACTACCCAAATGTCCATCATTATACAACTGTTGAATATATTAATGAATTGGGTAATCATACAGTAGAAAAACTGTACAGCAATAAAGTCAATGACCACACAACAACATGTAAGACTTTCAGAAATTATATTGAACTAGAGGAGACATAAAGAATGTTACTATAAGATTCTATTCACTTAAAATTCAGGAATAGGCAAAACTGATGATAGAAATCAGTAATGGGTATCTTTAGGGAGATGATGACGGAGGGTATGAAGGGGCTTTTGAAGCATGAGTAATGTTTTAATGTTTGATCTGGGTGGTGGTTCTGTAGATTTGTTCACCTTGTAAAAATTTGCTGAGCGGCATACTTATGGTTTGAGTACTTTACTGCATGTATGTTATATCCATAAAAATATTTACTTAAAAGAGGGCAGCTAGAACAGTCCTGCCTTATGTATTGAGGATTATCTGATAAAAGTCCATTTCTGTCCATTCACTGATTCTAGAAATGGTGCAGATTTTGAAGAGTCATGAGTAACCTGATATAAAATATGAATGGATAACTTGACTCAGAGGGAGTTTCTGTATTTAGACTCAAAGTTTGACAAGAATTAATGGAGGGAGTGAGAAATTGCACATTTTTCCACGTTCACCTCTCTTTGAGATGAAATAATCTATAATAGTGAGCTTCAGTGAAATAGCTATGTCTCAAATGGCTAACTTCTCACCTAAGATATTAAACTGAGAAACTCAGGTTTGTGCTCTCCACCCACCTAGACAGAATGGCAACCCAGCTTTACAAAGTGATATCTGGCAGAGTAATAGTCTGTATTTTGAGGACTTCTCTCCTCTATCCCTCCCTCCATCCCTCCATGAGAAACTACCACAAAATATTACGCTTCATGGCCTTGTTAGGGTAAATTTGGAGTTGAATCGTTCAGTGTGCTTTGGGGCCTACCTTTTCCTTGATCCCATAGGATCTGGTCACCTTCCCTTCTCTACCCTCATCTGCACCTGTCTCCTTGGTTCACTCTGCTCCAGCCCCACTCCATCCTCCCGACACTGCTCAGACTCATCCTGACAATGCAGCCTTTGTACCTTTGCCCAACCTGCCTGCCCTCCCTGGGACACATGCCCTCCTTCATTTCTACCCCTAACACCTTCAAGTTCTTCAGTTCTTTGATCAAATGCCATCCACCCAGTGAGGCCTATTCTGACCATCCTATTTAGAACTGCAGTCAGCAACCCCCCCACCCCCACTGCCCCCCAGCGCCTCACCGGACTGCTGAGAAATTTCTGGACGTATGTAGGAGACAACATGATGGGATGGAAGAAACATGGGCTTGGGAACAAAATCAAACTGGAGTTTGAAATTTGGAATTTGCGACTTGCTTCCTATTTCTCTGGGTCTAGTGTCCTCAGATGTAGAATGAGGCCACTTCATAGGATCATTGCCAGGCAGAATACTGCAGGTGAAGCACCTAGCCAAGGGCTTGCACGTGGCAGTTCTCAATAAATAAAATCTCTCATCCGTTTCTCTCTAGCAATTTCTCCCTGCCTCAGTAGGGACTGATTTACACAGTAAAATATTCTAGGAAGTCAGTTCCAAATAGGATTAACATATTTTCATAGGGTAGACAAACTAGCATTGAAAAGTTGAACCTCTCATATATTAACTGAAATTATTATGGTGAACTTTATCTTACCTACTCAAAAATGACTTTGTTAGAAGCCTGGGAGGGGAAATGGCCTAAAGCCTTCAGCACAGATGGGAACTGACTATTTAATAAGCCAAGCCTGATGGGCAGGTGATGTTACAGTGCTAGAGGAAGGTGAGACAATAAAGATCTTCACTCTTGCCCCTGACACTCTGAGGTATTCCAGGGAGGAGCTGTGCTGAGAAAAGTCATGTTCTGAAACACCCTGAGGATCAACAAAAGGTACCATTTGCCTCTGGGGCACATCCTCTGGGGATGTGTGTTCTAGTTCCTAAGCAACTTAGCCTTCTGAGCTGGCTGGGCCTCATTATTCTGCCTGTGGTGGTGGGAAGCAAATCTGTTGTTTTTGGAAAGAGAAGCTGAGGCTTCCTGGTCCTTCCATTTTTTTTAAAATTTAATTTAATTTTTAAACTTTACAATATTGTATTGGTTTTGCCAAATATTGAAATGAATCTGCCACAGGTATACATGTGTTCCCTGTCGTGAACCCTCCTCCCTCCTCCCTCCCCATACCATCCCCCTGGGTCGTCCCAGTGCACCAGCCCCAAGCATCCAGTATTGTGCATCGAACCTGGACTGGTGACTCGTTTCATATATGATATTATACATGTTTCAATGCCATTCTCCCAAATCTTCCCACCCTCTCCCTCTCCCACAGATTCCATAAGACTGTTCTATACATCAGTGTCTCTTTTGCTGTCTCGTACACAGGGTTATTGTTACCATCTTTCTAAATTCCATATATATGCATTAGTATACTGTATTGGTGTTTTTCTTTCTGGCTTACTTCACTCTGTATAATAGGTTCCAGTTTCATCCACCTCATTAGAACTGATTCAAATGTATTCTTTTTAATGGCTGAGTAATACTCCATTGTGTATAGATACCATAGCTTTCTTATCCATTCATCTGCTGATGGACATCTAGGTTGCTTCCATGTCCTGGCTATTATAAACAGTGCTGCAATGAACATTGGGGTACACG
>NW_011494713.1:3086498-3089237 GCF_000754665.1 Bison bison bison
TCCTGCAACTTTACTATAATCATTGATTAGTTCTAGTAATTTTCTGGTGGAGTCTTTAGGGTTTTCTATGTAGAGGATCATGTCATCTGCAAATAGTGAGAGTTTTACTTCTTCTTTTCCAATTTGGATTCCTTTTATTTCTTTTTCTGCTCTGATTGCTGTGGCCAAAACTTCCAAAACCCTTCCATTTGTTTTATTCTTAAACTTTTTATTTTGAATTGGAGTACAGTCAATTAGCAAATTAATATGATAGTTTCAGGTGAACAGTGAAGTGACTTAGCCATACATATACATGTATCCATTCTCTCACAAACTCTCCTCCCATCCAGGCTGCCATATAACATTGAGCAGAGTTCCATGTGCTATAGAGTAGGTCCCTGTTCTTTTAAATATGACAGTGTGTCCATGTCCATCCCAAACTCCATAACTATCCCTTCCTCCCAATCCTTCCCCTTGGCAACTGTAAGTTCATTCTCTAAGTCTGTGAGTCTCTTTCTGTTTTGTAAGTAAGTTAATTTGTATTATTTCTTTTTAGATTCCACATATAAGGGATGTCATATGATATTTCTCCTTCACTGTTACTTCACTCAAAGATCCTGGTGAAAAATGAGTAAGCCCTAGGGATGATTTTATCACTTATGTGGTGGGAACAAGATTAGGAGGGGTCTTGACCTGGGGGAAAGCTGTCAGTAGAAAATTTTTACACTTGCTGCTGCTGCTGCTAAGTCGCTTCAGTCACGTCTGACTCTGTGCGACCCCATAGACGGCAGCCCACCAGGCTCCACCATCCCTGGGATTCTCCAGGCAAGAGTACTGGAGTGGGTTGCCATTGCCTTTTCCGACTTTTACACTTAGGCCAGTGAATAACTGGGAAAACTGGGAAAGACTGGTTGGGTAACAGAAGCACTTACTGAGAAAGAAGCATTCCCAAAGTGTGCACACCAACGTTTGAGAACCTGTGAAAGTGGTAGGAAAGAGCAGAGGCTTTAGAGAAGCATAGAAGAGAATTTAGGTCTTGGTCCAGATCATATTTGTTATTTGAGCCTCCATTTCCTCATCTGTAATGTATCTACCAAAGTGATTGTGAGGATTCAAAGAGCTAATACACATCCATGACTTAGCAGAGCATATATTACAAAATGTTTGCCTTTATTGACAAATTTGAGAGGTTGTAATTATATACAGGAGTGTGCTGTGGCCACTCTGAAGTCTCACATTTTCTTACAAAAGCTCTTGTCCATCTTTTTTCTGAACCAACATGAGAAGAAGCTGGTAGAGCTTTCCCTGTGCTGATGGAGAGTTGGTTTTTTTTCCCCTTGGTGAGGGGGCAGAAGCTGCTCAGAGAACAATTAGGAGCTTCAGAAATGAGTGTTAGGTTGGATGGAGGGAAATGTGAGGAAGGGAGATGTAAGCTAAGGGCAGCAAGAGTGGATCAACTGATTCTATTTGCAAGCCAATAACTTGCAAAAGCAGGAGTGGGCATTCAATTCCAGTGGTCTGGCATCTTATTCTGGGTTGGATATTGTATACTTTAAAAACATTTTGTTTATTTATGGCTTCTGTGGGTCTTCATTGCTGCATGTGGGCTTTCTCTAGTTGCAGCGAGCGGAGGTTACTCCTTGTTGTGTGGCACGGGCTTCTCACTATGTTGCCTTCTCTTATTGTGGAGCCCTGGTTCTAGGCATATGAACTCAGTACTTGTGGCTCATGGGCTCGAGAGCTCGGTTTCAGTAGTTGTGGTGTTCCACCACATGTGGGATCTTCCCAGGCCAGAAATTGAACCTGTGCCCCCTGCATTGGCAGGTGGATTTTTAACTACTGGACCACTAGGGATATTGTGTACTTTTAAAACACCCCATGCTGCCATCTTCATGGCCTTTCTGCTCTGCATCCCTCCTCCATCAGGGCTACTCTCTGAGATCGTGGCACAAAAAATGTTAGCCTTCATGTCTGTAGACCCACAACTTTTACACTCCCAAATGTGCTGCTGATTTATACAGAACTGATTATTTTGGGAAAATGGAGTAGAGTGTATAATTTATTGTAACATTCTTGGAACTGCCTAGGGAGAATTTGGGGACAATAGATTGGGTGTTAGATTGGTTTTATCTGAGTAGCTGTCCTCTTCCTTCTCTTCTTTTCCCCAGCGTGGGATGGAAAATCCATCTCCAAGTTGAGCTCTAGATTAGTCTCCCTATTGTCTTCTCTGAACTTGAATGGCTGAGTTTTCAGTCTATGCGCTGCTGTGTGCCTGTGGTATCTTAACTTTGCTCTGGTAATTGTAACGAAAGGAGACAACCAGAGGGCTCAGCTTTGAGAGATAGAATCTCTCTTTTTGAATACTCAAATTGGAAGCAGTAAAATTTAAGGTCCGATACCCCATGTTATGACCATGTCAGTCCCCAGCGGGGGAAGAAGTCTGAGCAAAGGGAGAGAAAATAGGGATTAAAAAATTCCTTAAATTAACATCTAAAAATTTCACCCTTGCCCAGTTTAATTTTTACTTCCATTAGGATGTAATTCCATTGTTACACTCTCCATGGGGTTAGCTATTTTTGTATTCTTTTGGCTTTGTGAAATTGATAGGTACAATTTTTTTTTATTTTATTTATTTATTTATTTTTAATTTTATTTTATTTTTAAACTTTACAATATTGTATTAGTTTTGCCAAATATCGAAATGAATCTGCCACAGGTATACCTGTGTTCCCCATCCTGAACCCTCCTCCCTCCTCCCTC
>NW_011494713.1:3089337-3092228 GCF_000754665.1 Bison bison bison
GTGCATCGAACCTGGACTGGCGACTCGTTTCAAACATGATATTATACATGTTTCAATGCTATTCTCCCAAATCTCCCCACCCTCTCCCTCTCCCACAGATTCCATAAGACTGATCTATACATCAGTGTCTCTTTTGCTGTCTCGTACACAGGGTTATCGTTGCCATCTTTCTAAATTCCATATATATGCGTTAGTATACTGTATTGGTGTTTTTCTTTCTAGCTTACTTCACTCTGTATAATAGGCTCCAGTTTCATCCACCTCATTAGAACTGATTCAAATGTATTCTTTTTAATGACTGAGTAATACTCCATTGTGTATATGTACCACAGCTTTCTTATCCATTCATCTGCTGATGGGCATCTAGGTTGCTTCCATGTCCTGGCTATTATAAACAGTGCTGCGATGAACATTGGGGTACACGTGTCTCTTTCCCTTCTGGTTTCCTCAGTGTGTATGCCCAGCAGTGGGATTGCTGGATCATAAGGCAGTTCTATTTCCAGTTTTTTAAGGAATCTCCACACTGTTCTCCATAGTGGCTGTAGTAGTTTGCATTCCCACCAACAGTGTAAGAGAGTTCCCTTTTCTCCACACCCTCTCCAGCATTTATTGCTTGTAGATTTTTGGATCGCAGCCATTCTGACTGGCGTGAAATGGTACCTCATAGTGGTTTTGATGTGCATTTCTCTGATAATGAGTGATGTTGAGCATCTTTTCTGATAGGTACAATTTTAAATCATTTACTATGTACAAATTATTCTGTGAATTTCCTGTGAAAAGTTCAAAGAAGACATTTCCTTGAGAAAAGAAAGCTGAGAGGACTGATAAACCCCAAGTTATACCATTGTATATGGCAATGAGAGGATCAAGGTAGTGCTTCATCAATTTTTGAATGAGATCAGAGGACAGACATGTCATTGAGGGTGTGGTAGTCTGTGAGGGCTCTAGCATAGGGGCAGCTCCTACAGTGAATTCTCTAGCTTGAGCTAGCAAATACATCAGTGACAGAATTTTGGTAAGTAGAGGCAGGAGGGCTTTATTCATGCAAGGGAATGGCATGAGTGAAAGAAACCATTTTGAAGAGTGAGTGATAAAATGAACTGGAGGAAAATAAAAAACAATAATAACAAAAGCTAGTTGGCACCCCACTCCAGTACTCTTGCCTGGAAAATCCCATGGACGGAGGAGCCTGGTAGGCTGTAGTTCATGGGGTCGCTAAGAGTCGGATACGACTGAGCGACTTCACTTTCACTTTTCACTTTCCTGCATTGGAGAAGGAAATGGCAACCCACTCCAGTGTTCTTGCCTAGAGAATCCCAGGGACGGGGGAGCCTGGTGGGCTGCCATCTATGGGATTGCACAGAGTCGGACACGACTGAAGTGACTTAGCAGTAGCAGCTGAACCACAGATACATAGAGTTTGCATTTCTGAATCTGTCTGTTCTCCTCTTTGGTGTGTGTCCTTGCTGACGTTGGCCAATATCTGCTAACCACCAAACAAGGACCCTTTGGCATCCTGCTCATTGTTTAGTACCCAGGGAAGTAACTTTTTGAGATGTAGCTTATAACTTGAGGGAGTAGCATTCATGGGTTGGAAGTGTATGTTCTGCTCTGGGAGGCCTGTCACCAGGATCTTTCTTTGATTTGCAAGAGAAAAGCCACCTCATCTTCCTTTCTTGAGAACTTTGTATTAATAATTAACCATTGATTGTTACTTGTAGGGATTTTCCTCCCTCCCAGGAGGCCTAGGTGGAATCTCTGGTGGCTCAGACGGTAAAGCATCTGCCTACAATGCGGGAGACCTGGGTTCAATCCCTGGGTCGGGAAGATCTCCTGGAGAAGGAAATAGCAATCCACTCCAGTATCTTGCCTGGAAAACCCCATGGACAGAGGAGCCTGGTAGGCTACAGTCCATGGAATCGCAAAGAGTAGGACACGACTGAGCAACTTCGCTTCTCCTTGTTTACACAAAGTATGTGTCTGAAGACTCTGCGGTGGTGCACTGGACTCAGAATAAGACTTCCAGACTGTTCTACAGGGCACTTCAGGTCGTGGTAAAGAATTCTTTGGCTCTGGTGGCCTTTGACTTATGTCCTTATTTTCCAAGTTTTGGCTGTGTAGATGATGAGGAAAGACTGGGGGGCCCTTTGCAAAAAGAGACAGGAGCCAGCAAGTGCAGGGTGGGGGACAGTAGAAGAAACAGGAAAACCCAGTGTCCCCATGGCTGGAGGTGAAAGAAGCAGAAAGGGACTATGTTCTAAGAGGCCTAAAGATACATAAAGTTTCTAAGCAGTGCTCTTGATCTGTTTTTCTGATTTCCTAACCCTGGCTTCTTTGCATAAAGATCACAACCAACTTTACAGAGTGTGTGTGTGTGCAGGGAGGGGGGAGTGGGGGCAGGCATGGAGATAGGGAATGGAATTTGATAGAATTTCTGCAAAAGATACAAAGTTGTTTACATAAAATAAAACACAAGTTACTTTTTTTGGCTTATAGTTTCAGTTAAGTTCAGTTGCGCAGTCGCTCAGTCGTGTCCAACTGTTTGCAACCCCATGAACTGCAGCACGCCAGGCCTCCCTGTCCATCACCAACTCCCGGAGTTCACTCAGACTCACATCCATGGAGCCAGTGATGCCATCCAGCCATCTCATCCTCTGTCGTCCCCTTCTCCTCCTGCCCCCAATCCCTCCCAGCATCAGAGTCTTTTCCAGTGAGTCAACTCTTCGCATGAGGTGGCCAAAGTACTGGAGTTTCAGCTTTAGCATCATTCCTTCCAAAGAAATCCCAGGGCTGATCTCCTTCAGAATGGACTGGTTGGATCTCCTTGCAGTCCAAGGGACTCTCAAGAGTCTTCTCCAACACCACAGTTGAAAAGCATCAATTCTTTGGCG
>NW_011494713.1:3092818-3101382 GCF_000754665.1 Bison bison bison
ATAGAAGTTAAATAAGCAGGGTGACAATATACAGCCTTGACGAACTCCTTTTCTTATTTGGAACCAGTCTGTTTTTCCATGTCCAGTTCTAACTGTTGCTTCCTGACCTGCATATAGGTTTCTCAAGAGGCAGGTCAGGTGGTCTGGTATTCCCATCTCTTTCAGAATTTTCCACAGTTTGTTGTGATCCACACAGCCAAAGGCTTTGGCATAGTCAATAAAACAGAAATAGATGTTTTTCTGGAACTCTCTTGCTTTTTCGATGATCCAGCAGATGTTTTCAATTTGATCTCTGGTTTCTCTGCCTTTTCTAAAATCAGCTTGAACATCTGGAAGTTCACGGCTCACGTATTGCTGAAGCCTTGCTTAGAGAATTTTGAGCATTACTTTACTAGCATGTGAGATGAGTGCAATTGTGCAGTAGTTTGAGCATTCTTTGGCATTGCCTTTCTTTGGGATTGGAATGAAAACTGACCTTTTCCAGTCCTGTGGCCACTGCTGAGTTTTCCAAATTTGCTGGTATATTGAGTGCAGCACTTTCACAGCATCATCTTTCAGGATTTGAAATAGCTCAACTGGAATTCCATCACCTCCACTAGCTTTGTTTGTAGTGATGCTTTCTAAGGCTCACTTACTTCACATTCTAGGATGTCTGGCTCTAAGTTAGTGATCACCATCGTGATTATCTTGGTCATGAAGATCTTTTTTGTACAGTTCTTCTGTGTATTCTTGCCACCTCTTCTTAATATCTTCTGCTTCTGTTAGGTCTATACCATTTCTGTCTTTTATCGAGCCCATCTTTGCATGAAATGTTCCTGTGGTATCTCTAATTTTCTTGAAGAGATCTCTAGTCTTTCCCATTCTGTTGTTTTCCTCTATTTCTTTGCATTGATCCCTGAAGAAGGCTTTCTTATCTCTTCTTGCTATTCTTTGGAACTCTGCATTCAGATGCTTATATCTTTCCTTTTCTCCTTTGCTTTTCGCTTCTCTTCTTTTCACAGCTATTTGTAAGGCCTCCTCAGACAGTCATTTTGCTTTCTTGCATTTCTTTTCCATGGGGATGGTCTTGATCCCTGTCTCCTGTGCAATGTCACGAACCTCCGTCTATAGTTCATCAGGATGAAAAGGCTTATAGTTTACCTCTCGATATTAGAGGTTGGTGGTGTCTGACTCTTGTGACCCCATGGACTGTAGCCCACCAGGCACCTCTGCCCATGGAATTCTCCAGGCAAAAATACTGGAGTGAGTTGCCAGTTCCTTCTCTAGGGATATGAGGTTAGTCATGGTATTTTTCTATTTCTTACTATCTTTCCAGATTTATTAAGGTATAATTAACATATAACATTGTGTAATGTTAAGGTGTAGAACATAATGATTTGGTTTATGTGTATAAGATGCAAAATGATTACCACATCTATCATCCCATATAGTTGTCAATTTTTGGTGTGTGGTGAGAATGTTAAAAAAATCTCTTACCAACTTTTGAATACACAATACAGTATTAACTGCAGTTAATATGTGGTAACTGCATGTTATTATATCCCTAGAACTTACTTATCTAATAACTGGAAGCAGGTACCGTTTTCACACATTCCCCTCACCCCATAAGTTATTATTTAATCTGTGACTGAGTAAAACTGTCAGAATTTCCATCAGGACAGAAAGCAAGAGCCAATTTGCAGTCCTGCCCTCTTCGCAACAACATTTTCAAGCTAAAAGCCTCTGTCAACCCTGGTTCCACCCTCATCACAGACATTGACTTGGAAGAGGGGTGATGGACATGTTCAATATCATCTTTCTTTATCCGAGAGCCTCTCCCTCCTTGTTCCATGATGTCAGTTTCAGGGGGCACCCCTGCTAGTTGGGTTTGGGTGTTAGTGAATCCACATGAGTGCTAGACAAAGTGAGGCAGCCCTCTTCATAGGAGGCATTGCAGAAACCCAGAACTGCTGGAGCTCAGGTCTGGGATGGAGGCTCACCATCATCAGGACCAGTCCGCTGTTGCACACCTGGGCACCTGGAGACCCAGAAAGTTGGTTGGTGACTTTCCCAGGGTCATCACTTGGCAGAGGCAGGGAACTCTAAGTCAGTACTGGGAATTCAAGATCAGAAGCATCTTCCCTACCTGCAACCTCTTATCTCTTGCTTCTTTTACCTCCCTGATGAAAAGGAGGTGAAACTTTTAGATAATATGATAATAACTGGAATTCTGGTTTGTGAGTCTTAAGGATACCTCAGGGCAGTGGCGAAAGGGAGGATAGTCTTTATGGTCCCTTCAGAGAGGAAGCCAGTGATTAAACCTTAGCGATTAAAAAGTGATTAGAAAGAAATACAGTATACTGATAACCAATCTATTGCTTGTTATCTGTAGAAAAACTGGAAAATGCAAACAGGCACAAGGAAAAACTAAAAATAAGAAGCTCTCATCTCCCGCAGATATCATCATGAATAGTCATCATTTTAGCTTTTAAATCTTGATTCTTCATGTCTACATATACATATAATGCATGTGTATAAATACACACATGTATGTAAAAATGAGAATTTTATAAAAAATGTTCATCCCATCTTATAGTCTTACTTTTCCCATTTTATGTTGTTGTCTTTAATATCTTCTCACACATTCTTAAGAGTGAATTCCTGACGGGGTTCTCACTTTCATACTTGTATTTGAGCAAGAGTGTCTGTGCATTATTATGTATTTGTGCACTGCTAAACAGTGGGCCCAAATTCCTTGGTATCAGGAGCTGGCAGATTGCATCTTATATTTTCCTTCTTCCAGGAAGCTCCTGACTGCTGCAAGGAGTGAAAAAAAAAAAAAAAAAACAGAGGAGAGTTAAAGAAGACTGATTTGCAATAGTTGATAATGGCCTTTATTAATAAAATTCACATCAGTCATTCTTTATACTTTAAATTTCATTAGGAAAGAAAACCTTGGCTTGGGTTGCTGTGTAGTCAGAAGAGATGTAAATATAACCAAGATGTTGTTCCTCTTTTGTGATTCATCCCTTGCAGAGAGGGGGAGTGTGATAGTCGGGGAACCCAGCCCACATCTTTCAGTCTTTAAATATTTGTGATAAATCATTTGTGTGTGTGTGCGCCTGGGAATTTCCCCCAGCATACAAAGGGTTGTTTCAGGAGTTTCAGAGGCTACGTGGACTACAGACCAGCTAATTGCCTGACTAGTGATGCGAGAATCTTCTAGAATTGAAGCACAGGCATTAGGACTTCACAGAGTGTAAGTTAAGGACCATGCTGGGTTGGTCTTTTGCCAGAATAAAGAGTAGCGTCTGAGAGGGAAAAAATTGTAGCTTAGAAGAGTTAGGAATGGAAGTGGGTGGAAATCATACATTTCTTGAAGGTCATCCACCCAAATAAGGCCGATGCTAGCTAGGGTTGTTGGAAAGAGCAAATGACGTAATCTCTCTGCAGCTCTTAGCACGACCCTGTTTATAGTTAGCACGCAGTAATTTGTAGCTTTAATTCTCACTGTGATTATGACCTTTGTCATATTATTTATCACACTGAACTAAATTCCCAGTGGGGCAGCCATGCCTAGATATGTTTATGCTGGTGTAGTGGGAAATATTTTGGGACTAATTCACTAGTTCAGTGAATCTCCTCTTTCATTCCCAGCCTGTTCCATCCCCAGTCTTAGCAACTTTGTCAGGATACTTCCTGGGTGGTGATGTGTCCTGCGCCATTGCAGAGTGCCCTTTAAAGAGTGAGATGGTTGAACCTAGAGGCTGTTATATCGGAGAAGACAATGGCAACCCACTCCAGTACTCTTGCCTGGAGAATCCTGTGGACAAAAGTAGCCTGCTGCAGTCCATGGGGTCGCTAAGGGTCAGACACGACTGAGCGACTTCACTTTCACATATTGGAGAAGGAAATGGCAACCCACTCCAGTGTTCTTGCCTGGAGAATCCCAGGGACGGGGGAGCCTGGTGGGCTGCCGTCTATGGGGTCGCACAGAGTCAGACACGACTGAAGCGACTTAGCAGCAGCAGCAACAGCAGCAATCCATAAAGAGAAAAAAACATATTGTATATTAACGCATTATCATATATATGGAATCCAGGAAAAATGGTACTGATTTGCAGGGTAGGAATAGAGATTCAGATGCAGAGGACAGATTTGTAGATATATCATCGGGGAAGGAGAGGGAGGGACAAATTGAGAGAGCGGCACTGACATATATGCACTGGCATGTGTGAAACAGATCGCTAGTGGGAAGCTGCTGTACAGTACAGGGAGCTCAGCTTGGTGCTCTGTGATGACCTAGAGGGCTGGGATGGCAGGGGTGGGATACACGTATACTTACAGCTGATTCAGGTTGTTCATAGGAGAAACCAACACAACATTGTAAAGCAATTATCCTCCAATTAAAAAAAGAAATTGAAAAAAAAAAGCCTCTTCACTTCTGTAGTTCTAAGCCTGCATGAACTTTCAAGCTGCCCTTCTGCCCAGTTTCTCCCTCCTCCATTCTCCTGGGGAGGAAAAATTATTTCTTGTTGTGAATAAGGCTACCAACAGGCATCCTAATAGAGGAGAGAGAGGGGATGGGGATATAAAACATGAAGCTTTTAGTTCAGCAATGGGGCGGGAATTTGGGAGTAAGAGTTTTCACAGCACCTGGAGAGCAAAGACAATTTGGAGAGGCAAAAGAGGGTTTGGGAAGTGTTGCGGGTTAGACCTTGGATTCTCCTAAATGTTACTTGAAAACAAATTCTGGAGAATTGAATTTCTCTTCAGTACTTAAATGTGTTCGGGTAGGGTGTAAGGCCGAGCCATGTCGACTCCCATGGATGTAATAGAGCTACATGTATTGATCTGCTTGCAAATTCATCTCTTTGCCCTTGTTTAGTTTTATTTCTTTTTTAACTGCCTGGATGGGGGAAAGTCTTTCCTTAAGCTGAGCAAAGCCTCACTAACCACGTAAGTGGTTTTGAATTTCTCCGTAAACAATTCAATGACTCTTGTTCCAGCTGCTTTACCTCATCACTTTGAATGGACCAAGATCTGACTTGTCAGATTAGTCTCAGAAGCCGGAGGATCCCTCTGCCCAAGGCTCTCGACAGATAGACGAGAGGGACTATGAAGGGGATCTATGCATAATGAACCTATATGGTTTTTTTTTTAAATAACTATTGAGCTCAGTGTAGACATCTGTATGCAATTTCAGGAGAAAGTCTATCTTCCTTATTAAGCTCCTGGGTGCCTTGAGAATTCCATAAACAGAAATGATCCCTGTGTATGAATGGCAGCTCCTAGTTGACCATTGCCATGTTTTTCTTAAAGCCCTATATTCTCACATAATTGTTAAAATAATGTGATCAGCTGGTGATTCCAGGTAGATCTCAGACTCCAAAGGCACTGAATTCCTTAAGTAGTTAGAGATGCCCAAGGTAAATTTGTGAAGATTGCAAAGTGGGTGGCAATACTGTAGTTCTAGGTGAATATTTAAAAAATTCTCTTTCAGAGGGCAAATCTAGCATATTATGCTGATTAAGTTAACTGCCAGACCAATCCTTGTATGACAAATATTAGGATTCTTCATAAGTATTTCATTTCTCATCCTTATGGGCGCATGGAATTTCATTTCCCAGCCTGGCATGTTGCAGTCCATGGGGTCACAAATAGTAGAACACAACTTAGTGACTGAACAGCAATAACTTCTCTTAAAGTTAGGCAAGATTTTTAACTTGCTTTAGCTAATGAGCTGAGGTGACATACTTTTTATTGAAGTAGAGTTGATTTATAGTGCTATGTTAGTTTCTGGTATACAGCAAAGTGATTCAGTTATGTATATGTATATGAAACAATTATATATATATTTCAAATTCTTTTCCATTATTGTTTATGATATTGAATAAACTTCCCTGTGCTATACAGTAGGAATTTATCTATTTTACATGTAGTACCTTGTATCTCCTAATCCCAAACTCCTGATTTATCTCTCCATGCCCCTTCCCCTTTTGTAACCATAAATTTGTTTTCTAGCTCTGTGATTCTTTCTGTTTTGTAAATAAGTTCATTTGTATCATTTTTTTAAATGATACATATGTTATATCAAGTGATATTTGTCCTCTGTCTGACTTGCTTTGCTTTAGGTTCATCCATGTTGCTTCAGATGGCATTATTTTATTCTTTTTTATGCCCGAGTAATATTCCTCTGTGTGTGTGTGTGTGTGTGTGTGTGTGTGTGTGTGTGTGTGTGTGTACACCACATTGAAGTGACATGTTTCAAAGCAGGCATAGGATTCACCATATTCCCTTCCCACTGCGGTGATTATTGTTGAAGCTGCTTCCAAGAAGAATTCATCATTTGGAGTCCCTAAGCTATGATGAGAAAAGCCCTCCCCTATCAAATCAGCATCAGCTATATATTGTAGGCAAGAAATAAACCTTTGTGATATTAGCTCAATGACATGTTGGACTTTTTTTAATGACGTGATTTTTTATTTTATATATTTTTTGGCCATGTAGGTAGTATGTGGGATTCTAGTTCCCAGCCATGGCCTGAACCTGCACCCCCTTCAGTGGAAGTGTAGAGTCCTAACCTGGACTGCCAGGGAAGTTCCTGGAATTTTTTGTTACTGCAGCTTAACCTAGCCTACCCTGACTGGTATATCTTGGCTCCAACTCTTGATTTCAAGTCTCAGCTCCAACACTAAGTTATTTCTTTTTAACCTCTCTGAGCCTCAGTTTCCCCATTTCTGAAATGGTTTGGATCAGATTCTCTCTACAGTACCTTTCAACTCTAACATCCTGTAATTCTTCCCCTTTTAAATTAAAGTAAGAACCCTCCTGCCAGTGCAGGAGACATAAGAGACTTGGGTTTGATCCTTGGGTTGGGAAGATCCCCTGGAGGAGGAAATGGCAATCTACTCCAGTATTCTTGCCTGGAGAATCCCATGGACAGAGGAGCCTAGAGCTATGGTCCATAGTGTCACAAAGAGTCAGACGTGACTGAAGCGACTTAGCAGGCAACATTGCTCCTTTTAATGATTCTGGTCTTTCCTTTCCAGACTAACTCCAGGCTGGAGTTCAAACCTGAATTTTGCCATTTGCTTTCTGTGTGACTTTGGGCAAGTTACTCAATCACTCTAAGCTTTATTTTCCCCTCCTAAAAATGGAAAAGCAGCTAGCTCTTGGGCTCATGTGGATTAAATTAAATGCCTAGTTGAAGTAATTGAAATAGTGTGGTCCACAATGCCAGCCACTCAAGGGTCTCTAAGCAAATTCCTGCCCATTTCAATCTCAGAAGAAGAGGTAATGCTCATGTCTGCTCTCCTAATGCTGGGGCTCAGGGCGACATGAAACCCAGGGGGTTTGGCCTGTCTATTTCACAACACCTGTTAGAGAGACAAATGTTGCAGATCATAGGCTAAACTAAGGGAAAAAGCAGGTATTAAGTGAAGATGTACTTAAATTCTGGAAGTATTGATTAATGCAGACAGCTTGAAAGCACTTTGCTTAAAATCTTGTCTCAGCTACCAGAGTGGAGATTACTTAAAGCAGTACTTTTCCCCTTTGGAACTTTAAATAATGAAAAAGAGATCTTTATGTTTAATTTTATTCTGGATAATTACAAGATTATTTTGTTAAATGTATTTCCTTGGTCAGTCTCCTGAGTTGCAAGTTTTATGTTCATATCCCCTGAGGTGGTCTGCCAGTTTCCCCCTCCCCTCCCTTCTCCTTCTCCCCACTCTCCCTTCCTTTCTTTTTAGGTTAATAGACTCTGTTTTAGAGTAGCTTTGCTGCTGCTGCTGCTGCTGCTATGTCGCTTCAGTCGTGTCCACCTCTTTGCAACCCCATGAACCGCAGCACACCAGGCCTCCCTGTCCATCACCAACTCCCGGAGTCTACCCAAACCCATGTCCATTGAGTCAATGATGCTATCCAACCATCTCATCCTCTGTTGTCCCCTTCTCCTCCTGCCCTCGATTGTTCCCAGCATCAGGGTATTTTCCAATGAGTCAACTCTTCGCATCAGGTGGCCAGAGTATTGGAGTTTCAGCTTCAACATCGGTCCTTCCAATAAACATTCAGGACTGATGTCCTTTAGGATGGACTGGTTGGATCTCCTTGCAGTCCAAGGGACTCTCAAGAGCCTTCTCCAACACCACAGGTCAAAAGCATCAATTCTTTGGCGCTCAGCTTTCTTTCTAGTCCAACTCTCACATCCATACATGACTACTGGAAAAACCATAGCCTTGACTAGACGGATCTTTGTTGACAAAGTAATGTCTCTGCTTTTGAATATGCTGTCTAGGTTGGTCATAACTTTCCTTCCAAGGAGTAAGCGTCTTTTAATTTCATGGCTGCAGTCACCATCTGCAGTGATTTTGGAGCCCCCCCCAAAAATAAAGTCAGCCACTGTTTCCACTGTTTTCCCATCTATTTCCCATGAAGTGATGGGACTGGATGCCATTATCTTCGTTTTCTGAATGTTGAGCCTTAAGCCAACTTTTTCACTCTCCTCTTTCACTTTCATCAAGAGGCTCTTTAGTTCCTCTTCACTTTCTGCCATAAGGGTGGTATCATCTGCATATCTGATG
>NW_011494713.1:3101482-3121164 GCF_000754665.1 Bison bison bison
TGCCATAAGGGTGGTATCATCTGCATATCTGATGTTATTGATATTTCTCCCGGCAATCTTGATTCCAGCTTGTGCTTCTTCCAGCCCAGTGTTTCTCATGATGTACTCTGCATATAAGTTAAATAAGTAGGGTGACAATATACAGCCTTGACGTACTCCTTTTCCTATTTGGGACAAGTCTGTTGTTCCATGTCCAGTTCTAACTGTTGCTTCCTGACCTGCATACAGATTTCTCAAGAGGCAGGTCAGGTGGTCTGATATTCCCATCTCTTTCAGAATTTTCCACAGTTTACTGTGATCCACACAGTCAGTAGCCACTGATCTTTTTACTGTCTCTATAGTTTTGCCTTTTCCAGGATGTCATTTATACACGATATAGTAGGTAGCCTTTTCAGACTAGCATCTTTCACTTAATAACGTGCATTTAAGTTTTCTTTCCCTGGTGGCTCAGATGGTAAAGAATCTTCCTGCCAATGCAGGGGACCTGCGTTTGATCCCTGGGTTGGGAAGATCCCCTAGAGAATGAAATGGCAACTCACTCTAGTATTTTTGTCTGGAGAATTCCATGGAGAGAGGAGCCTGGCAGGCTACAGTCCATGGTATCACAAAGAATTGGACACGACTGAGTGACTTTCACTTTATTCTTTCATGTTAGGGCTTAAAAGCAAATTTCTTTTTACCACTGAATATTATCCGATTATATAGATGTACCAGTTTTTTTATCCATATATCTCTTGAAGGACATCTTGGTTGCTTCCAATTTGGGGAAATTGTGAATAATGCTGCTATAAACACTTGTGTTCACATTTTTGTATGGCCATAAGATTTTTACTCTTCAAGGTAAATATCTAGGAGTAAAATTACTGGATTGAGCCTACATTTGACTTCATAAGAAACAGCCAAACTGTCTTTCAAAGTGACTGCACCGTGTTATGTTTCTGTCAGGAGTGAGTGAGAGTTCCTGTTGCTCCACGCCCTTGTCGGTATTTGGTGTTGTCAATGTTTTGGATTTTAGCTATCTAATAGGCATGTGGTGGCATCTCGTTGTTGTTTCGGTTTGCAGTTCTCTAATGACATGCGTTGTGGGGCATCTTTTCATGTGTTTTTTGATGAATTATCTGTTAAGGTCTTTTGCCCACTTTTAAAATTGTTTGTAATTTATTGTTGAATTATAAGTGCTTTGTGTATTTTTGGATACAAATCCTTTGTCAGATATGTGTTTCACAAACACTTCAAATCTTGGCTTGTTTTTTCATTCTCTGAATAGTTTTCTTTTGCAGAACGAATGTTTTAAATTTTAATGAAGTCCAACTTATCAATTTTTTTTCTGTCGTCAGTTATGCTTTTTGGATTGTATATGAAAAGCCACTGAAAACCCAGGTCACCTAGATTTTGTCCTGTATTTCCTTCTGGAGGTTTTATAGTTTTGTGGTTTACGTGTAGGTCTATAATCCATTTTGAGTTAATTTTTTTAAAGGTGTAAGGTCTGCATCCAAATTCTTTTTTTTTTTTTTTGCATGTGTATTTCTAGTTGTTGTAGCACCATTTGTTGAAAAGACTTTTTCTCAGTTGAACTGTCTTTGCTCCTTGTCAAAGGCTGCTGCTACTGCTAAGTCGCTTCAGTCATGTCCAACCCTGTGCAACCCCAGAGACGGCAGCCCACCAGGCTCCCCCGTCCCTGGGATTCTCCAGGCAAGAACACTGGAGTGGGTTGCCATTTCCTTCTCCAATGCATGAAAGTGAAAAGTGAAAGTGAAGTTGCTCAGTCGTGTCCGACTGTTCGAGACCCCATGGACTGCAGCCTACCAGGCTCCCCCGCCCATGGGATTTGCCAGGCAAGAGTATTGGAGTGGGTTGCCATTGCTTCTCTTCAAGGGCTAGTTTACTATATTTGTGTGTGTCTATTTCTGGGCTCTGCTGTTCTGGGCTCTTTATTCTGGTTTCTGCCATATTTGTCAATTACCCTGCCAATACCACACTGTCTTGATCACTGAAACTTTATACTAAGTCTTGAAGTTGAGTAGTGTCAGTCCTCTGACTTTGCTCTTCATCAATATTGTATTGGCCATTCTGGATCTTTTCCCTTTCTGTAATAACATTAGAATCAGATTGTTGGCATACACAAAGGAACCGCTGAGATTTTAATTGGGCTTGCGTTGAATCTGTAGCTCAAGTTGGGAAGAACTGACATCTTGACAATATAGAGTCTTATCTGCATGAACATGGAATAGCTCTCCATTTAGTCAGATATTCTTTTGTTTCTTTCATCAGAATTTTGTAGTTTTCCTCACACAGATTTTGTACACATTTGTACCAGTGTGTTTAATATTTTTGGTGGTGATGTAAATGGTGCTGTTTTCAATTTCAACTTACAGTTGTTCTTTGCTAATATATAGGAAAGCAGTTCACTTTTGGGGGGCTGCACTGGGTTTTCATTGCTGCACGCAGGCTGTCTCTGGTTGTGGAGAACATGAGCTACTCAAGTGGTGGTGTGTGAGCGTCTCATGGATGTGGCTTCTCTTGTAGAGCACGGGTTTACAGTGTGCAGGCTTTAGTAGTTGCTGCCTGTGGGCTCAGTAATTGCAACACACAGGCTTAGTTGCCCTGCAGCACGTGGGACCTTCCCAGACTAGGGATCAAACCAGTGTCCCCTGCATTGTAAGGTGGATTCTTAACCCCTGGACCACCAGGGAAGCCCGCAATTCACTTTTGTATATTTTGCTTTGTATCCTGCAACCTTGCTATAATTACTTTTTAGTTTAAGGAAATTTTCTTTTGTCCATTCTTTTGGGTTTTCTACAAAGACAATCACGTAATCTTCAAATAGAGACAGTTTTATTGCCTCCTTCCCAATCTGTCTGCCTTCCATTTACTTCTTTTATTTATTTATTTGGCTGCACCGGATTTTAGTTGTCTTTTATTTCCTTCATACTGCATTAACTAGAACTTTCAACATGATGTTTTAGAAGTAGTGAGGAGGCTGTCCTTGCCTGTATCTGATCTTAGTGAGGAAGCATCTAGTTTCTCTCAGTTAAGTATGTTAGCTTTGGCTTAAAGCATCTAATTTTTCTCTGCTAAGTATGATGTTAACTGTTTTGCAGATGTTCTTTATACAGTGAAGAATAATTTCATTTTTAATCATTGGCTATAATAACCAAATCAACCAGACTTGGTTTTAAATATTGACTTTGCTACTTTCTAGCTGTGTTGACCCTGAATAAGTTAATTACACTTTCTGAACCTTGGATTCCTTAGCTTGAGATTAAAAAAAACAAAAACACAACAAAACACTTTTTGAAATTGTGGAAAGAATTAGAATTGGAAAACTCTAAAATCATTCAGAGGTTCAGTTCAGTGGCTCAGTTGTGTCCAACTCTTTGCAACCCCATGGACTGTAGCACGCCAGGCTTCCCTGTCCATCACCAACTCCCGGAGTTTACTCAAACTCGTGTCCATCAAGTCAGTGATGGAAATTGCTAAGAACAGTGGACACATCAAATATGATTCCCCAAATATACAGTGGACACATCAAATGTGATTCCCCAAACATTGGGATGGATCTGTGTGCCAGTCAGAAGAGAAACAACCCTCTGACTCAGTGCAGACACACAGCCCATCCTTTAGGATGGAAGCTGTGGAACACTGGAGAGATAACTGAGGTGGAAAACACTCAGAAGAAAAGTGAATAGATGGAGCCATTACTGACTAAGCCACTCTGCCTGCTCAGTCACCTTGGTCACCCTTCAGAAGACGCCACTCAGGACTCGGGCAGTGGGGAGAGTGGCCAACCTGTCCTGGCTACTTTATCTTCTTGTGGCTGCAGTTTTGTTTTATTTCTTCCATGGGACCCCTTTATCTTCCTCAGCCCTGATACAAGTAAGCTTCTAGCTGTGAGGATGGCAGTATATTTCTGTCTCCTCAGAGTGTGTAGAGGCTACCACAGAACTGAGGTAGTGGGTTTTGACTCTCTGCCAAAGACCCTGGTGGGTCTAGGTGGCCACTTTTGTCTGACCTTTACTTTTAGCCAGATACTCATTTTCAGGCAGTTGTTTTTTACCCCAGTAACTGTCTGGCTTTGGTATTTTTTTTGTTATTTTCTAACTTTTATGTCACTGCTACAGTCATAACTATGCCCTCTCTTCCCCCACATTATAAACATGTATTTTTAACAAAAATGCCTTTAATCAATCTAGCCTATATTTTCCTAATTATATTAGCCATAATATGCTGATTATTACTATAAAGGAGATAAATACTTAGAATTAGGCCTTCAGCTTCTTGAAACCTTGGTTTTACCTTTTATATTTCTGAAAAGAATAACACAAATGAAAAACTTTTAATTTCTGTGTAAGAACCACAGATTGAACCATGAGAGATTCCTCTATACTTGTTTTCCTTTAAGTTTCTCTTCATTTAAACAGCCTTAATATTACTTCTTTCCTCACTGTCTGAGGATGATACAATTTTCTGAATATATGTCACAGCCAGATATTAAATACCAGTTACTGGCTGCAATAGGAAGGAACAATTAACAAAGTGATATATCACTTGCTATTTAAATTCCAATTATAAAAGCTAATTCCTTTCTAACACTATATTCTGTTTTGGTTAAAGCTGTGGTGTCTCCCAAACAAAATGTATGAATTTACACAAATATGGTTGAACTTTTTAAGCATAGATATAAACAGAGCATTTTTTATGTTATTCAGTCAAACCACAATCTTTCTTAAATCAACAAATGCTTATTCTTCACAATAGAAGCAGAACTATTCACTTTGCCAGTTTCTAGTTCTATCTTTCATTTATCTGCCAATGAAAGTGAATGGATTGAGGCTCTTAATTCATGCAAGAAATGTAACCACCTGTTCCTAGAAGACATGCACACGTGCATGCTAAGTCGCTTCAGTTGTGTCCGACTCTTTGCGACTGCATGGATTGTAGCCCACCAGGCTCCTCTGTCTGTGGGATTCTCCAGGCAAGAATACTGGGGTGGGTTGCCATGCCCTCCTCTAGGGAAATCTTCCTGATCCAGGGATTGAACCCATGTCTCTTAGTCCCCTGCATTGACAGGTAGGTTCTTTACCTACCTGGAAGCCCAGAAGACATGCTCCTGGCAGCAAACTGAGTATGCGGTTGCTGTTTTGGGCCTCACCATTGTCTAGAAGCCCCATTTGGAGTCTCTAGGTATCCACATGGGAATTGGATTCTTCCTTCCCAGGGGGAAGACCCAGCAGAGACTGACGAAGCTGCTCTTCCCTATATGTGCAGATGCGGAGGCCGCCCCTTCTCAAGAGCAGCTCCTGCAAGTGAAGAGTTCCAAACAAAGGGGCCCTTTGAACAAGAAACTCACAACCTTTATTTCTAGAAAACTAGGTCTGGCAGCCCCACTTCTGTTTGTCAGAGAGGGTTCCTGGGGTGCCAGCCCCAAAATGAACTGTTTCCAGCGTCCTGGTCTGTGCTTCAGATTCTTCAGACCACTGCCTGTTCCCCTCATCTCAGTGATCCTTCCTACAGTCTGGCCTGTGTTGGGCCCTTTTCCCTCCAAAGGTGCCAGAACTTCAGTGGCTGGACAGCTTCAGAGGGCAGCTCAAAGCTGTGTCCACTGAGGGCTTTTCTGGGCTATAAGGATGCTTCTGAGTAGTTAAAGGAAAATTCTTTCAAGGAACCCTTTCAAAAGCCTCTAGTTTGCCTCAGATTAGGGTTGTAAACACATTTCTCTAGGGGTTAGAGAAGTGAGACACGTGGAAGACTGGGTGATGATACGTGGAAATGTAGTAGATTGCAGGGTTCCCCCACCATAGAAGAGGCAGTGATCCTGAGCTGAGCAAACCTTCACGGTCTACCTTCCAGACCCTCTACCTTTTCAAGAGCAGCCAGCAGCAGGTATCATGTGCAGTCTCCCAGTTTAAAGACACAAAAACACCGTGCTGGCCAAATAGAACCTGTTGGTAGATGGACTTAACTCTCTGGTTCTTTAGTCAGTAACCTCAGACTGTGTTTCACATCAGCACTGTCATTCTCCTTGTGCTCTTCTGGTTGGCTTGAGGCACTGATTTACCTTCTCACCAGAGGCAACATGTTGAGCATGATAAGCAGAAAGATCAACTTGTACTGTCAGAAACAACAAGGACTGTTGTTGGCATCCTTGGAAGTTCACACTTAGGGTGAGCTTCCTGATTGATGATCTGCAAACACAAACTCCACTCTCCTTGGAAATAGTTTGGTTTCAAAATGGCTGCAGCAGTTCCAGGCCTCAGGCTTTTATGTAACAACATCCAGATTGAACAGAAAGTCTCTTCCATAAGCTCTTTCAGAAGAGCAAGTGAAAACCATCTCAGAAACGTCAGTGAATTGCTCCTCAGGTCTCATTGGCCTAAACTAGGTCATGTGTCTTTTCCTGAACCAATCAGATAAGGGAGGTGAGAAAACCCTTTCACTAACTCAACTTGAGTCCAGAAGTTAGTAGTGGCCTATCGTTTCCTGAGGCTCATGCTGTTTGTGTCCACCTGTGTTTGCACATAATGTTTATACACATGCATATGCATGCCTGAACTGAACGAAATCTGGGTTCTTTTAGGAAAGACAAAGGGGTGTATGAATGCTGGGCAATTAACCTGTTGATGTCTATGCTAATATGGTTTGTATTTTATAAAACTGCCTCTCTTTAGA
Source organism: Bison bison bison (assembly GCF_000754665.1). Taxonomy (NCBI): domain Eukaryota; kingdom Metazoa; phylum Chordata; class Mammalia; order Artiodactyla; family Bovidae; genus Bison; species Bison bison. The sequence continues at coordinate 3,108,152 of NW_011494713.1, forward strand.
TCTGGTATAATGGTCGATAACCGGTGCGTCTTCCTGCCAGGGTCCAAATTCTAGTAACTGGGGCGCTTGATACTGTTCCCTAATCCTCATACCATTGTTTTCTCCTGTCTCTACATAGAGAAAAGGGGGAATATTGCAAATTGGGTTCCTACAACTGCTTAGGCATGTTGGACCTGGGTTTGACACACAAACTTAACCTTTATGAGTCCATTTAAAAAATCTATAACATGACAAACTTAACTTTTCTGAGTCCATATAAAAAATCTGTGACATGGGGAGAACATGAGTTACCTGATAATCTACCTGCTATTAGGAGATTAAATGTGTGTAACACAATTCTTGGGGTACAGTAAGTGTTCAGTATATAGTAATTATTATTATTATGTTCATACCTTCATTCCTGAAGTTACCTATTCAACCCTAAATACTGGTTTATAGCAACACATAAGTATTTTGTGTTGCTAAAACAAAACACTAAGTATTTTGGGGGTTGGTACTCTTTTCCTCATTTAACCAATATTTAAAAGGTAGCAAAATGTCTTGAAGATATGTATGTATAACTGAATCACTTTGATTTACATGTGAAACTAACATAACATTGTAAATCAACTATATTTCAATAACATTTTTAAAATTTATATAAAAAGAAATTCTTCAGCAAAACAAAAATCTTGACCTGAAGTTTTAGGAATTGAAACGTGCCATACTTTTTCACTGAAGACAAGCCATGGCTGATTTAGTCAGTGGATTTTTCATGTTCTTTTTCTTTAAGCACAAATATATTGTTGTTTTAACCTTGTCATTGAACCAGGGAGTTGAAGTAAACGCACATCAGCAACTGATGACAAGGAGTTAAGCAAAAAAAAAAAGAAGTTCTTTGTCTCTTTGTTCACTTTTTCTCACATAGAGGCCAATTCTCAGAAGTGAATACTGTTTTTCTTAACTTTCTTGTATCTTGGCTATGAAACTGGAGACAAAGATTTAAGATCATGATAATTCTAATTATCAGTAGTAATGATATCTTACATTGGTATAGTGCTTTACAGTTTGCAAAAATGCTTTCATGTTTTACAAGCCACAGATTTTTAAGGTCTGTGAGATTATAGATTGTGTTTTGCTCATTATTTTTCTCTAATTCCTATCCCAATGCCTGTTGTATGACAGATGTTTAACAAATATGTGAATGAGCCTCAGATTAACCCCAGTGGGGTAGATTTGGGATTTATCATTGTTATTCCCCTTTCATGCAAGAAGAAACTAAGTCTCAGAGATTTCATGACTTAAGGCTTTCTAGTACAAACTTTGGGGTGAGGAGGAGAGAGGGATTTTCTGAAAAATAGTCTAGTTTTTGACTGTGAAAATTAGGTTCTTTTCTAATCTGTGAAAGAGAACCCTGAGATAATGTGGGATTACTGGAAGATGTTCAGGGATCACGTGCAAAATAAGGATTGTCGAAAAAAATGGACAGAGGAGGTGCAGAGAGGGCCCAGCCCCCTTCACTGTTTGAGGCTCCTGGTATAAAGAGACCCCACACCAAACCCTCAAACATGACAGCCTGGTTTAGGTCAGTGTGTTAAACTCTGGTGAGAAACTAGTACTGGATCTTGTTCCCCCAATCTGATTTTGACCAATACTTGTAGAAAACACAATACAATAAATTAATGTAATTTCTGCACTTATGATGGCCCAGTAACAAAGATTTTACATTCTAGCAAGTCCATAGACCACACCTTGACTGGATTTGTTTAGATTTTTAACACATTAAAAATGTGGTAAAAAGTCCACTTGCCAATGCAGGAGACGCAAGAGATGTGCTTGCGATCCCTGGGTTGGGAAGATCTCCTGGAGGAGAGCATGGCAACCCACTCCAGCATTCTTGCCTGGAGAATCCCACGGACAGAGAAGCCTGGCGGGCTACAGTCCATGAGGTCACAAAGAGTCAGACATGACTGAGCAACTGAGCATAGCACACACAAAAATGTTAAACAACAGTATTTACAATATTTTAGGATAGTCTTTGTAAGTGTCAATTCACAGTGTGGACCAGTTTTGGGATGTGAGTTTGTGTATGGTAAACAGATTATTCTTTCAACCCTGAGAGTATATAACTTCATTTCGAGATGGCATCAAAAGTCTGTATTTCAAGTGCTTTCTTGAGGTGTGGACCATAACATCCTACTGACCTTTGTAGAAGGCCCTGCTCACATATTTGTGCCCTGTTGTTCTCCACATGTGTGAAAGTTGTTGTGATTAATAAATCACAACTTGTGTAACAGCTCTAAGGAAGGTAGTTGATTTTTCTTTACTCTTCAGTTGGTACTAAAAATATAACTGCTATCTTGTGGGAGAATCAATGAAATTTTGACATTAAAAAGAAGTCTTTATATTAATACTTGAAATCCTTGGTAACCACTTCTCTGTGTAGACCTTGAAGGATTAGGGTGAAAGTCAACTAATTCTACTATGTTTGAAGAATCTCTAAAAATAGAACTAGTGTCTTGCCTGAGACTCACTGTTAGTTTCTAGAACCTAGGTTTTCCATGAGAGAAAGCAGTGCCTCGTTTTTTGATTCAGTAACAGTGTGCTAGACACCGGCTTAGGTAGACACTAAGAGTGTGAGTAATGGCCTCTACTATCAGAAACCTCAGGAGGAAACCAATGGAAGGTCTGAGTCATTCACCAGAGTTCTAGGGGCTAGAGGTGTGGGGTAGAACCAAAGATCACCCCTAAGCTCATTCGCTGAAGTGAGGTGTGTGGGACTGGCCGCTGGACTTCTACACTCTTGCATTACTGATCCCCGAACAAACTTTTCCAACTCTTGACACTGGGCCCAGGTGGTCTTTTTGTTTAGGCACGTACTGGGCTTCATGCACAAAAATGAGACTGATAGGAATTTCCGTGACTTAAAAGCATTGTCATGCTTTCCAGGGAGGAGTGGAACAGAGCAGAACATGAAGATGTAAACTGGCTTCCTTGGCACGAGGAAGCAACACAGAGCATCTAGAGATGATGAGATTGGCGGACAGCCTGCAGATTCTGTTTCTGTTTCAGATTCTGGGCAGTTTCTGTTCTCTAGGCTGGAAAAATCTTTGATCTTTCTGACTTAGGAATAGACAATTCACAGGGAAAAATTGGCATTTTTTTTTTCTTGAGAAAAAAATGTACCTTCTGGATACAGATACAATTTTTGCACTCTTCCCAGGGATGGGGGAGCCTGGTGGGCTGCCATATATGGGGTCGCACAGAATCGGACACGACTGATGCGACTTAGCAGCAGGAGCAGCAGCATATTGGGAAAAGTTCTCTAGACCAGTGCTCCTCAAACTTGAATGAGCGTATGAATAACCGAGAGATCTTGCTGAAGTGTAGGTTAGGTTCACTTGGTCTAGGACAGTGCCTGGAATTCTGTGTTTCTAACAAGCTCCCTCCTAAGTCATGCTGAGTTTGCTATAATATTGCTGGACTGAGAGTGGTGCTCTGAGGAGCACAGACCTGGAATCCACGTGGAAGCCTAGACCCATGGGAACTGGCCTCATCTGCTTTGGTGGGAGGCATTGATCCCTGTTTCTGATGGAGTTGTATTATCCAGTCACTACATTGTCTGCAGTGGTGTTTCCTTGTCTCAAGGTTCTTAAGTAGTCAGAGATATTGCTTTAGAGTATATATTGGTTGCTGTGCTTAATCATTAAAAAAAATCTTTGTTGTGCTTTGGAGTACTACTTCTTCAGGGCACAGTAGCTGTCTTGCACAATCAAGGCCTGTTCAATCGCCCATCATTACAAGGCATTGCCTTAACCCACAGGTCTTGTGTGTCTCGCATATGTTGGGGGTAGTCCACCATAGTAAATTCTGCTGCGGAGAGCTTGGCAATCTAATCATAGAATGATGAACTTGTGTTGTGTTCAGTGACTTGATCCTGCAGCTGCATCTAAGATGGACAGGTTGCAGAATAAATGTTTGAAAGGTACTATATCCATTGATTATATTCTGGACATCAAATGTAGCTGTCATCAGATATAGCTTGTGATTTGAGCCTCCTGATTTAAAAACTATTACAGAAATCTATCCATTTTGACATTTTGTCCCTTTTGAGCTACATCAAATGGGTTCTGTTAGAAAGAAAGAAAAGGTTAAAAGCTCATCCAAATTTATACTCAAAAGTGATTTCAGGAAAATTGAGGCTTCACATCACAGTATGTGCTTATAAGCACTAATCCTTTGTTCAGTGCACTGCATCCCAGGCCAATGAATGACTTCTTCATCTGGTGGTAGTGGTTTCTAATGAAAAAATAATCATGTAGCATAGACCAAACCAATCTTCCGAAATTGTTTTAAAGTGGATTGGAAGAGTGGCTCACTTAAGGTCTCTGATTTCTTCATTTATTTTTGTAGGTCACATTCCATCCCCACAACACTCCATGGGTCTGTCAGCGACTTTGATTGAAGCAGAAAGTTATCAAATATCCTGATGAGGGCTTGGAAGAGTCCTTGCTATTAAGGAGTTTTGTTGTAATGGTATTTATCTTAATCAGATTTGGCGGATACGTCTCTTACTCATAGAACTTTAGAGGGAAAAATCATCTAGCCAATTTAGAATCTAGTCCAACCAACTCATTTTACTGATGTGGAGACAGCTGGGAAGTTTGCTCAAGGTCACCCAGACCTGTCTCTGAATCCCAGTCCTGGTCTTCCCCCCAAACCCTGGTCTACCACACGCTTTTGTATGTTGATTTATGGATGTGATGTGTCTGTGAGGCCTGAGGCAGCAGGTTTTCCACCTTCCCTGATGGGAATTGGGGTGGTTCCACTGATAAATTCATTGCATTTCCTTACCATCTAGACCTTGTGTTCTAGCAGAGTCCCAGTAGGTTCACCAGTGCTCTAGAGAGGCAAAATGACACAGAGCCCAGATTCTGCAGCCTGGTGGTCTAGGTCAAATCCTGCTTTGCTCCGTACATATTTTGTGACTTTGGGCAAGTCACTTAACCTCTCTTTAGATTTAAAATGGGGACCTTCCTTGTAAGGCTATTGTGAAGAGTGAATGAATGAATACTACAGAGCAGCTGGAGCAAGCAGCCAGATGTGTAGTATGTGGAATTGTGTGTGGTTTTGCAAACTATGGGTCTCTACTAGACACTGAGCTGTGAAATCAGTGTTCTAAATCATTAAAAGCATTCTAGAAAGTAAATGGCAATACTAGAATTAAATAGTCAAGTGTGCTGCATCTATGCAGGGCATTGTTTGGTGTTCTTTTGGTTCCTTTTTTGCTGTCCCTTTGGTTTCGTGTGTGTGTATGTGTGTGTGTGTAAAATGGCTCACAGTGTGAAAATGAATTTCTCACTGTGGATTGCACTCAAGAGTTCGGAAGCCCGGCTCCAGAGATTGGAACGAGTGAATTGATTTCTGTACCTGCAGCCCTATCGGAGTGAATGAGGCACATGTTAGACATGAGTGTACAAGGCAAGCTCTGACTGAAACATAAACGTGCTTCTTTTGCAGAGGGAGACCAAAGGGCAGTTTCTTATTGACCACATCTGCAACTACTACAGTTTGCTGGAGAAGGACTACTTTGGTATTCGTTATGTGGACCCAGAGAAGCAGCGGGTAAGAGTTGACCACCATCTAGATCCATCTTGGGGAGGCATTCAGCCTTTGAGGGTGCTGAATAGGTTCTTCTTAGAGCAATTGTGATACATTTGATCTCATAATTATTGATCACATGGTTATTGACCAGCCCGGGGCATGTGTATATATGTCTCTGTGTGTATAAGAGTATATAAGAGTTTGGCACTGTTCTCACTGGGCTTATTGAGGCAGGGGGAACGGAAATTTAACCGTAAGCCTTTCCAGAAAGCTGCTCCCACCTGACTGAAGAGAGAATGTTCTTGTGCCCTTTGAACCTAGAGTTTGCCGAAGCTTCTCAGACAGTCATTACATAAAAATCTCATTATAGAGAAAAAGCCACCTTTCACTATAAAAAGCCATTGTTAGAGCAGGGAACAAGGAGGTGATTGCCTGATGGGCATGAGGTTTTCTTTTAGGGTGATGAAAATGTTTGACACTTGATAGAAGTGATAGATATACACCATTTTGAGTGTTTTAAATACCACCTAAAATGTATACTTTAAAATGTTATGTTAGTGACTATTGCCTCAATTAAAAAAAAAAAAAAACTTTGGCAGATAATGGGTAAAGTTGCTTTGAAAAGTGTTAGTTGTTCAGTTGTGTCTGACTCTTTGTGACCCCATGGACTGTAGCCTACCAGGCTCCTCTGTGCATGGGATTCTCCAGGCAGGAATACTGGAGTGGGCTGCCACTTCCTCCTTCAGGGGATCTTCCTGAGACAGGGATCGAACTTGGGTCTCCTGCATTGCAAGCAGATTCTTTACCATCTGAGCCACCAGAGAAGCCCAAAAGTTATTTTGAAGCTTTCTCCTTAGGAACCACCAAATTTGACAGCCCCCACTGTATTTCTTGGAGTAGGAAATGGCAACCCACTCCAGTATTCTTGCCTGGAGAATCCCATGGACAGAGGAGCCTGTCAGGCTACAGTCCATGGGGTCACAAAGAGTCGGACACTACTGAGTGACTGAGTATATTGTATTCCTATTCCTAGACACATGTATCCTTCCTGGCCTCTGTTGGTGCATGAGTAGTCTTGCTTTTTGAGCGGGAGTACCAGTCTAAGAGTGTTCAGATATGACATCTGCCAAACTCACAGTGATATGTGTCCCTCACATTGAAAAGACCCCAGGAATCTCCATCCCAGCTCCTACCACCTAGAGCTTCTCATTCCTGCATGGGTCCCAGCTATGCATAAAAAGGCCCTGTATCTGCTCCAGTCTCTGTTCTTACCCTGCTCTATTGATAAGCATGGCAGTGTGTGAAGGGATCAGCTGGGGATGACTACCCTTTTTAATTTGCTCTCCTCCTTACCGGTGGCCCTGGTCATTTTCCTATTTCTTTTTCCCCTCCTGCTTCTTGGTTTTGTGTTTACTGACCTTATACAGTGAGGGAGAGGCTCACAGAGTGTATTTTTGTAAAGGAGGAGGATATTGAAGGGATAGATTAGTTTTCTGAAACATGGAGAATCTTATTTGCATTTCAGTAGAACCTAACCTTCTATAAAGGAATATAAGGCAGTGGCTCAGAAGAAGGAGGTTTTGGTTTCCTGTAGCACTTGCAGGAACCCTTGAATGAACCAAGTATTTACCTGAGTAAGAGGAAGGTGGCAGGACACTGTGAGGATGTGGGACCGCTGAGATCACGGAGGGGATTGTATGGTGTTTACTGTTGAGTACCAGTGACTCCCAGACTAGCCCTGCAACTAAATCAGTTTAGGTGTTTGCTAAAATCGATTAGTATGGACCTTATTCTAGACCTCCTGAATCAGAATTCCTGGGGCCGGGGCCAGGGCCAGGAATAGGTATTTTAATTCATCTTGATTCTAATTTTGATGCAGCCATCCTAGCTTTGACTTCTGTTGGAGACTATGGCATAAAGATATTCATAGACATAATTTCTTATGGCCTGTGAAGATATTACTCTTGTATGGAGAGAGTTCGAACCTATGTCTCTTGCAACTCCTGCATTGGCAGGTGGATTCTTTACCACTAGCGCCACCTGGGAAGCCCCATGGAGAGAGAAACTGGCTCAAAAACATTGTTACTTGCCCAAGACCCTATGGGTAACGAGTGATGAAGTAAGTACTTGAATTTAGAATTATGGTTCAGAGTTCCCCTGGCCACACAGACACTATGAACAACATCAGTCATCTAACCACTGCTGAAAATGATTTTTATACAAAATTAACAGCCTACCTGCAGAAGTAATTCTAGCTACCATTAGTTGAGCATTTATCATATGTGAGGAATTTTACTCATATGGTCTTTAGTCTTCCCCCCAGAAGGGGGAAACTGAGGCCCAGAGATACAGTTATGGCTAGTAATTGTGGAAGGAAGAATGGTATTTAAAACCACACTATTTCCATTTTATCTCTCAAGTGAAAATTTGAAACACAGCCTAGATTAGGAACCTGTGAATCCTTTTTGTAAAGGGCTATACAGAAAGTATTTCCAGCTTTGTGACTGATAAAACTTCTGTTGCAGTTCTTAGTAATTAAATTCTAATGGCAAGTGGCCATAGACAGTATCTAAATTAGTGGATGTGTGTGTGTTCCAGTAGAACTTTTTCTCCAATGAAAGTATTTCACAAAAAAGACAATTGGCCATAGTTTGCTGACCCTTGGCCTAGACAATAACTGGATATCACTTAAATGCATAAGCCTTTTTTGTTCCTCTTAACCCTGTCACTGGGGAGATTCTGGATAAAACATTAATAAGTAAAATCTTTCAAATTGGACTCAGATATAAATATGAATTAATGTTATTAAATATACAAAGATAAATACAGAAATAAATTAGTATGTGTATTAAGGTAGATAGCTAGTATGCATACATATATTTCCAAGTTCCATCCACGGAGCTGGCTTAGAGGCAATGATACCACAGTAGTAATGAGCACACCTAGCTCTCAGATCTTGGTTTCAAATACCATGTTAATAAAAGGAAGAAGAGCTTCTTGCAGAAATGGCTGATTCTAGAGCCAGCATAGGGAAATAACGAGGTGAGCCTGGAGCATCATGTGGCACCAGGAAATTTGAAAAAAAAAAAAACTCAAAGAACCAAAATGTAGAGCACTAGGAAAGGCACTGAGCCAACATGAAAGAACTGCCAATGACCGGAACTGAAACAACGGAAGTGACCAAAACAGTAATAGTACTGAATTATAATCCATAGAATAAAATAAATATTCATGAGTTCATACTGATATAAATAAATAACTGAATAGATAAATAAGAGGAGGAGAAGTGGTAGCTCTTCCTTACAGAGCAGTTCCAGTTAATAAATATAGAGAGAATGAGAGAAATAAAAAGCCATTATTAGAGTGCCAAAATAATAATTGCTGTGGGCAAGATCCATTGACGAATGCTAAAATTAGTGGACAAAAGTTTGAGGAGAATCAAGATATTTGTGCAGTCTCAAGGTATCCTCTCCCCCAACCCACTGTCAGCCTGGTATTTTTTAATTACAAGAGGAAAAAGAAAAGCCTTATAGTGGAGAAACTTGGCAGACATCACTTTAACCAAGCAATCAGGATTAACATCAGCAATAAAAACCCTTACCAACATCATGGACTCCCAGATACCAAGCACGGAGAAGGGCACTGTCTCTCTGTGGTATTCTTTGCAATAATGCATGATTTCATTCGAATCTTGAGGGAACATCAGACAAACTAAAGGAAGAGACTTTCTCCAAAACAATTCACCCACACCCTTCAAGAATGTTCAGGTCATGAAGGACAAGGAGAGATTGGGAAACTCTCACAGATTAGAGAGCTACATCAACTAAGACAACGTGGAATCCTGGACTGGATACTGGAACAGAGAAAAGTGTAGGAGTGGGAAAACTGGTGAACTCCAGGTTAAGTCTGTAGCTTAGTTAATAGTATTGGGTTAATATTAGTTTCCTAATTTTGGCAATTGCTCTATGGCTGTATAAGATGCTAACACTACGGAAAGATGAGGCACCTTTTCTGTATGTCTAAAATTATTCTTTTAACTTGAAGTTTCTGGGTTATGTGTTTACTGTTCTTTATATTTTGATGTGACTTAGCTTAATTTTTAATGTTCAGATTCAGGTAATAGATTAGTGGAAAAAATAAGGGCCACTCCAAAACAAAACCATCTTCTCTGATGTATTCACTAAACTGCTTAGAGGGTTGCCTGAATAGTTCTGTTTTTCCTGTAATTTAGCTGTTATTGCCTTTTGATTTTTGAGGATGCAATGTGAGTGTAACTTCCACATGGATTGCAGAGTAGTTACTATACAAAATTGTATGAAATTTGTACTCAGAAAGAGGCTTGGACTTTTTACTTAGAAAGATGCTTGGACTTTGTAATCACATGGATGCAAATTAAATCCCATCTCTGTTGGTTAATAAGTGTGATCTTAACCAAGTTATGAGCTTCTCTGAGTCTTTGTCCTGATTATTAATATAGATAACAACACCTACATATGAAATTGATATCGGAATTAGATATGTAAATGCTTAATAAATGATATATATGGAGTACATAGCATGTGTTATTTTTATTATTGATATTATTACTATTACTATGCATTAGCTGGGCTTCCCAGATGGAGCTAGTGTTAAAGAAATCACCTACCAATGCAGGAGACATAAGAGACATGGGTTCAAGCCCTCGGTCGGGAAGATCCCTTGGAGGATGGCATGGCAACCCACTCCAGTATTCTTGCCTGGAGAATCCTATGGACAGAGGATCCTGGCAGGCTACAGTCCATAGGGTCACAGAGAGTCAGACATGACTGAAGCGACTTAGCATCCTTGTACACATGCATTAGCTAGGTCTAGGTGAGGCAATTACATGAGGAAATACAGCCATGATTGGCAAGTTTAAACCTAGAAATGTTAACGATAACTTCTTTCAAAGGCAGGGTGGCCATTATTATGATCTTTCGGGAGAGAAGAGGGAGGAAGAGAACCTTGGATAATTAGAAAAAGGGCTCAAAGACACAGCGATATGCTGATATGAGAGTCTTAAGCAGAGATTAGTTGACAAATGTTAGTTTGGTTTTTGTTTGTTTGTTTTTAACCAGCTCGTGTGCTTTTTCTCCATGGAAAATATTGAATTATTTAGATAGAAAGCTAATCAAGAAAAAATCAAGTTAGTTAGAAAGGCTGATGTGGAACTTATTCTGTTGTGGGAGTTGGTGGTTTGCCTACAGCTCTTCACAATTTGATTTACAGTACACTATTGTGGAATATTAAATATTTAGCGCTATTACACTTGGAATACCATATGTGTGACAAGATGTCTTGTGTCCCATATGCTGTGAGAGTGGTGAGGACTGAATCAGTAAGTGATGACTACCTTTACTATTTAATAGCAAAGGCCCAGAATTTCCATTATTTTAAAATATTGATGTAAGAAGGGACAAACTGAATACTGGCCAATAAAATCCTCTCTAATGCCCGCCGAATTTATCTTCTAAAGAACTCATATAATCTTAGTTGCCTAAGACTAGGAAGAAAGTGAGTAGTAGTCTCCTCATTTACTGAAAGAGAAAGCTGAGGCTACAAGTGTGGAAGTCTTGGGAGAAATAATTCCAGAAGAAAAAGATCTTATTTGGCTTATCCAAGTATTTTTTTCTTAAATGCAATCTTTCTACTACTTCTGCTCAGGTGCTGAGGTAACTTCTCTTTGGAAAGAAGTTTTGAAATAATTAGTTGGGTTTCATATTTCTAGTTCTGTGGCTTTGATTTGTTATGTTCATCCTCTGGATTTTCCTGCTTATTCTTCCACACTTCCCCTTTCCCCAAACCCAGCTAGGGAAGTCACCCCCACTGCTTTAGAGCTAAGGACATGCCCCAGCCCTAGCCAGCCAGAGGAGGAATTATACCAGGACTTTGATGTAGGTAGTTGGTTTATAGACTTCAGGGAGACTGAACCCAATGCTTTTGATTTTTAACTTCCCTCTCTCTAAGCATCTGTTTAACCCACTTACATGAGTGCCATTGACTTTTCTAACTTAAGGGATATTCTGAAACATACCCAAGGACAGCAAATTTACTTTGTAAAATCACACCTCTGGGGCAGTCTCTGCAAGTACCTTTGTTTTAGGGCATTCTGTGTCATGTGGCCACTGGATGTCCTTTCTGATAGGATGACCTAGGAAATCATGGATGCAGGGACATGCTGAACTTCCTCCAAATATAATTACAGCCTTGAGGTTTTTGTGTTGGCAGCCAGAAAGAGCTAGTGAGCCTATCAGTGAGTTTTGTTAACAATGGGAAAAGACCTTGCCTATGTTAGAGCAATTTGCTTTTGTTGGAGGTACCTTTGGGGGAGGACATGGAATGGAAAAAGAAACAGGCCCAGTGATTTGAAATTTCACTCTGGGGATGGTGCCAGGAAGCTAGATAGCATTATGTCCCACCAGCTGCTCCTTCCATTGAAAGGCTGCTTTCTGCTCCTGGGGAAATTGCTTCACAGATGCTTGAAACTAGGAATGAGAGGGGCACCTGAGATCTAGGACATCCCTAAACTGAAGAGGAGGGCTGTCCTTCTGCCTCAAGTCATTGGTCATGAATTGGTCTGCTTAATGAGTCCTCTTTAAAAAAAAACAAAAACATTTTTTAAATTAGAGGATAATTACTTTACAATATTGTGATGGTTTTTGCCTTACATCAGCATGAATAGAAATTAGATATACATGTGTCCCTGCCCTGTGGAACCCCCCTCCCATCTCCTTCCAATCCCACCCCTCTAGGTTGTCACAGACCAAATGATTCCTCTTTTATTTTTAAGTATCAGGGGTATCAAAAATCAAGATTACTTGGATGTCTGTTTTAGGAGAGGTATGGACAAGTAGGAATCAGCGAACTAAAATGGACTGGAATGGGTGAATTTAACTCAGATGACCATTATATCTACTACTGTGCACAGGAATCCCTCAGAAGAAATGGAGTAGCCATCATGGTCAACAAAAGAGTCCGAAATGCAGTACTTGGATGCAATCTCAAAAACGACAGAATGATCTCTGTTCGTTTCCAAGGCAAACCATTCAATATCACAGTAATCCAAGTCTATGCCCTAAACAGTAATGCTGAAGAAGCTGAAGTTGAATGGTTCTATAAATACCTACAAGACCCTTTAGAACTAATACCAAGAAAAGATGTCCTTTTCATTACAGGGGACTGGAATGCAAAAGTAGGAAGTCAAGAAACACCTGGAGTAACAGGCAAATTTGGCCTTGGAATACAGAATGAAGCAGGGCAAAGGCTAATAGAGTTTTGCCAAGAAAATGCACTGGTCATAGCAAACACCCTCTTCCAACAACACAAGAGAAGACTGTACACATGGACATCACCAGATGGTCAACACTGAAATCAGATTGATTATATTCTTTGCAGCCAAAGATGGAGAAGCT
>NW_011494713.1:3121430-3132549 GCF_000754665.1 Bison bison bison
AATTGAAGAAAGTAGTGTAAACCACTAGACCATTCAGGTATGACCTAAATCAAATCCCTTATGATTATACAATGGAAGTGAGAAATAGATTTAAGGGACTAGATCTGATAGACAGAATGCCTGATGAACTATGGACGGAGGTTTGTGACATTGTACAAGAGACAGGGATCAAGACCATCCCCATGGAAAAGAAATGCAAAAAAGCAAAATGGCTGTCTGGGGAGGCCTTACAAACAGCTGTGAAAAGAAGAGAAGCGAAAAGCAAAGGAGAAAAGGAAAGATATAAGCATCTGAATGCAGAGTTCCAAAGAATATCAAGGAGAGATAAGAAACCCTTCCTCAGCAATCAATGCAAAGAAATCCAGGAAAACAATAGAATGGGAAAGACTAGCGATCTCTTCAAGAAAATTAGAGATACCAAGGGAACATTTCCTGTAAAGATGGGCTCGATAAAGGACAGAAATGGTATGGACCTAACAGAAGCAGAAGATATTAAGAAGAGGTGGCAAGAATACACAGAAGAACTGTACAAAAAAGATCTTCACGACTCAGATAATCATGATGGTGTGATCACTCACACTCACCTAGAGCCAGACATCCTGGAATGTGAAGTCAAGTGGGCCTTAGGAAGCATCACTGCGAACAAAGCTAGTGGAGGTGATGGAAATCCAGTTGAGCTATTTCAAATCCTGGCAGATGATGCTGTGAAAGTGCTGCACTCAATATGCCAGCAAATTTGGAAAACTGAGCAGTGGCCACAGGCCTGGAAAAGGTCAGTTTTCATTCCAATCCCAAAGAAAGGCAATGCCAAAGAATGCTCAAACCACCGCACAGTTGCACTCATCTCACACACTAGTAAAGTAGTGCTCAAAATTCTCCAAGCCAGGCTTCAGCAATATGTGAACTGTGAACTTCCAGATGTTCAAGCTGGTTTTAGAAAAGGCAGAGGAACCAGAGATCAAATTGCCAACATCTGCTGGATCATCAAAAAAGGAAGATAGTTCCAGAAAAACATCTATTTCTGCTTTATTGACTATGCCAAAGCCTTTGACTATGTGGATCACAATAAACTGTGGAAAATTCTGGAAGAGATGGGAATACCAGATCACCTGACCTGCCTCTTGAGAAACCTATATGCAGGTCAGTAAGCAACAGTTAGAACTGGACATGGAACAACAGACTGGTTCCAAATAGGAAAAGGAGTACGTCAAGGCTATATACTGTCACCCTGCTTATTTAAGTTCTATGCAGAGTACATCATGAGAAACACTGGGCTGGAAGAAGCACAAGCTGGAATCAAGATTGCCAGGAGAAATATCAATAACCTCAGATATGCAGATGACACCACCCTTATGGCAGAAAGTGAAGAGGAACTAAAAGGCCTCTTGATGAAAGTGAAAGAGGAGAGTGAAAAAGTTGGCTTAAAGCTCAACAGTCAGAAAACGAAGATCATGGCATCTGGTCCCATCACTTCATGGGAAATAGATGGGAAAACAGTGGAAACAGTGTCAGACTTTATTTTTCTGGGCTCCAAAATCACGGCAGATGGTGATTGCAACCATGAAGTTAAAAGACGCTTACTCCTTGGAAGGAAAGTTATGACCAACCTAGATAGCATATTCAAAAGCAGAGACATTACTTTGCCAACAAAGGTCCGTCTAGTCAAGGCTATGGTTTTTCCAGGGGCCCTGTATGGATGTGAGAGTTGGACCGTGAAGAAGGCTGAGCACCGAAGAACTGATGCTTTTGAACTGTGGTGTTGCAGAAGACTCTTGAGAATCCCTTGGACTGCAAGGAGATCCAACAAGTCCATTCTAAAGGAGATCAGCCCTGGGTGTTCTTTGGAAGGAATGATGCTAAAGCTGAAACTGCAGTACTTTGGCCACCTCATGCGAAGAGTTGACTCATTGGAAAAGACTCTGATGCTGGGAGGGATTGGGGGCAGGAGGAGAAGGGAATGACAGAGGATGAGATGACTGGTTGGCATCCCTGACTCGATGGACATGAGTTTGGGTGAACTCCGGGAGTTGGTGATGGACAGGGAGGCCTTGCATGCTGCAATTCATGGGGTCACAAAGTGTCAGACACGACTGAGCGACCGAACTGAACTGAACTGAACTGACGGACAAGTAACCTGGCTTTGCAGGAAAAGACTTCGGGTATTCAAGTTACAAAGAATACATCACTATCATAACAGCTTGAGAACCATATTTGTTGTCAGTAATTTAATTGTGGTCCAAGGTATTAACGCTGACAGATTTGAGAAATTGTCATATTCTTTCAGAAGAAAGCAGAATTTGATGTTTAACTAAAATGATTGCTTGCCAATGACTCTATAAACATACACCTGATGTCTTCTCCTCGGAAGGAATGGGATGCCTGATAAAGAGGTTGCAATCTGAAAGTCATCTAACCAACTGAGATATCATAACTGATATCAAACTCATGAACTGGTCATCTTGTTCAGGTCAAAATGAAGAAATAAGGAAGAATCTCTGGGAATATGCAGAGTAGGAAGACCCTGAGCTCACTTTCTATTGTGGGCACATCATAATTATAACTGTTAAAGGGCAGCTATATATGAAAACAAGCTGATGGAGAAAAGATCTTCCACAATTAAAGATACAAAGAAAGAACCACAACGTGACAGGTAGAAGGGGTGGTTACACAGAATGGTCACACCCAGGGGAAGCAATCCAAAAACAGGAGAATAGTCACAACTGTAGAGATTTTCTTCAAGAAGTTTAAAGTGTATAACAGGGATGGTTTGGTATACATATTCATTGTAAAAGGAACCCCACCCCTTTGAATTAATTAACATATTCATCGTCTCACATATTTACCTTTATTTGGGGGGGAGTAGTGAGAACATTTAAGTTTTACTGTCAGAGAATTTCAATTATATAATAAAGTGCAACTATAGTCACCATGTTATACTTTAATTCTTGGACCTTATTCCTCTTATAACTGAAAGCTTATACCCTTTTACCAACTTCTCCCTTTGTTTATTGTTATATGTTTTCTGGTACCTATTTCTAATTATGAGTCTGTAAATATTCTTATCTTTATTCAACTGATATAGTGTATCTTAATTGCACTCATCTCACACGCTAGTCAAGTAATGCTCAATATTCTCCAAGTGTGAACCGTGAACTTCCAGATGCTCAAGCTGGTTTTAGAGAAGGCAGAGGAACCAGAAATCAAATTCCCAACATCCACTGGATCATGGAAAAAGCAAGAGAGTTCCAGAAAAACATCTATTTCTGCTTTATTGACTATGCCAAAGCCTTTGACTGTGTGGATCACAACAAACTGGAAAATTATTCAAGAGAGGGAAATATGTATGAGAAATATGTATGCAGGTCAGGAAGCAACAGTCAGGACTCGACATGGAGCAACAGACTGGTTCCAAATCGGGAAAGGAGTACGTCAAGGCTGTATATTGTCACCCTGCTTATTTAACTTCTATGCAGAGTACATTATGAGAAACGCTGGGCTGGATGAAGCACAAGCTGGAATCAAGATTTCCAGGAGAAATATCAATAACCTAAGATACGCAGTTGATACCACCCTTATGGGAGAAAGTGAAGAAGAACTAAAGAGCCTCTTGATGAAAGTGAAAGAGAAGCAAAAAGTTGGCTTAAAGCTCAACATTCAGAAAACTAAGACCATGGCATCTGGTCCCATCACTTCCTGGAAAATTAGATGGGGAAACAGTGGAAACAGTGACAGACTTTACTTTTTTGGGCTCCAAAATCACTGCAGATGGTGACTGCAGCCATGAAATTAAAAGATGCTTGCTCCTTGGAAGAAAAGCTATGAGCAACCTAGACAGCATATTAAAAAGCAGAGACACTGCTTTTCCAACAAAGGTCCATCTGGTCTAAGCTATGGTTTTCCCAGTGGTCATGTATGAATGTGAGAGTTGGACTATAAAGAAAACTGAGTCCCGAAGAACTAATGCTTTTGAACTGTGGTGTTGGAGAAGACTCTTGAGAGTCCCTTGGACTACAAGGAGATCCAACCAGTCCATCCTAAAGGAAATCAGTCCTGAATATTCATTGGAAGGACTGATGTTGAAGCTGAAACTCTAATACTTTGTCCACCTGATGTGAAGAGCTGACTCATTTGAAAAGACCCTGATGATGGGAAAGATTGAAGGTGGGAGGAGAAGGGGATGACAGAGGATGAAATGGTTGGATGGCATCAACAACTCAATGGACATGAGTTTGAGTGAACTCGGGAAGTTGGTAATGGACAGGGAGGCCTGGCATGCTGCAGTCCATGGGGTTGCAAAGAGTCGGACACAACTGAGCAACTGAACTGAACTGAAACCTCATTCAGTAAATTTCTTATTTCAGAGTTTTTCAGCTTTAGAAGTTTCATTTGCTTACTTTTGTATCTTTCATCTCTCTCTCCTTTTTATGTTGATGCATTCTTTAGGTACATTAGCTATTTTTATTTTTACCATCAGTTCAGTTCAGTCGCTCAGTTGTGTCCAACTCTTTGTGACCCCATGAATCGCAGCACGCCAGGCCTCCCTGTCCATCACCAACTCCCGGAGTTCACTCAAACTCACGTCCATCGAGTCGGTGATACCATCCAGCCATCTCATCCTCAGTCGTCCCCTTTTCCTCCTGCCCCCAATCCCTCCCAGCATCAGAGTCTTTTCCAGTGAGTCAACTCTTCGCATGAGATAGACAAAGTACTGGAGTTTCAGCTTTAGCATCATTCCTTCTAAAGAACACCCAGGGCTGATCTCCTTTAGAATGGACTGGTTGGATCTCCTTGCAGTCCAAGGGACTCTCAAGAGTCTTCTGCAACACCACAGTTCAAAAGCATCAATTCTTCGGCGCTCAGCTTTCTTATAGTCCAACTCTCACATCCATACAGGGCCCCTGGAAAAACCATAGCCTTGACTAGACAGAACTTTGTTGGCAAAGTAATGTCTCTGCTTTTGAATATGCTTTTGAATTTTGAGGATCACTTTACTAGCATATGAGATGAGTGCAATTGTGCGGTAGTTTGAGCATTCTTTGGCATTGCCTTTCTTTGGGATTGGAATGAAAAATGACCTTTTCCAGGCCTGTGGCCACTGCTGAGTTTTCCAAATTTGCTGGCATATTGAGTCCAGCACTTTCACAGCTCTTTTGAAATCTCTGTCTTCTAATTATATGGTCTATAGAATTTATGGCTATTTCTACTGACTGAATTTTCTTCTATTTTGGGTCACATTTTCCTGCATCTTTGCAAATTGGTAATTTTATATTGGATGTTAGATATTGTGAGTATTACACTGTTGAGTGTCTAGATTTTGTTGTCTTTAAAGAGTATGCAACTTTGTTTTGGTAGATATTTTACCTTAGAGTCTTATTCAAAAAATTTTTTTCAAATAAAACTTGTTTTTAGATTTAAAAAAAAAAAAACAACAAACGAAAACCCTGAGCCCCATACCAGGTTTCCCAGCCTGGGGATCTTGCACCAGGAAGGTGGTCCCCTTAGAACATCTTGTTTTGAAGATAAGCAGGGCTTGCATATGGGAGAGCCAGAGAGATGTAGGAAACAGATCCAGCTCTTAAATGGTGCATTTTTTATGAGTATAAAATCTCATATACTCCAAATCCCAGTACATGGGCAGTAATTTGAAAGGATCCTGGGTCAGATCCAGTTGCTGATCTTAGAGAGCCTCCTAGAAAGGCCGAGGCAATTGGGACTCCTGTTAGGGACATAGACACTGGTAGCAGCCATCTTGGGAAGCTCATTCTATCACAAGGACAATATATATATTCTATCACAATATTAATATATTGCCAAGCACCATTTTGGAGCTCTTTTCTAATCTATTAGCACTGGGGGCTTACCTGTCCACCAGTGGGCTGGCACCAACCTGGGGACCCTCTAGGCCCTGAAGCTAGTGCCTCAGAACCTGGCCTCTCCCACCACCCCAGACCCTGCAGCCAGATTTCTTGATACCCAGTCCTGCCCACCTACAGGCTCACACCAGCTGCAGGACCCTTTAGGACTCTGCATAGTCAGCTGTACTGAGACCTGGCCCTTCCTACCAGTGGGCCAGCAGCCAATGAAGCAGGGCTTGACAGCCAACTGTGCTGGGTACCAGCCTTTCCTGTGAGCATGCCCACAATAGTCAACTCTGCAATGATAAAAAGTGAGAAAAAGACCTAAACTGACTTTTCTCCAAAGAAGACATACACAGATGGCTAACAAACACATGTAAAGATACTCAACATTGCTCCTTATTAGAGAAATGCAAATCAAAACTATAACAAGATTCCACCTCACACCAGTCAGAATGGCCATCATCAAAAAGTCTACAAACGATAAATGCTGGAGAGGGTGTGGAGAAAAGGGAACCCCCTTGCATTGCTGGTGGGGATGTAAATTGATGCAGCCACTATGGAAGACAGTGTGGAGATTCCTTTAAAAACTAGGAATAAAACCACCACATGACCCAGAAATCCCACTCCTAGGCATGTACCCTGAGGAAACCAAAATCGAAAGACACATGTACCCCAATGTTCATTGCAGCACTATTTATAATAGCTAGAACATGGAAGCAATCTAGATGTCCATTGACAGATGAGTAGATAAAGAAGCTGTGGTATATATATAATGGAATATTACTCAGCCAAAGAAAGGAATGCATTTGAATCAGTTTTAATGAGGTGGACAGATCTAGAGCCCATTGTACAGAGTGAAGTACATCAGAAAGAGAAAGATAAATGTCATATACTAACGCACGTATATGGAATCTGGAAAGATCATACTGATGAATTTAGTTGCAGCACAGCAATGGAGAAACAGACATAGAAAACAGACTTATGGACAGAGGGGGAGGGGAAGAGGAAGATGTATCAAGAAAGTAACATGGAAACTTACAATACCATATGTAAAATAGATAGCCAATGGAAACTTGCTGTATGACTCAGGGATCTCAAACAGGGTCTCTGTAACAATCTAGAAGGATTGGATGCGGAGGGAGATGGGAAGGAGGTTCAAGAGGGAGGGGATATATGTATACCTATGGCTGATTCTTGTTGATGTTTTACAGAAAACAACAGAATTCTGTAAAACAATTATCCTTCAATTAAAAAATAAATTAATTTTTAAAAAGTAATTAAATGTAAATGGACTAGATACTCCAATCAAAGGACACAACGTGGCTGAATGGATTAAAAAAATAAGACCAATATATATCCTGTCTACAAGAGTTTCACTTCAGATCTAAACACACTCACACAGACTGAAATTGAGGGGAAGGAAACAAGTATTTGTGCAAATGAAAAAAAAAAAAAAAAAAAAGCTGGAGTAGCAAGACTTTTATCAGACAAAATCAGTTTTAAAACAAAACTATAAGAAGAGACAAAGAGAGAGATTATGTAATGATCAAGTGATCAATCCAAGAAGAAGACAGAAGAATTGTAAATATATAGGACTTCCCAGGTGGCACTGGTGGTAAAGAATCTACCTGCCAATGCAGGAGACACAAGAGACATTGATTTGATCCCTAGGTTGGGAAGATCCCCTGGAATAGGAAATGGCAACCTGCCCCAGTATTTTTGCCTGGAAAATTCCACAGATGAAGTAGTCTAGCGACAACTGAGTGACTGAGTCCACACACACGCGCACACACACACACAAACATGCAATAGAGGAGCACCTAAATACATAAATATTAACAGATATATATAGAGAGAAATTGACAGTAACACAATAATAGTAGAGGACTTTAAACACCCCAGTTACATCAATGGACAGATCATCCAGCCATAAAATCAATAAGGAAACACTGGCCTTAAAAGATACTCAAGACCAGTGGACTATATATAAGTATATGTATGTATACACACACACACACACACACACACACACACACATATATGGCAACTGCATACACATTTTTTCAAGTGTACATGGAACATTCTATAGGATAGATAACATGCTATGCCACCAAACAAGTCTCAGTAAGTTTAAGAAGATTGAAATCATATCAAGCACCATTTCTGACCACAGTACTGTAAGACTAGAAATCAACTGCAGGAAAAAACTGGAAAAAAAAACATGAATATGTAGAGGCTAAACAATATGCCACTAAACAACCAATGGGTCGGTGAAAAAAATCAAAGAGGAAATTTAAAAATGGAAAAAGAATGATCCAAAATCCATGGGGCACAGTGAAAACAGTTTCAAGAGGGAATTGTATAGTGATATAAGCCTGCCTCACGAAATGGGAAAAATCTAACAATCTAAAATATCTAAGTGAAAGTGAAGTTGCTCAGTCGTGTCTGACTCTTTGCGACCCCATGGACTGTAGCCTACCAGGTTCCACCATCCATGGGATTTTCCAGGCAAGAATACTGGAGTGGGTTGCCATTTCCTTCTCCAGGAGATCTTCCCAACCCAGGGATTGAACCCAGGCCTCCTGCATTGTAGGCAGACGCTTTACCATCTGAGCCACCAGGGAAGTCTAAGGAACGAGCAAAAGGGCAAGCAAAACTCAAAGTTAAAAGAAGGAAAGAAATAATAAACATCAGAGCAGAAGTAAATGAAATGAAGACTAGAAAAACAATGGAAAAAATTAATGAAACTAAGAGCTGGTTCTTTGTAAAGATGATAAACCAGACTCATCAAGAAAAAAAAAGTAAATAAGTAAAATCAGAAATGAAAGAAAAGAAATTACAGTGGACACCATAGAAATACAAGGGATCATAAGAGCTGGCCGCAAGGAGCTACGCCATGTCCAAGGTCAGGGGCGGTGGCTGAGAGGAGCTACCCCACATCCAAGGTAAGGAGCAGTGGCTGCGCTTTGCTGGAACAGCTGTGAAGAGATACCCCACGTCCAAGGTAAGAGAAACCCAAGTAAGATGGTAGGCGCTGAGAAAGGGCATCGGAGGGCAGACAGACTTAAACCACAATCACAGACAACTAGCCAGTCTGATCACATGGATCATCCCTTGTCTAACTCAATGAAACTAAGCCATGCTGTGTGGGGCCGCCCAAGATGGACAGGTCATGGTGGAGCGGTCTGACAGAATGTGGTCCACTGGAGAAGGGAATGACAAATGACTTCAGTATTCAGAACCCCATGAACAGTATGAAAAGGCAAAAAGATAGGACACTGAAAGATGAACTCTCCAGATTGGTAGATGCCCAATATGCTACTGGAGATCAGGGGAGACATAACTCCAGAAAGAATGAAGGGATGGAGTTAAAGCAAAAACAACACCCAGTTGTGGATGGACTGGTGATAGAAACAAGGTCCGATGCTGTAAAGAGCAGTATTGCATAGGAACCTGTAATGTTAGGTTCATGAATCAAGGAAAATTGGAAGTGGTCAAACAGGAGATGACAAGAGTGAACATCGACATTCTAAGAATCAACGAACTAAGATGGACTGGAATGGGTGAATTTAACTCAGATAATCATTACATTTACTACTGTGGGCAGGAATCCCTTAGAAGAAATGGAGTAGCCATCATAGTCAACAAGAGTCTGAAATGCAGTACTTGGATGCAATCTCAAAAACAACAGAATGATCTCTGTTAGCTTCCAAGGCAAACCATTCAATATCACAGTAATCCAAGTCTATGCCCCAACCAGTAATGCTGAAGAAACTGAAGGTGAATGGTTTTATGAAGACCTACGAGATCTTTTAGAACTAACACCAGAAAAAGATGTCCTCTTCATTATAGGGGAGTGGAATGCAAAAGTAGGAAGTCAAGAAACACCTGGAGTAACTGGTAAATTTGGTCTTGGAATACGGAATGAAACAGGGCAAAGGCTAATAGAGTTTTTCCAAGAGAACACATGGTCATAGCAGACACCCTCTTCCAACAACACAAGAGAAGACTCTACACATGGACATCACCAGATGGTCAACACCAAAATCAGACTGATTATATTCTTTGCAGCCAAAGATGGAGAATCAGCAAAAGCAAGACCGGGAGCTGACTACGGCTCAGATCTTGAACTCCTTATTGCCAAATTCAGACTTAAATTGAAGAAAATGGGGAAAACCACTAGACCATTCAGGTATGACCTAAATCAAATCGCTTATGACTATACAGTAGAAATGAGAAATAGATTTAAGGGACTACATCTGATAGACAGAGTGCCTGATGAACTATGGATGGAGGTTCATGACATTGTACAGGAGACAGGAATCAAGACCATCCCCAAGAAAAAGAAATGCAAAAAAGCAAAATGGCTGTCTAAGGAGGCCTTACAAATAGCTGTGAAAAGAAGAGAAGCAAAAAGCAAAGGAGAAAAGGTAAGATATGCCCATTTGAATGCAGAGTTCCAAAGAATAGTAAAGAGAAATAAGAAAGCCTTCCTCAGCGATCAATGCAAAGAAATCGAGGAAAACAATAGAATGGGAAAGACTAGAGATCTCTTCAAGAAAATTAGAGATACCAAGGGAACATTTCATGCAAAGATGGCTCAATAAAGGACAGAAATGGTATGAACCTAACAGAAGTAGAAGATATTAAGAAGAGGTGGCAAGAATACACAGAAGAACTGTACAAAAAAGATCTTCACGACTCAGATAATCACAATGGTGTGATCACTCACACTCACCTAGAGCCAGACATCCTGGAATGTGAAGTCAAGTGGGCCTTAGGAAGCATCACTACGAACAAAGCTAGTGGAGGTGATGGAATTCCAGTTGAACTATTTCAAATCCTGAAAGATGATGCTGTGAAAGTGCTGCACTCAATATGCCAGCAAATTTGGAAAACTAAGCAGTGGCCACAGGACTGGAAAAGGTCAGCTTTCATTTAAATCCCAAAAAAGGGCAATGCCAAAGAATGCTCAAACTACTGCACAATTGCACTCATCTCACACGCTAGTAAAGTAGCCAGGCTTCAGCAATATGTAAACTGTGAACTTCCAGATGTTCAAGCTGGTTTTAGAAAAGGCAGAGGAACCAGAGATCAAATTGCCAACATCCGCTGGATCATGGAAAAAGCAAGAGAGTTCCAGAAAAACATGTATTTCTGCTTTATTGTCTAAGCCTTTGACTGTGTGGATCACAATAAACTGTGGAAAATTCTGAAAGAGATGGGAATACCAGACCACCTGACCTGCCTCTTGAGAAATC
>NW_011494713.1:3132649-3161958 GCF_000754665.1 Bison bison bison
CACCCTTATAGCAGAAAGTGAAGAAGAACTAAAGAGCCTCTTGATGAAAGTGAAAGAGGAGAGTGAAAAGGTTGGCTTAAAACTCAACATTCAGAAGACTAAGATCATGGCATCTTGTCCTATCACTTCATGGAAAATAGATGGGGAAACAGTGGAAACAGTGTCAGACTTTATTTATGGGGCTCCAAAATCACTGCAGATGATGATTGCAGCCATGAAATTAAAAGACGCTTACTTCTTGAAAGGAAAGTTATGACTAGCCTAGACAGCATATTCAAAAGCAAAGACATTACTTTGCCAACAAAGGTCCGTCTAGTCAAGGCTATGGTTTTTCCAGTGGTCATGTATGGATGTGAGAGTTGGACTGTGAAGAAGGCTGAACACCGAAGAATTGATGCTTTTGAACCGTGGTGTTGCAGAAGACTCTTGAGAGTCCCTTGGACTGCAAGGAGATCCAACCAGTCCATCATAAAGGAGATTAGTCCTGGGTGTTCATGGAAGGAATGATGCTAAAGTTGAAACCAATACTTTGGCCACCTGATACGAAGAGTTGACTCATTGGAAAAGACCCTGATGCTGGGAAAGATTGAGGGCAGGAGGAGACGGGGACATTAGAGGTTGAGATGGTTGGATGGCATCACCGACTCAATGGATATGGGTTTGGGTAGACTTCGGCCATTGGTGATGGACAGGGAGGCCTGGCGTGCTGCAGTTCATGGGGTTGGAAAGACTTGGACACAACTGAGCAACTGAACTGAACTGAAGAACAATTATATGCCAACAAAATGTACAACCTGAATAAATGGATAAATTCTTAGAAATGTGCAATTTTCCAACACTGAATCAGTACAAAATAGAAAATATGAACATACCAATTATCAATAATGAAAATGAATCAGTAATTAAGAAAAACCTCCCAACAAATACAAGTCCAGGACCAGATGGCTTCTCAGGAGAATTCTACAAAGCATTTAACACTTATTCTTCTCAAACTATTTCAAGAAATCGAGGAGGAAGGAATGCTTCTGAACTTATTCTCTGAGGCCAGCATCACCCTGATACCAAAACCAGACAAAGTCACCAGAAAAAAAGAAAATTACAGGCCAGTATCACTGATGAACACAGATGCAAAAATCCTCAACAAAATACTAGCAAACCAAATTCAACAATACATTAAAAGGATCATGTACCACAATCAAGTGGGCTTTATGCCAGGGATGCAAGGATTTTTCAATATCTGTAAATCATTGTGATACATCACATTAATAAATTGAATAGTAAAAATTATATGATCATCCTAATAGATGCAGAAAAAGCTTTGATAAAAGTTCAGTTCTATTTATGATAAAAACTCTTAAGAAAGTGAATATATTGAGAACATACTTTACATAATAAAAGCCTTATATGACAAGCCCATAGCTAACATTGTACTCAGCAGTGAAAAGCTGTACACTTTTTCTTTAAGGGTAGGAACAACACATGGATACTCACTCTCACCACTTTTATTCAAGTCCTAAGCACATCAGTTGGACAAGAAAAAGAAATAAAAGCAAAGAAAAATGGTAAGGAAGAAGAAAAATGTCACTGAATGCAGATGACATGATACTATATAGAGAGAATCCCAAAGTCACCACCAAAAAACTATTAGAACTAATAAATGAATTCTTTAAAATTGGAGGATACAAAATTAACATATAGAAATCTGGTGTGTTATTTTATACTAACAATAAACTATCAGAAAGAGAAATTAAGAAAACAATCCCATTGACAATTGCATTGAACAGTATTAAATACAGAGAAAAAATTAAAAGCTAAAATACCTACACTCAGAAAACTATAAGACATCAATAAAAGAAATTGACAACAACACAAACAAATGGAAAGTTATAGTGTTATCATGGATTAGAAGAACTGACATTGTTAAAATGACCATTCTTCCCAAGGTAATCTACAGATTCAGCACAATCCCAATCAAAAAACCAATTACATTTTATACAGAATTAGAGCAAGTAATTTTAAAATTTGTATAGAATCAAAAGACCCTGAATAGCTAAAATAATCTCAAGAAAGAACAAAGCTGGAGATATCACGCTGTCATTTCAAATTATATTATAAAACTATAATAATCAAAACAGTATGGTACTGACATGAAAACAGACACATAGATCAGTGGAACAGATTGGAGATCCCAGAAATAAACCCACATTTATATGGTAAATTAATCTATAACAAATGAGGCAGCCATATACAATGGGTAAAAAAAGACTCTTCAATAAATGGTGATGGGAAAATTAGACAGCTACCTGCAAAGGAATCAGACTCTCCTACTTTTTCACACCGTACACAAAAATAAATTCAAAATGGATTAAAGACTTAAATGTAAGACCTGAAACCATAAAACTCCTAGAAGAAAACATAGGCGGTATGCTCTTTGGCATCAATCTTAGCAATATTTTTTGGATATATCTCCTTAGTCAAGGGAAACAAAAGCAAAAATAAACAAATGTATTGTATTAAACTAAAAATTTTTTGCACAGTAAACTGTCAGTGAAATGCAGCCTACTGAATTGGAGCATATATTTGCAAAGATATCCAATAAGGAGATAATATCCAAAATATACAAAGAACTCATACAGCTCAACATCAGAAAAACAAACCAGATTAAAAAGTGAGCAGAGGACCTGAATAGACATCTTTCCAAGGAATACATACAGATGGCCAACAGGCACATGAAAAGCTACTCAAAATCATTAATTATCAGAGAAATGCAAATTTAAACCACAGTGAGACATCACCTCACATCTGTCGAAATGACTATAATCAAAAAGATAACAAACACAAAGTGTTGGTGGGGATATGGAAAAAAGGAATCTCATGCACTGTCGGTGGAGACGTATATCGGTGCAGCCACTGTGGAAAACACTAGAGATTCCTCAGAAAGTTAAAAGTGAGGTTGCCATATGATTCAGCGATTTCACTTGTGGATATTTACTTAAAGAAAACAAAAACACTAATTTGAAAAGATATATATACTCCAGTGTTCATTGAAGCACTATTTACAGAAGCCAAGATATGAAAGCAACCTACGTGTCCACCAACAGATGAATGGATAAAGATGTGATTATATATATATATATAAAATTAAAAAATGAAATCTTATCATTTGCAACAATATGGATGGATCTAAAAGGTATTAAGTTAAATGGAATTAGTCAGAGGAAGACAAATAGAACTTGATCTCACTTATTGTAGAATCTAAAAAACAAAACCAAAACAGACCCATAGATACAGAGAATGAACTAGTGTTTGCTAGAGAGGAGATGGTGGGAGGATGAGTGAAATAAATGAGGGAGATTAAGAGGTACAAACTTCTAGTTATAAAATAAACTATGGGAATATAATGTACAGTATGGAGAATATAGTTAATAATATTGCCATAAGTTTGTATGGTGACAGATGGTAACCAGACTTACCATGGTGATATTTTTGTAGTGTATAAAATTATTGAATCACTATGTTGTACACTTGAAAATTTTTAAAAAGGCAGACAAAAACTAAGTAGGGCTGGGAAATACCATGTTATCTCTGTTTGAGTTAGAAAAAACGGGAAGATATCCAATGTAGGACAGTTTTTCTCCTCTGTAGTGGGAACCTCCTGGGTTTGGTTCAGAATGAAGATAGAAATTAATTTGGGGAATAAGATTTAAGTGCCATAATTATAAAGAAAATCACTCACTAGAGACTTCCAGTGGCAAGAAATTTAGAGCTAAATGTACACAAGCAGGTTTGGAAGTCATTTTAAAGGCAGTTTTTAAGTTCAGCTGAGAGGAGACTGCAATGTAAGTGTGAGTATAGTGTATAACTTAGATAAATAAAAACAGTATAGATTAGGAAATGACAGTTTAAAGAAGACATATTTCTTATTCATTTATGCTCCAGCAGATAGATATCTTTCAAAGTTCAATTGTAATTATGTATTATATGGATGGAGGTAATAATGAGAGTGTCTTAGGCATCTTGGACTGCTGCAAGAAAACACCATAGACCAGGTGCTTAAGCAGGACATTTATTTCTCATAGTTTTAAGAGGCTGGATAGTCCAAGATCATGGTACTGATGGGTTTGTTTCCTGGTAAGAACTGTCTTTCTGGTTTGCAGACAGCTGCCTTCTCCTATGTCCTTACATGGTGGAGTAGAGGAGGAAGAGCTCAAGAGAGTTCTGGTCTTTCTTTGTTGTCTTATAAGGACACTAATCCAATCATGTGGGTTGTACTCTCATGACGTCTTTTGAACCTTATTACTTCGCCAAGGCCTTACCTCCAGAATCATCACTTTGGGGTTAGGGTTGGAGCATGTGAGTATAATGGGTGAGGGCACATTCAGTCCATAAGAAGGAGGAAGAGTTCTAGTGATCTATTGCTATGTAACAACTCTCTTCAAAACTTGCTGGTTTAAAACAGCACAGTTTTATTAAATTTCAGGATTTTGTGGGTCAGGAATTTGATTAGGGTTCAGCTGGATAATTCTGCTCTGCCTGGGGTTGTCTGGACTCACTCAGCCAGTGGCTGGTATGGTCTGTGTCCAAGACATCTTCATTCATGTGCCTGGTGCTTCAGTGGGGGTGACTAGAAGGTGGGGCTTGGGGACCCCCTTCCTCTGCATGTGTTTTCAGGGCCTTTCCACATGGCTTTTCTAGCAGAGTGTTTGGACTTCTTACATAGGTTCCAAGTACAAGTGGAACCATTTACCAAATAAACTGTACAAAAACATTGGATTGATAAGTTTTGGACATGTTGAGTTGGGATGACTATGAGCTGTTGAGGCAGAGAGGTTTGCAGTATAGTTGAAAATATAGATCTGAATCTTAGGCCCTAAAATGAAATGGATCTAAAATTTAAAAAAATTTAGGTCACAGATGGAGATTTTGGGAGTCAATGAGCTCCTCACTATTTTAAGGCCCTGAAGAATAGATTGCAGTGTTAAGGGAGAGAGTATAAGTTGAGAGGAGAAACTGAAAGCTGAATAAATGTCCATATTTTAAAGGATGGTCCGGAAGGAGAAACTTGCAATGAAGACTAACCAGGAACATACAGAGAAGAAAGAATAGAATGAGGGGGGAGAGAGAGAGAGACATTTTAGAAGCATAGGTAGTTACAGAATTCATAAAAACAATGAACTGAAATCTCTGATATCAAGAAGAAGGAAGATTAGAGGACATTATTGCTCAAATGCTAAGAGATTTAACAACAGGAAGACTGGGTCAAATCCTGTCCCTGCCATCTGCTGTTTGTATGACTTTGACCTTAGCCTGTGCCTCAGTTTCTTTATCTGTGAAATGAGGATACTAAAAGCAACTGTGCCATAGGGTTGTTTAAATGCACTAATCCATGTTATCAGTATATATAACTTATCTTTTTACTATTCCATGCTTTAAAGAGCTTGGAAAGATCCATAAATTTGACAACTAGGAGAATTTTGAACTTTAGAAAAGTTTGGTGATAGTATCGTTAAATTTATATGACATGACGGCAGATGTTCCACAGTATGTAACTGGGTACTGATAATGGTAAAATCCATTGTAACAAGCATGAAAGAAGCCCATAATTCCCTTTATGACTGCATTTTGGTATTTTAATGTACTTTAAAATGCACATCAATAAACATTTTTTTTTTTTTACAAACTCTATTATATTTTCAGACCACTATTTGTTTTTTCTTGTACACTATGGATTTCTTGGATGTAGAGCAAGAGGTTGGCACACTAGGGTCAGGATGACACTCATCTGTTTTTGTAAATAAAGTTTTGTTGGAACACAGCTACTTCTATTCATTTCTGTGTTGTCTGTGGCTGCTTTTATGTTCCAATGGCAGAGTTGGAGTCCTGACAGAGACCATATGGATCACAAAGCTTAAAATAATTACAATCTGGTTCTTTATGTAAAAAAAAGGTGCTTTTGCTCTCCTGTTTCCTACAGTGTTTCTTCTCTTGGCAGTTACTTCTGTTTTGCTCATCCCTAGGAACCTAGAAAGCAAAAGCAGTTATGGCTGAAGGAGTGCAAAAACACTATTCCTAAAGCCATGGAGGCTTTCTTACATAGATTGACTTACAAAAGGACAATAACTTTTGAGTATACCTGATCTACAGATATTTTTGTTGCTGTAGATTTTACTGAAACTGGAGTGGAAGTCATTGTTACCAGGAGTGAAATGACTAAGGCCTAGGCTAACTTTCTTATCCAGGACACTGTTAAGGCTGCCTTCATTTTGATGGCATTCTTTTTTTCCCCAGCAAAGGGCTTAGAAATGGCATAAATTGGCTAGCTAACGCAGGGACTGAGTTACTCTGGGGCTTTGTCCAGGTGGGATGTGAGAATCAGGCCATCTTTTCAGAGCAGATTTGGGATTTGGTTACTATTGAGGAGAAAAACAATCTCCTGTTTGGGAAGGTCTATTCATTATTGTTTAAAGCCCGATTGGTTATTTAACACATTTCTCTAGTCTACAGGTTACTTTGGTGTAGAGAACCAAGGGTTTTGAGAAAGATAACAGAGAGGTGTGTAATTTATTCTGTAATCACAAACTGGGTCAGTTTCAACAGAAGCCCAGATTTGAAGATAGCTAACTTTTATATTGTTTACTTTTGGTAGCTTTTTAAAAAAATCTACCAATTTGAAAATCAATCTACTCAGTCATAAATCACCAACTCATTCCTGCCATCTTTTTCTCCATATTTGCCAGAATTAGAAAGTATGAAAGAAATGTACCATTTCTCATGATGAGAAAGAGAAAAATTATCTCTTAGAGCTAAATGCAGCAGCAAAATTAGAAAGAAATATTTGTTGGCAACATTCTCATCTGCTTCAATTCATAGTATATGAAATGTGAGAGCTAAAGGAATCTTAGAGGTTCTGAAATCTGCTACCCCCAACCCAGAAGATAAGAACTGGCTTGAAATGTGGTCAGATTTTCAATGCTGAAAACAATGCTAAATTGGGACCCTTCACAGGGAATTTGCAGCCTACTAGGGCTCAAGCCTAAGGTGAAAGGAATAAAAGAATTTGAGAATTCTTCTTGAATAGAAGAATTTCAAATACCATGGAGGGCAGTTTTGGCTGGAGAGTTAGGGAGGCTGTCTTAGGTTCAGTTCCTAGAAAGCAAATCCTGAGATAAAAATTCCAGTTTTATTAGGAAATGTTCCCAGAAGGAGACTTATAGGGGAGTAGGGGATTGGGACATTAAGAGAAGGAGGGTGGGCCAGGGTATGATGTTAGGCAGTCATAGAGAGAATAACTTGGGCTTAGTTCCACAGAGGAGTTCAGGAAGAGTGTAGGTCATGTCTTTGAGTTGTCCTGCCCAAGGGAATAAGGAGTATTTATCCTCCCACATCTGTCATTAGTTGTTGTTGTTGTTCAGATATTCAGTTGTGTCTGACTCTTTGTGACCCCATGAACAGCAGCATGACAGGCTTCCCTGTCCTTCACTATCTCCTGGAGTTTGCTCAGACACATGTCCATTGAGTCAGTGATGCCATCCAACCATCTTGTCCTCTGTTGCCCCTTCTCCTCCTGCCTTCCATCTTTCCCAGCATCAGGGTCTTTTCCAATGAATCAGCTCTGTGCATCAGGTGGCCAAAGTATTGGAGCTTCAGCATCAGTCCTTCCAATGGATATTCAGGGTTGATTTCCTTTAGGATGGACTGATTTGATCTCCTTGCAGTCCATGGGGCTCTCAAGCGTCTTCTCCAGAACCACAGTTCAAAAGCATCCATTATTAGTTATGAGCTGACTTGCTGTGGGATGGTGGAGGTGGGGGTGTGTGGGATATTCATTCTTCATCCTGCAATGGATTCCAGTAACCTGAGGGCAGCCTTCTTTAAAAAAAAAAAAAAGTTAACTGTTGTATAACTAAAGGGAAAGGGAACCTGGGCTGTGCCTTCAGACACTCTTCCTGCAGACATCTTCCTAATACCTTCAACTCATGCTAAGGATGCCTCCTCTGGTTCATCTTTCTGTCGAAGCTCAGTAAGTAGAATCAATGATTGGGTATTACCTTCCTTAGTCTTTGAAATTTTTATTCTAAATAAGATTCGAGGAAATGAAGGTTTCAGCCACAAATTCAGATATTTGGTTGGCAGGTTTTCGTTGCTTCCTCTCTCTAGGAATATCAGTTTTCAGCAAGGGAACAGACTTTAAAAGATCACATATATTCCAAGTAGCAATTGAAGGGAAAATAGCAATGTGATAAATGTTCTAAGCCTTACATCTAATTACCAAGCACACCACAACATGGTTGTTATTTTCTCATGGGTGTGTAATCCATCTGTACATGCAATCTCAGCAGGAGGTGTTGGTATAGTACAGACTATTTCATTGTCCAACTCCTACCTCTAAAAGGAAGGATGAAAAAATGAAGGCGAATTATCTGTTCATGTAGCACAGAAGGCAGGTGGGGTGGGGAGGGAGAGAAGAAAGTGACAAATATGGTCTCACCGAGAAGGCCTATGTCACCAACTTAAGAATCTCTCTCAGTGAACGGGAGGAAGATCGGAGGGAACAGCTGGTGTTTATTCAGCCTTCACTGTGATCCAAACTCTGTTCTTAGAGCTTCTAAGTGAGTTAACCCACTTAAACCTCATATGATGCTATAACTGAAGAAACAGAGGAACTTGATGGAGGTCACACCACTCACTAGTAAGTGGCAGAGCTGGCTTCTGAATCCAGGCCTGCTGGCTCCTGAGTCAACCTGGATGCCTGGCTAGATTTGTCATTGGCCTGTTATGTATGAGATTCTTCCTCTGGAGTCTAAA
Source organism: Bison bison bison (assembly GCF_000754665.1). Lineage (NCBI taxonomy): Eukaryota > Metazoa > Chordata > Mammalia > Artiodactyla > Bovidae > Bison > Bison bison. The sequence goes on from NW_011494713.1 coordinate 3,141,455, forward strand.
CTACATGAAATCCACTTTTATTCTCTGGATGATGTTTGGTTCTTGTCTGACTCTTTGCAACCCTATGGACTGTAGCCCGCCAGGTTCCTTTGTGCATGGGATTCTCCAGGCGAGAATACTGGGGAGGGTTGCCATTTCCTTCTCCAGGGGATCTTCCCAACCCAGGAATCGAACCCATGTCTCCAGCAAGTCTCCTGCATTGCAGGCGAATTCTTTACTGTGAGCCATTTTCTGGATAGAGTTTAGCTATTTCTTTGCAACTGATTTTTAAATAGTCATGTACTGTACAAATGCATGTGAAAATTTAAGTTAAAGCATCACAGTTAAAATGGAAGTTGTGGTTTCATGGTTTTCTTTGACTGACAACCCTAAATTCCTATTCTCTCCCTGTAACCCACCTCACTTGATCAGTTTAGCATCATTTCAGATGTTTAAAAACACATTTAGATGCTTGTGAAGTCTTCTTTGAAAATATATGGTACTGTTTTGTACTTTTTATTTTAAAAAGAGAACACATTAGTCATATGATACTATAGTTCAGCTGCTGCTGCTGCTAAGTCGCTTCAGTCGTGTCCGACTCTGTGCAACCCAATAGATGGCAGTGCATCAGGCTCCTCCGTCCATGGGATTTTCCAGGCAAGAATACTGGAGTGGGGTGCCATTGCCTTCTCCGATCATAGTTCAGAGGGTCTTGAATTGTCTTGGTTTATGGCTCTTTCAGTATCTTAGTAATTATTTCATGGTGCTCTAGGTCAAAAGAATATTTAACAGTTCCATCTAGTGAGAATTAGATCCAAACAACTTAATAAGTATTTATGTCCTAACATAGCCATTATGGCCTTAGTAGCCATTCAAAACATTACACACGTGAAAATAGTATCCAGTTCATTCTTAACCATAATTACCTACTAACTGGCAGTATATGCCTGTTGGACACTTCATGGCTCTCAAACCTTGGGATCAGATCAGACACTGCCACACTCGTTGCCTGTTCTACACCAAATTCCTAATTTGCACAGGACTTTTTTTTTTTTTTTTTAATCACAGCAACCACAGGAAACCCAACTTTGGAAAAAGTATGACATTAAAAGGAATTTAGTGGGTGCTAATACTGGGACTGTGGACCTCCCTGAGCTCAGGGTTTGCACGGAGTCCAGCAGATGTCTACTGTGGCTGTGCTTTCCTGTGCACAATTTGGGAACTAACTGTGGTCATGGTTATAAATTTTGCAGTTCACTTTTTTCATCCTACACTTTGCCTTGGGGATTCAACCATGTTGCACATAAAGATCTACTTCCTAGAAAAGACTGCCACAGAATCTCCCAGATTTTATTTACCCATTTTCCTTATTACGGCCATTAATGTTATTTCTAATATTTTGTAATTTTATATAATATTTCAGTGAAAATCCTTGTTTCATTCCTCTTCATTCACATGGCCAAATTAGAGTGAAGGAACTGCTAGGCCATAGGCCAGTCAGGTTTTTAAATTTTAGTGAAAGTGTTAGTAACTCAGTTGTATCTGACTCTGTGATCCCATGGACGGTAGCCCGGCAGGATCCTCTGTCCATGAAATTCTCCAGGCAAGAATACTAGAGTGGAGAACCATTCCCTTCTCCAGGGGATCTTCCCGATCCAGGGATCAAACCCAGGTCTCCCGATCTAGGGATGGAACCCAGGCAGATTCTTTACCATGAGTCATCGTGGAAGCCTTTAAACTTCAGTGCATACCAATAAATTGAGCGTGACCCTCTTTGAATAAATGATTCCCTAAAATTCCTTAAAGCGTGATTACTTCTGGCTTATTTTTCTTAGAACTCTATACCCTATGACTATCCCACTGGGGAAGAATAGTTGTTTTGGAAATGTATGTAGTAGTTAAATTTTAGACAAAGGTAATTGAGAAACAAGGGCAGGATATGAGTAGGCTGAGAGGAAGAAGATAGGAACTGATCAGAAACTGCTGGGCATATTATGTAGGACAATGAGAAGGCCAGATCATTTATAGTAATTTATGTAGACCACAGATGGTAAATACCTCACAGGCATGCCTTAAATGTTCCCTCCCCTTCCATGGGAGACATAGCCAATCCATCATGAATGGCAGACATAACCAATCCATCATGACACTCATTCTCCCCAAACCTTCACCCAATCTTGAGTTCTCCTCACAACCCTGGAAGATTACCATCAACTTTTGTGAGTGCACAAAGTGAAATTTGCCTGTCATCCCTGGAGGCAGTGAGAAGGTGGGAAGATAGGTTGAAATTCGGCAGAGAAGGGCTAAGGAGTTTAAAGAATGCCAAGCAAGGAGCATGTGGATAACTTATTTACATTTCAGACTCTGTTCACAAAATGACTGTATCCTCCTCTGTGAAACAATAGCAGTAGGTATTGATCTCAGGCTGCTATTATTTGTTTTCATGCCTTAGTTCTAAATTATGCTATGTATTTATTTATAGAAAAGTAATTAAATCACCAGAGACCCCTGTTATTATTCTTTTCATGTGTCCCATATATTGAAAAATGTGGTCTCCCAATTAAACTGTACTTATTAAATAACAGTGACAATATCAGCAAACAAGCATTCACTGAATATTTTTCACATGACAGGCACTGTTAAGCAACTTACATGTATTAATTTTTAAAATCTTCACAACAACCTTACAAGGTAGGTACAATTACTGTTCTAATTTTATAGTTGTAAAACAGAGACCGAAAGTAAACATTTTGTAGCTAGTAAGTGGTATAATCAATACCTTTCTCATTGTTCAATTTTAACTGTGTAAAGTCCAAGCATAATTTCTGATTAGAAGGAGATAACCAAAAGTACAGTGATGGTTTCCAAGGGCTGGGAGAAAGGGGGAAATGAAAGTTAATGTTTAATAGGTATAGAGTTTAAATTTTACAAGATGAAAAGAATTCTAGAGGTGGATGGTGGTGATGGTAGCACACCACTGTAAGTGTGTTTAATATGCCAAATTGTACACTTAAAAATGGTTAGGATGGTGAATTTTATGTTATGTATGCGTGCGTGCATGCCAACTTGATTCAGTCATGACTGACTCTTTGTGACCCTATGGACTGTAGCCCACCAGGCTCCTTTGTTGGGATTCTCCAGGGAAGAATACCGGAGTGGCTTGCCACACCCTCCTCCAGGGGGATCTTCCTGATCTGGGGATCTTCCCGATCCAGGGATTGAATCCACATCTCTTATGTCTCCCATACTGGCAGGCATATTCTTTACCACTAGTAGCACCTGGGAAGGCCCATGTTATGTATCAGTTCAGTTCAGTCGCTCAGTCATGTCCGACTCTTTGCAACCTCATGGACTGCAGCATGCCAGGCTTCCCTGCCCATCACCAACTCCCAGAGTTTACTCAAACTCATGTCCATCAAGTCAGTGATACCATCCAACCATCTCATCCTCTGTCATCCCCTTCTCCTCCTGCCTTCAGTCTTTCCCAGCATCAGGGTCTTTTCCAATGAGTTGGTTCTTCACATCAGATGGCCAAAGTATTGGAGTTTCAGCGTCAGCATCAATCCTTCCAATGGATATTCAGGACTGATTTCTTTTAGGACAGACTGGTTGGATCTCCTTGCAGTACAAGAGACTAAAGAGTCTTCTCCAACACCACGGTTCAAAAGCATCAATTCTTTGGTGCTCAACTTTCTTTATAGTCTGGCTCTCACATCCATACATGACTACTGTAAAAACCGTAGCTTTGACTAGATGGACCTTTGTTGGCAAAGTAATGTCTCTGCTTTTTAATATGCTGTCTAGTTTGGTCATAGCTTTTCTTTCAAGGAGCAAGCTTCTTTTTATTTCATGGCTGCAGTCACCATCTGCAGTGATTTTGGAGCCCAAGAAAATAAAGTCTCTCACTGTTTCCATTGTTTCCCCATCTATTTGCCATGAAGTGATGGGACCAGATGTTATGTATATTTTACCACAAAAAAATAAGGGAAAAAGGAGTTAACCAGGGTTCCCAACATAGGTTGGTGGAATTCTGGCCAGAAACAAAGAAATTTGCTATATTAGTTTGATTGTGCAACAGGTCATGGATGAATGCATGGTTTTCTGGCAGATTCTTCATTTAGAAGAATTAGATTTAAATAGCCAGGAGACCCCATTTTTCTTTAAAGAATGCAAAGATCTGAAACCCTAGACTGGAACCTGCTGACTGGACACTCAATTCTCTAGTTCCTAGGAAGGTAGGGAGTGTTCAGCGAGGAGAATAATACATTTTAGAGTGAACTGGCCAGTGGGGAAGCCACAAGCCCAAGGTTAAGGGCCTCTGCACTAGAAGTGCATAGAAAGCTGGCGTCACCATTTCTTCACTTTGCCATTTCTTTGGCAAGTTCTTTAACATCCCAAGCCCCAGATTTCTTGTCTGTAAATGGGGTAGTAATGATGGCTTATGGAAACTCTGGCACTTGGTGAACCCTCAACAATACTAGCTCCTAATTCAACTTCATGGCTATGTATTTACATCAAACAATAGGGATAATACAGAATCCTGAGGCTTACTGGATCCTGCAAATGAGATAAACTGAGGTGTAAGTGCTTGACTGATGGTAAGTTTCCTCCTCTTCTTTTGTCTCCAGTATCTAGCAGAGAGAGGGTGCCCCATAAGTGAGGACTCCCAAACATCTTGATGGATACTCAGTGGCACCCCTCTTACCATCTATCTATCTAAACTTCTGGTGTATAAAGTGATGCTTCCTGATATTCCTTAAGCAGCTTCAAGGGCATCATGTTTTGTAACATCAGAGGCTGCCCTGGTGTTGGCATGTCAAAGTGACCTTCACTCATGGTGTGGAGAGAGCTGGTTGCTGGGTCCAGCATTGTGTCTGCTTCAAATACTTATCGGTAACATGATTCTGAGCTATTCAGGATTTGGAGCTTCTTTGTTTTGTGTTGCAGCTGATTTTTCTTCTTGATGACCTCAGGCCTCTGAAATAAGATGTTTAAAATAATTTGTTCCTCCCTACTGTGAAGGAAGAACTGTCTCTGTGTGTGACAGGGCTAATGGTGGCTTGCCCCACTGTTAACTTGAAAGGATGGTGCTGGACTGTGACTCTTAGAGGTCACGGATGTCAAAGTCTTTAGGCATCTGTGGCTTGCCCAGAGCGATGGAGCTCAAAGAATCACCTAGGAGCCAACTAGAGCCACTGGAACATCCCATTTAAGTGCATATTTTCTCCCTTGTCCTTCTCTCCTAGCAACTGCATGACTCAAATACTACTCAGAAAGTATTAATTCTCTGTAATTTATACACTTGCCTGTGATATTATTACTGCCCAATTGCTCATGTTGATCTTCAGAGGGTGGAACCCCAAGGAATATCTATGGGGAACTGAGGCTGTACTTTGGAAAAAGAATATCTTTACTAAGTTCCTTTTATTAAGTATGCATCACATGGTCCAGCCATTTGACCCACAATCTCTGCTTTTTTTCTCCCCAGCACTGGCTTGAACCTAACAAGTCCATCTCCAAGCAAATGAAATGTAAGTGTCAATCTGTGGGTTCATTTTTGCTTTGAAATGTCCAATGATAGATTCTGTTTCTTTACAGAGTTTCTCCTGCCAAGAAAGAAATGGATGAAGTTAAAGATCTGGGGGTGGGGGGACTTCTCCCTCCCCATGAGCTGTGTAACTTCTCCTCTCTTATTTGCTGGCCTTGGTGCTCCCCATGGTCACTATTCCTAGAGGCCTGTGTCTCTCCCCCTCCGCATCATCTTACCCTCATGTTTCATGTTCAAACAGGGGCACAGGTGCCTAGTTCCCCTTTGATTGTGGGGTTTGCTAGTAAATGGTTCAGGGTGGAAAGTCAGTGTTGTGGCGGGGTGGGAAGATAGGCAGGTGTATTTTGAAATTAAAATCTTGCTGATAACATTAATGAAGATTGAAGTATTCTTGTCCACCCTTCAAGCTCCCCAATATACTTTCCTGAGTAATGTTTTCAAGCTCTGGTGTTGTGACCTGCCTCCTCGCCTCCCCCGATGAACTCTTGGAAAAGTTGGCTTGGGAAACATCTCTGTAGTGCATAGAATATCTGGCCATCCACTTGGGGGCATTGTGAATAGGGTGTTGACTGCTGGTCCTGGATGGCATGATGTTTTGTCCTGGTCACCTGTGCCAGGCTGTAGTCAACCTGCTTTTATTTATGGTTTAGAGGAGAACTTCTGAAATGCACCTCAGAAATTCATTGCCTGCCCTGGAGTCCATTTATCCCTTCATGTCAACTTTCCCAGGGCTCTAAAATGTGGGTGATTAATCAGTTTCTCATCAGAGATCAGGTTAGCACATATTAGGTCACTAGTCATCGTTCAAGGGAGTCTTCTTTTTTTAATATGAAGAAATTATTTGAGGCAAGGTTTTTAAGTAAGAGAAGGAAGAAACTGAATTATGATGGCAAACTGGTAACCAACATATCTATTCCTTAACTCTTTCCCTTTACCCTCCTGCCCTATCCCTTTTCTGTCCTCACTCAGACCTCTGTCTGTCTCTTCCCTTTCTTCTCCTTTCACTCAAGAATAGACTCTGTCTGGCCAGTGCAGGACTCACAGTCAGCCGGGCGGTTCAGGCTAGCACCCAGAGCTGCTGTGGGCAAATGATGCTGCAGAGAAAGGGCAAGAAAGAGGTGCAGGCAAGGGGCAGCAACACATGGAAAGTTCAGAGAAGTCAGCCCCTTGAGGTGAGGCTGGAATAGAGTTGGGACAAGCATCCAAGATTAAGTAGCAGGACACAGGTACCAGGGAGCTCTGTATAGAACGACATGCAGGCTAATGAGAATAAACTAATTTATCTGAGAAAAAACTAGCTGATCCTTGGATAACCCTTAACTACTTTATCACTTAAAATTTTAATATTGTTTTTATATGTTTAAGAATATTTAGGCAAATTTCCAGTAAAGTTATTTTTAGTAAATGGTTCTTTGACTTTGGTTCTTTTTTTTTTTTTTAATTTTATTTTATTTTTAAACTTTACATAGTTGTATTAGTTTTGCCAAATATCAAAATGAATCCATCACAGGTATACATGTGCTCCTCATCCTGAACCCTCCTCCCTCCTCCCTCCCCATACCATCCCTCTGGGTCGTCCCAGTGCACTAGCCCCAAGCATCCAGTATCGTGCATTGAACCTGGACTGGCATCTCGTTTCATACATGATATTTTACATGTTTCACTTTGGTTCTTAAATGTCATAAAATAGTTTCCTTAAGCCACACACATTTTTAAAATATAACATCTATAAAGTAAGATGTATTTCAATACTTAATAGAGGAAATTTTAAATTTGTGAAGATTTTTCTGCTTAAGAGCTTTGTGTCTACAATTAGTAAATCTGAACAACCAACTCAGAATATATAATGTTTTGTAAAAATAGTTTCAAGATTGACATATGACTACTGGCTGGTTTTAATCTAACGACAAATAGAATCTGAATCTGGAAAAATAATTGTGTAAAATTCAATTTCTAACCAGACACGGTGACTCACTGATTCTAGGAACTAGCAAGGTTCTTACCTGAAGGGTAAGGGTCTTACCAGTTACCTGGTCCTCTGTTGTATTGTTAAGAACATTAGCAGACAAAAAATTATGTAATTTTTCTCAAGATCACAAGGCTAGTTTTGTGATGGTTGATGATGTCTTTTAGTATCAAGAATTTATTGTTTTCTTATACATATGTCCTAGTCACTATAATGTAAATTAGGGAAAAATTTAAACTAAGGCATATAGACTGTTAACCCAGAAAAATTGGGTCCAACAAATCCATGGAACTCATCCATGAATTTATCAACGGATCTGGTTGCAGAACGCCAGGCAGCTTCCTCTTTGGTTGTTGTTCAGTCGTTAAGTTGTGTTCAACTTTTGCAACCTCATGGACTGCAGCACACCAGGCTTCCCTGTCCTTCACTATTCTGGAGTGTGCTCAAATTCACGTCCATTGAGTCAGTGATGCTATCTAACCATCTCATCCTCTGCCTCCCTCTTTTCCTTTTGCCTTCAATCTTTCCCAGCACCAGGGTCTATTCCAGTGAGTCAGCTCTTCACATCAGGTGGCCAAAGTATTGGAGCTTCAGCATCAGTCCTTTCAAAGAATATTCAGGCTTGATTTCTTTTAGGATTGACTGATTTGATCTTACTTTGGTTGTGGAGATGCAGTTTATATTCTGACTGCCTTTGAGGAGGCAGTAAGAGAGTAATTCCTTGGATGAAGAATTTACTCCATTCCCATGTCACTCATCAGTGATAACCAGCTTTCCAGTCCTTTGCCCTGACCTCATTAAGATCCCTCAGACTATGTGGATTACCAGAGTAGGCAGAAGAACAGCTCTCCTGATGAATAAACTTTCTACAAAATCATTATTATATTTTACTAGTATTTTTAAAAATAGTTTTTTAATAGTATCATGCTTGTGGTTTTTCTAGCAGTTCAGAAAAGTTTAAACTATTTCCTTTCTCTTCTCCCTTATATCTCCATGCTTACTCCAAAGAGATGACTATTACTAAGAATATTTATATATCCTTCAGGGAATTTTTCTTTACATATAAATTCCCCCAACTTATATAAGGCCTTTTGTAAACAAAAATGAGATCAGTCTCTATATATGACTCTTCACCTTATCATTTTCTTAATAATTTTAGAGTTTTTAAATAAAAATTAGTGATTGATGATTAGCTTCATTTAAAAAATGGTTTTTGGGAATTCCTTAGTGGTTCAGTGGTTAGGACTCTGAGCTTCCAATGCAGGGAAGTTGAGTTCCATCCCTGGTCATGGAACTAAGATCCTGCATGCTGTGTGGAGCAGGTAAAAAATAAATAAACACAAAATTTAAAATGGTTTCCTGATATTTAATTGTATATATCTATGTGATTTACTTATTAATGATGGTCAGCATTGTCTATAGTCTTTTCCTATTATAAATTATGCTGTAGTAAACATGCTTATATGTATATTCTTGCATATTGTCCATCTGTACTAGAATTTCCTAAAAATAGAATTGTTGGATCAAAAAGAATATGCATTTAATCTTTCCTTAGAGATAAATACCTATTCAAAGAGCTTATAGTAATTTACTCCTCTACGGTTACATGAGAGTTCTTATTTCCCCCAAATCTTGTTAAAAATAAGTATTATCAAACTTACTTTTATGGTGACCTCAAATCCTGGTGGGCTGCCGTCTATGGGGTTGCACAGAGTCAGACACGACTGAGGTGACTTAGCAGAAGCAAATCTATTAGGAAAGTGAAATATTTAATTAAAAAAACTAGACAGTTATTAATTATAAATTTTAAAATTGAGAAACTTCTTAAACTAGTCTTATTTCTCCTCTGAACTTAGGAGTTACTTTAAATTTGGTTTTTTTAAATGAATACGTGGTAAAACTGGCTTCATTTTGTTCTATAGTGCTGTGAATTTTTAACACACAGATTTGTGCAACCATCTCCACAGTCAGGATACAGAGCACATCTCTCCAAAAACCTTACTTTTGTGGTCCCTTTGTAGTTACTCTCCATTCCCTGAACAACTAACAGCCTCTGATCTATTCTCTGTCAATACAGTTTGTATCTTTTGAGAATATCACAGAAATTGAGTCTTACAGTTTGTAATCTTTTGAAACTGGGTACTTTAACTCAGCATTAATAACTCAAATTCATCCAAGTTCCTGTATTTACCAATACATGATACAGAAAATTAATGAGAATAGTTGGTCTTTGAAAAGATCAAGAAAAATTGATGAACCTCTAGCAAGACTCATGAAGAAAAAAGACACAAACTACCAATATCAGGAACAAAAGAGGAGATGTCACTACAGACCCCACAGAACAACTCTAGGTACATAAGTTTGACCAGTTCCTCAAAACCCACAAATTACCAAAGCTCACCCAAGATGAAATACAAAATGTGAGTAGTTTTACGATTAAGGATACTAGATTTAAAACCTTCCTGAAAGAAAATCTTCTGCCCACTTGCTGCTATTTTTGATGCTGCCGGAACCCCTTTTCTTGCTCTTCAGGCCTTAACTAGGAGCTTCTAAGTTTGTACTGATGTCCAGGTATCTCTGAGTTCTGTCCAGGGGACACAGAAGAGAATATGTGATGATCTCAACACTGGTTCGCTGATCCTTTTAATTCTTGTCTTTGTTTCCAATCTTCCTGATATTGTTTACTTTCCAGAGACCTCAAATAGCTGCTGCACTGTATTCTGTCCAGGTTTTATAGCTGCAGTCAATACAAGAAACAGGATGGGGTGTAACTAGTCCATACTGCCCAGAACTAAAATTTTAAAGTCAACTTTTAATAATTCCTTGTATATTAGGTAAGAATTTAGATAGGCTTTATAATTTACTTGGGAAGCATTGAGGGATTATCTTTCTCATTTCCCTTTTCTGTCGTATCCATAGGTACAAATGTGGAGTGAGCTGGTAGTTATTTTTTTCTTTCTAAACTACTCAGATAATAGACTGCCTGTAAGCAAAGTGTTAAATGAAGTGCATATTTTGAATGCTTGGTTTTCAGAGTCCTTGCTTTCCATGCAGGAATGTACAAAAGTCCTTGTATTTCCATGCTATGTAATACACACTGACTCTTTTCACTTCAAACCTACTAGCTTTTAGCCTTGTCCCCATGACTATGGAATGTAGCCCAATGTGTATATATGTAGAGACACACATCAAGAGGACAAAAATTGTATGTCCTATAGGATCTATATAATCACACAAATTATACAAGCATGTAAAGGTTTTAAAAAGTTATTATGACTCAGAAGTATGGAAGTGAAGTGAAAGTTGCTCAGTCATGTCCAGCTCTTTGAGAACCTATAGACTAATAAAGTCCATGGAATTCTCCAGGCCAGAGAGGGTAGCCTTTCCCTTCTCCAGGCAGAAGTATGGAAATGGAACCTTATTTCCCCATGACTGAATTCTAGTTGCTGTGTACCCCTATCTCCTCTGGAAAGTTTAACCTTGTTACTTCAGGGTAACTCAGGATCTGCCAGTTTAATATTTGATCTCTTTCAGCAAATTGCTTAGTGAATTCATAATTTAAATATGAAAATGCATACCCTATGTTGTCCTTCACCAAACAGTATCACGTGGCACGAGAAGCAAACTTAGCATCCATCGTGGCTGCAAGGGTGACGTCTCTCAAGCCCAGAATCCTGCAGGACTCTTGTGTCTTACGTGATTTGGCCTCTGGTTGCTGGCACCACTCCCACTGCGTCCTCTCTGGATGCAGTGGTGCCACTAGAGTATGCACTGGCGTGTGCTGCTGAGACCCCTGGCTCCTGCCATGATCTTGACCTGCACGGCTATAGACTCTGTCCTCCTGTGGTCCCCGCTGCACGGCTCTCTCACTGGTTGCATCTCAGCACATCCGTATTCACCACTGGGACAAGCTGACATTGCTTAGCCTCTTCCATGCTGTGCTTCAGCCTCAGGGTTGAAACTTGGCACACTATCTAAGGCTCACTCTGCTTAAACACGTCATGCTGCCATTTCCTTGGTGTGCTCCAAAGTTCCAAAGCATCACTTCCCCTAAACTCTGGGATTTCTTGGTCTTGCCCCTACCCTTCACTCTGTTAGCCAAGCCTAGGGTGCTGAGGGATCTGAATTCCTTCTCAGAGCTCCATAAAGCATCTTAACCTTGGTTATGTCCTCTCTGGATCTCTCCAGGTTCTCCACCTGCCTTTCTTCCCTACCCCTTTCCAACAACTAATATAGCTTTTAACATTCGATAAAAGATTAACGTTCTAATACAATAGCTTTTTTATATACAAGCAGTAACAGTTTCTCAAATGTAATAAAGAAGTGCTATTGTTTATAATAGCAATAACAAGTAAAAACATAAATTTCTTATAAATGAATGTGTAAGATCTATATAAATCTATGAAATTTTACTGTGGAGTTACTGTAGACAAGAGAGCTCAATAAATGCAGACTTCTCATGTTTCAGGTTAATATTAATGAAATCAATTTGTCACATATTAATATGTATATTCAATAATTTTTCACATCACAATTTCAATCAGGTTCTCTATGGCATTTAACAAATTGATTCTAAGGCTCATTTGCAAAATAAAATGCTCAAAAGTACCCAATAAATATGCAAAAAAGAACAATGAACAATGATGAGTGCTTGTTCTATTAGATAGCAAATCAAGGCCTATGAGCTATAGTAATTAAAAGAGGCCTCATGATAGACTCATATAGTAATTAAGATATAGTTAGGAATAGGAAAAGAATCAGTAGAACAGAGAAAAACAGTCCCATTATGTTTGGAAATATAGGTTGTAAGAAAGATTATATTTCATATCAGAGATATAAAGATTCAAGGTATAATTTTAGGGTTGTGTGTTTACTTGGGGGAAAAAAAACTAAAACCATCCTTCACATCATGCATGGGATTAATAACAAATGAATTCAAAAGCTAAATATATTTAATAATTTATAAGAAGTTCAGGTAAAAATTTAGGAGTATTTTATTTTTTGGTAATACTTTATTTTTTGGCCTTGTTAGAGGATGTCGGACATGACTTAGCGACTACACAACAACAGAGGATTACATAATAAGCAAGTGATTTGCTATTAATCTATTAAAATAGAGAAGGATAATTGAAAAAATTGTGATATTTCAATTGTTAAGCATCAAAGATTATGATAAAACTAACACTATTGAAGAGACTGTCCTTTTCCCATTGAGTATTTTCTAGTCCTTTGTCATAAACTAATTGACTGTATATGAGTGGGTTTATTTTATGGCTCTCTCTTCTGTTCCATTGATCCATGTGTCTGTTTTCATGCAAATACCATATGGTTTTGATTATTATAGCTTTGCAATAGAGTTTAAAATCATGGAGCATAATGACTTCAACTTTGTTCTCCTGTCTCAAGATTTTTTGGAGGGTGGGTATTTGGGGTCTTTTGCGGCCCTATACAAATTTTAAGATTAAACATTTTCTGTTAAGAAATGCCATTGGAATTTTGATAGGAATCGCATTGGATCTCTAGATTGTTTTGGGTAGTATGGACATTTTAACAATATTAATTTTTCTAATCTATGAGCACAGAATATCTTTCTATTTATTTGTGTCACCTTCAACTTTTTTCCTTAATGTCATGTTGTTTTCAGTATACAAGTCTTTCACTTACTTGATTAAATTTATTCCTAGGTGTTTTATTCTTTTGATACAACTATAAATGGGATTGATTTCTTAATATCCATTTCCAATAGTTTGTTATTAATTTATAGAATAACAACAGATTTTTCTGTATTGATTTCGTATCCTGCAACATAAATGAATTCACTCATTAGTTCTAATAGTTTTTTGGTGGAGTTTCAGGGTTTTCTCTATATAATATCATGTCACCTGAATGTAATGACAGTTGTACTTCTTCCTTTCCAACTTGGATGCCTTTTATTATTTTGCTTGCCTAATTAGTGTTGTAGGACTTCTAATACTATGTCAAATAAAAGTTATAAGAGGGGGCATCCCTGTCTCATTCCTGATCTAGAAAGAAGAGCTTTCAGCATTTCACTGTTGAATATATTAGCTGTTGTTGTAGTTCAGTTGCTAAGTTGTGTCCAATTCTTCACAAACCCATGGACTGCAGCACACCAGGCTTCCTTGTCCCTCACTATCTCCCAGAGTTTGCTCAAACTCATGTCCACTGAGTCAGTGAAGCCGTCCAGCCATCTCATCCTGTCACCCCCTTATCCTCCTGCCCTCAATCTGTCCCAGCTTCAGAGTCTTTTCCAATGTGTCAGCTCTTCACATCAGGTGGCCAAAGTATTGGAGCTTTAGCATCAGTCCTTTCAATGAATATTCAGGGTTGATTTCCTTTAGGATTAACTGGTTTGATTTCCTTGCTGTCCAAGGGACTCTCAAGAGTCTTCTCCAGCACCACATTTAGGAAGCAACAATTCTTTGGCGCTCAGTCTTCTTTATGGTCCAACTCACTCATCCATACATGACTACTGAAAAAACTACAGCTTTGACTATATAGACCTTTGTCAGCAAGTGATGTCTCTGCTTTTTAATATACTGCCTAGGTTTTTCATAGCTTTTCTTCCAAAGAGCAAGCATCTTTTATTATCTGTAGCTTGTCATAAATGGCCTTTATTGTGTTGAAGTATGTTCCCTTTATACATACTTTGTTGAGAGTTTTTTTAAAGATCATAAATGGATTTGAGTTTTCTACATCTATTCAGATGGTAATATGATTTTTATTCTTTATTTTGTTCATGTGGTGTATCACATCAGAAGTATTTTTTTAAATTATGGAGTCAAATAGGATTTCCTAAGGAAAACATCAAACCCAGAAGTAACAAAGCAAAATACTAACAAATTTATACAAAATTTAAGTGTTTGTACTAGAATATTTGGTTTGTTTTCTCTACAAAGTAGATTCCCAGTAAATATTTGTTGGATGAATGACTATAAAATGAATTAAAATACAAGCAAAATAATGGGAAGAACATTTGTCAAGTATATAAAAAGTAGTAATATGCAGACTATAAAAAGTCTACATATAAAAAGTTCTGATGCTACAAGCCCAAAGAAAAACTCAGTAGCAAAATGTGAAAAAAAACATGTAGAAGGAATAAAAATAAATGGGCAATAAACTTATAAACAGATGTTCAACATCGTTAGTAACAAGCAAAATACAAATTAAAACAAAATATTTTTATACTGCTATTCAGTCATTTTAGTTGTATCCGACTCTTTGCCACCCTATGGACTATAGCCCACTGGACTCCTCTGTCCATGGGATTCTCCAGGCAAGAATACTGGAGTGGGTTTCCATGCCCTCCTCCAGGGGATCTTCCTGTCCTGGGGATCAAACCTGCATCTCTTATGTCTCCTACAGTGGAAGCCAGATTCCTTACCACTGAGTCACCAGGGAAGCCTTATTTTCCCAGGAAAATTGTAAATATTGATAATAGCCAGTCGATGAGGATGAGGGTAACACTTCTGGTGGGAGTATATAAACTGGTAAAGCCATCTGGGAGGGAAATTTGGCTGTATCTTTCAAGATTAAAAATCCCTATGTCTTTGGTACAACAAGGTCATTTCTGTGAGTCTGTTGAAAGCAAAATTTATTCTTGCATGTGTATATATTATGCAAGGATGTCCATTGTGTCCATTGGAGTATTGCTTATAACACTGGGAACTGGAAGCAATTAAAAAGCCTAGAAGTTTTGGCCAGGCTAAATAAATTATGTGGAGTGCATGTAGTCATTTAAAGAAAAAACAGACATATTTTATTGACATCAAAATATTTATTAGATATATTATAGAGTTTAAAAAGCAAGTAAAATACCAAGTATAGAATGATCATAAATGAAAATATAAAGATCATTTATATGGAAATAAATACATATTATCTGTATGACTATGTAAATGCACAGAAGACGGACTAAATAAATGTATACTGACTGTAGTTACCTCTGAGAAAGAGAATGAAGTAGACAGAGGTGAGGCCCTCATGTCTTACTACATATAGTTACATTTTACACTGATCTTTTCAGTGAGAATATATTCATATATCACTTGATAATAAAAGAGAACATAAAAGGAGAGGAAGCTTTATGCAAAAGTCAAGAAAGGAGTAAAGATACGAAGAAAAGAATCAAAGTGCATTATGCATTAAGCGTGTACTGCAGAAATAGAGACCTAGATGAAAGCCTGCTTAGTCTTCTAAACAGGCTCTCTGCTTAATCCTGGCTAGTGCCTAATTAGCTCAGGAGAAGAGTTAAAATCGTATTCTTGCTCTATAAACCAGGTACTATGCTGCCACCAAGCTCTGTGAAGGGATAAGGGCTCTTGGAAATGGCTTCTGCATGCAAATCAAGGTGCAGAGAACCCCATCCTCTGAATAACACATAGATTTGGGTTCAGCCATAAGAACACTGTTGAGTCAAGTTGCTGGCTGATATCTTTGGTGCTTCCTCCCCAAAGTTATGATTGTTTTTCATGGAAGCCTGAGATGGTTTGTACTTTGTATTTCTGGTAGTATTTATGACACTTTATGCTTGTGTATCATTCCTTAGTTTTCCAGTAGTCCTGGGGGCTAATATAATTTTGTTAATAGGGAGCATGTATTCTGCTGTAGCACAGACAGAGGGTACCAGGAGCATTTCATGGTGGCTCAGGGGTAAAGAACCCACCTGCCAATGCAGGAGATGTGGGTTCGATCCCTGGATTGGGAAGATCCCCTGGAGGAAGGCATGGCAACCCACTCCAGTATTCTTGCCTTGGACATTCCACGGACAGAGGAGCCTGGGGGGCTACAGTCCTTGGGATTGCAAAGAGTTGGACACGACTGAGAAACTCTGCATGCACGCATACACCAGAAGCATAGATTTTGCTCTGGTGTCAGGAACAGGAGAACAGCCACAGGTCCATACCCAGTCATGGGACTCATTTGGATGATAATTCTATTCTTCCAATTATTCCCTTTGCTGAGTATATTAGTTCCTAAGGCTGTGAAAACAAAGTACCATACAACGGCTGGTTTAAAACAATAGAAATTGATTCTGCCACAGTTCTGAAGGCTAGAAGTCTGAGGTCAAGGTGTCAAAAGGGCCATGCTCCCTCTGAAGTCTCCTCTCACTCTTGAAGATCGCTGGCCAGCCTTGGCATTCATTCCTCAGCTTGAGGCTGCCTCACCCCAGTGTCTGCCTCCACTCTCACACTGCCTTCTCCTTATGTTTCTCTGTGTCTGTATCTTAATTTTCCCCTCCATCTTTTGTAAAGGGTATCAGTCATTGGATTTAGGGCACACCCTAACCCAGTATGGGGCTTCCCAGGTGGCACTGGTGGTAAGATGTGAGACTTGGGTTCAGTCCCTGGGCTGAGCAGATCCCCTGGAGAAGGGCACGCCAACCCTCTCCAGTATTCTTGCCTGGAGAATCCCATGGACAGAGGAGCCCGGTGGGCTACAGTCCGTAGCATCGCACAGAGCTGGACCCAGCTGAAACGACTTAGCAGGCATGCACACAGGCTAACCCAGAATGACTTCATCTTAATTAATTACATCTTCAAAGACCTATTTCCAAATGAGGTCACATTCAGGGATTTCAGGTTGATATGAAATTTGGGGATTACACTACCCAGCTCACCACACTGAGCACCCCAATTTAGATCTCCCACACCCTTTGTCATTCCTATTTACTGTTTGGGTAACCTTCATGATTTTGTTTTGTGGCTCATTTCTTCTCCTTTGTGTATGTGTTATTCTTCGTTGAACTTGATCATATGCTCTGACAGCAAAACTTCAAACATTTTACTTCTTCAAACATCCCTTGGGCTGTAGCCCCATCTCTAGATCTTTTGGGGCAACCTGGCCTGTTGTCCTCAGGCATATAGATATACTCATCTAATCCCTAGTATTTAGTTTGAAGATTTCTTTACTTGGTCCATGGCTTACTACGAGCCTCTGCAAGTAGTGAGTTCATAATAAATGCTTGTTGTCTAGAACGAAACTGCTTCTTTTAGAGAGCAGGCAGAAGAATGTAAACTGCCATATTCTTTAAAGACAAAGTAAAACTCACACATCTGAACAAAAGCCATTGCATCAGTCAAGTGCATAACACTAAGTCCCCAGCTGCTGTGGTTTAGTTTTGGCTGGTTTTGCCCTCTTCAGTTTTCTTCTCTCCAATGCTTCTTTCCAGCTTTAGGGGCAGGTTTTTTTTTTTTATTCTTGTCATAGCTTAGTAGGTTTGGCCAACTGTCTTTCTTTCTCCCAGGTTTGACTATTTCATCTAAAATTTCTTTTTTTGATCCTTCTCTGAAAAAGTCCATTTATAGGCAGTTTGGGTCTATAAATAATTTCCACATTGTGTTCTCTCTTTATTTCAGAACATGGATAGAAATAATGATAACAAAAGTAATGACAAAATACCTCAAATTTATAATGTACAATTCTAATTGATTTGCACATTTGGTAAGCCATGGGTTTCTAATTTTTAACCTTATCCTTAGAGTGTGGTTGGTGGTGACATGGATGTCACTTTGATTGAGTACAATGTTAGGCTTTGGGGAAGACCCAGCACTTCTTATGGGAGAGAAAGAATGTGGCAGGAGTGATGGATAAAGTGGAGGAAAAGGAGCATCCTCCAGCGGAAGCCTTTATGTCACCAGGGAGATACTTTCAGGGCTTCCTTTTTCCTTCCGGAGTGCCCATGTTGTTTCATAATGGGTGATGTGATTCAAAACTACATGTGTTGGCAGCACAAAAGTTGAAATGATAACTGTGATGGGCCAAGAGATTCCATGCTTGGTATATGAATCCTAGAGGTGGTTCAAATCTGGGTCAACTGGGTTAGGAAAGCTCTATTCATTTCTGTTTCCCTTTGGCTGGAAATACTTTATAATGCCTCATTTTTAGATGCATTTTTGTGGTAAGAAAAAACACCTCAGTACCAAGTTACATAAATAATTTTTAATTTTGCTGTTATAATGATAATAATTATTATTACTAGTTGATTTATACCAACCAACATTACTCCTGAGGGATCAGTGAGTTACACATCTGCAGCAAGCAGGCACCTGGATCTCCTGCCTTCAGTTTCATGTACTTTTACTAACTTTTTTTGGCTGAAATTCTCAGGCCACTGCACCCTAGTCCCAGGCAGCAAAGTTCCTCTTTAGAAGAACTGCCAAATATCTCTTCATCTGGGCACCTATTTCATGAGTATTTCATCCCCACTCCTTCCTGAAAAATGACAGTCCCCCTCTCACCCTTTGAACCAAGATATATGACTTAGGTCAAGTTAAAGGAGTCTACCACATCCACATGGGTTTCTTCTTCAACTTCTAGGGTGATAGTAACTCCTCTGGGTTGAGTGTGAAGGTCTCAGGCAGTCTGCTGGGCACTCTACCCTATGAACTTGTGTCATCCTCATCATGGTCTCTGTTAACAGGACCCCTGGGCCAGACCCAACCTGTTATCTGGTTTTGTATGGCCATAGGCTGGGTGTAGGTTTCATATTTTTAAATGGTCAGAAGGAAAGAATGTTATTTTGTGACATGAAAAGTGTATTAAATTCAGATTTCAGTGTTTTATTAAAACACATCATGCCATTTGTTTTTATCATGTCTGTGGTCACTTCCACCCTTCAACAACTGATGGAAGTAGTTGAGATAGCTGCCCTGATGCCTGCAAAGTGCAAAATATTTACTCTCTTATCCTTTATAGAGAAATTTCACATATCTTTACTTTAGGTGGTTGGTTGCATTCTTATCCCCATTTTGCAGATGAGGAAATGAAAGTTGAGAGTTTTAAGTTTATAGCAATTTGTTCAAATGGTGAACTTGAGATTAGGCATGTTGAATATCAAAGTCCCTGATGGAGCTTCTCCTGTACAGCATAGGCGGTCAGAGAATTCCAAGGACATGTATTTGTGAGGCAGCTGCTCAGCACTCCAGTGTCCCCTAAAAGAGTGCTCAGAGGGTGACTTCATTTTCTCCATGCGCGTGTGGGTGTGTGGATATGCCTGTACCTGTGTGTGTGTGTGATTGAAACATAAGAGAGAGCTGTAACAGGAGGAAGATGAGTTAAAGAAACGTTTTTAATCTCTGCTTTGGAAGTAGAGGAGGTGCAATACCAGTAACATCTTGGAGGCTGCTGCTTGTCATTTCAGTCAAAGAGGGATGGAGGGATTATCTGTGCCGTTGATGATGATAGTAACAGTTGTCGCTTAATGGTAATAATCATTTCCAACTAGAAGAGAGCAGTTGTTAAGACAGCAGTTCTCTGTGGCTGGTTCATTTTATCATACCCCAAGAGTTACAGTTCATTATGAGTAATGCTTTGCCCTTTTGGTGTGCAGCATCTTTTTCCACATGCACAGAAAGAGCGTGTGCTCCCGAGCTATTTCATCACCGAACGTGGCTCATCAGGGTCCCTTTGCACCGCTGCCCAATGGGGAGGTGGGGGGTGGCCCTCAGCTCTCAAGCTAAAGCCCGTGAAAGGACCTGGGAGGGACTTTTGGTTAGAAATAAAAAGGTGTCAGTTGTGCTGAACAGGCCAAGGACCCCTGATGCCTGCTTGAGGTCCTTTGGAAAGTAAGCCTCTTTCTTACTTGCAGTGCTAGGAGTCCTTCCTGCAACACCAAACCCTTTGTAGTGGTTTTTCCAGAGTCTGAAAGTCTGAAAAATTGATCACACTTTTTTTTTTTTAATTTAATTTTATTTTTAAACTTTACAATATTGTATTGGTTTTGCCAAATATTGAAATGAATCCGCCACAGGTATACATGTGTTCCCCATCCTGAACCCTCCTCCCTCCTCCCTCCCCATACCATCCCTCTGGGTTGTCCCAGTGTACCAGCCCCAAGCATCCAGTATAGGATCACACTTCTTTTATCAAGAGTCCCAGAGGGAGGCATGAGAGATATATTCTAGGTATAAGTACTGTCCTGACAAATGCCTGCTGGAGCCATGGGCGCTATGCTTATCTGCTGTTGAAAGGAGTTTGCGGTGCGGGGCGGGG
>NW_011494713.1:3162058-3165251 GCF_000754665.1 Bison bison bison
CATAGCTGTCAACCAAAATGTGCATGAGAAGGATCATGAGTTTATATGTATGTTCCCAAAGTTATGTTTTTCTATTGTTCTTTATAATGATTGGAGGAAGACCACTGTATTTTAAGAAAAATTGTTGAGGGATGTTTGACCAGCCAAAAAAAAAAGTTTCACCTATTTGTTTTTATAAGATCTGAGGATGGTTACTGGTTAAAAATCCCTGGAGATGGGAATGGCAGCCCACTCCAGTATTCTTGCCTGGAGAATCCCATGGACAGAGGAGTCCAGCAGGCTATACTCCATAGGGTCACACAGAGTCGAACGTGACTGAAGCGACGTAATGTGTTTGCATGCTGATTAAAAATAGAAAGTCTTTTTTTTTTAATTTCCATTTTCACTGAGGAGGCTGCTCACCTAATCGTTTCTTATCCCTATCCCCATTTCTGGGCAAGATCTCAAAGTGGAGATGAGGAAGTCTGTCTCTGCTTTATAAATGGCTGTTCCTCTCCCCATGTTCTCACTGTTAACAAACCACCCAAATGACAATACCCTGGGATCTGCTGATGCAAAAAAGGGGGCCCTGAGCTTCCCTGCGGTAGCACTTGGCTTCCCCAGCCTTTATCTGGCAGGTAACAAAGGGCTGTGCCAGAGGAGCCCTGCTGTTCTTGGGGCAATTACTTGCTCCTGGCATTTTAAAGTGGATTTTTACATTTTTCCCAACTCTGCTCCTCAGTGATGTTCTCATTTTTAGCACTTACATGGCTGAGTAAATGCTTTTCAGCTGTTGACTTAAGTGCAACTCAGTCTTCTTCTCTTCCGTCCCATATCCAGCCTTCCTTTTCCTTCTGTTCTTCTGTTAGGAGTGCTTACCTAAATGTGAACTTTTGTTTGTTGGCATGTTGTGCCAAGTGCATGTACCAAGAACCTATTGGATCTGTCCAAACACCTCTGGGGAGGTTGACGTGCCCCCCGGTGCTGTTCCCTCTTCCAAAGCAGGAAACAGAGGTGTTAAGTGTTTTGCTTAAGATCACTGAAGTCTCTTTTGAGGTTTGAGCGCTCCTGGTGGGCTTGGGTTTCCCGTCAACCTGGGTGCTTCTATCACTGATGCCAGAGTCTTAGTACCACAGTAGAAGTGAACGAGGGTGTTGTCCCCTGCGGGGTGCCCCATCTAGTAATGCCACATAGTGGCTCTTCTTGATGACACTGTCAGAGAAGGGCCCCGAGCAGAGCATAGGCGTTACTGCCTACATGTTACCTCTGTGCTGGGTATTTCTTGCTCTATAGATAGCTCCTTCATCAGACATGTCCCATTCCACTTCTGAACCAAATGTTTGGGCAGATAAGTGTCATCTTTTGCCCTATTCCTCTTTCTCTGTAGCTTAAGAATAAGGCATGGAAGCTGGAATAGCAGAGAAACTGAGCTGCTAGACGAAGGGAGTGGGCTTATCTCCACAAGAGGATTTTGACCTTAGACTAGTCCCAGGGAGCACATGCCAGCTGTCAGCTGGAGCCTGGAAAAGCTCCTTTTCCAGCATTTATGCAGCTGGCGGGGTGTCTGCCAGTGCTCCAAAGCTGAGCTTTCGACCCTAAACCACTGCCAACACATTTGGGTTTAATGCTTTGAAATTTTACATAATTGTATTTCTCCCCTTGTTTAATTTTCTAGAAGGTAATAAAGAGAATTGCACTTAGTTTGGTGGATTTGCTTGTGTGGAGATGGGAAAAGGTAACAGGGATGGGGATGGTCTTCCCTCTCCCCTTAAATTCATTATTCTTCTCCATAGCAGTTATGAGCTTCAAATGTCCTACATATTTCATGTATTTATTTTCATTTTATATCTGTTTATCCCACTAGAATGTGTCTTCCATGAAGATAGAATTTTTTGTTTATATCTAAACCTGTGCCTGATACCTAGGAGGTACTCATTTTTTTTGTTGATTTTAATTAATCCCCCCACTAGAAGTAGCTATTGTAAGCAACTCTAGAGTCCCTGAATCTGTTCCAGCTATTGAAGGGCAGAGATTGATTTGTAGGACCTGAGATTTTTCAAAATAGAAATCCTGGAAATTGCTGTAGTGACTCAGACTGTGGACCTTCTAGACCAGTGTTCTAGCGGGATAAATGTGATAGCAGCACTTGGCTGTTTGCCTTAACATCTGCCTCAGAGGTTGGGCACCATCATTCATTAATTCATCTAGACAGGGAGAGAACTAATCCTTTATCAGTAAGCAACTCTGAGGCTGGAAAGCTGAATAAGACATAAGGGTCCAAACCCTCATAAATCTTGTCATCAACATTTTAGGGGGAAATTATTTGTCTTTTCAGCTTCTTCCAGCCCTGTGAGGGGCATTCCTTAGTTTTACTTCTTGCTGTATAATATAATTTTGCATCCACAACCTTCAGTGTGTTCTTTAAGGAGAAGCCTGCTACTACCTGTGGTTCATTATGTCAAGATCATGCACTCTTTTAACCTATAGGAAATTTTTTTTCTTTTGTTGGCAACACAGGGCCAATGATGCTGGATCAATATGAGACCACCATATATGATGGTAGAAAAAAATGGGTAGAAAATTTCAGACTTGAAAAGTGCTGCCTCTAGGCTTCCCTGGTGGTTTAATGGTAAAGAATCCACCTGCCAATGCAAGAGACACAGGTTCTATCCCTGATCTGGGAAGATCCTGTATGCTATAAAGCACAACTAAGCCTGTGCACCACAACTATTGAGCCTGTGCTCTAGAGCCCAGGAGTGGCAACTACTAAAGCCTAAGCACCCTAGAGCCTGTGCTCTGCAGCAAGAGAAGCCTCTGCAATGAGAAGCTAGCACCACAACTAGTGAGTAGCCCCTGCTCTCCATAACTAGAGAAAAGCCTGTAGACCCAACCCGGTCAAAAATTAAATACATAGAAACCAGAAGGGAAAGAGACACGTGTACCCCAATGTTCATCGCAGCACTGTTTATAATAGCCAGGACATGGAAGCAACATAGATGTCCATCAGCAGATGAATGGATAAGAAAGCTGTGGTACATATACACAATGGAGTATTACTCAGCCATTAAAAAGAATACATTTGAATCAGTTCTAAAGAGGTGGATGAAACTGGAGCCTATTATACAGAGCGAAGTAAGCCAGAAGGAAAAACACCAATACAGTATACTAACACATATATACGGAATTTAGAAAGATGATAACAATAACCCTGTGT
>NW_011494713.1:3165351-3185606 GCF_000754665.1 Bison bison bison
CTGGGACGACCTGGAGGGATGGTATGGGGAGGGAGGAGGGAGGAGGGTTCAGGAGGGGGAGCACATGTATACCTGTGATGGATTCATTTTGATGTTTGGCAAAACTAATACAATTATGTAAAGTTTAAAAATAAAATAAAATTTAAAAAAAAATAAAAAAAATTAAATACATAAAATTACTAAAAAACAAGAAAAATGCCACCTCCTGATTTTTCTGCTAGCTGCTTGGCATCCCTTCTCTGATAAGGGATCTAGTGGTGAGCCTACCACTGGAACCTTGTATGAATTTCTTCCATGATCACATCCCAGAAAACGGAGGAGGAGATGGCAGGAGCTTAGTGACTTTTTCCTGTCTGACTTAGCAGCAACATATATGAAAAGAATTACAGCTGTTGGTGTGCTGTAAACTCAGAGTGAATCAGCACTGAGAGGAGGCTGTTGATAGGGAGCAACAGTTATGTTCAAAGTGAAGCCTGTGATGGTCCCCTCACCTGAGCAGCTCTGGCAACTGCTGGGGCTCCAGGCCTGAGGAAGCACAGAGGGGGCAGGAATATATCCAGGGTGAGGGCACTCAAAACTCCCATATGAGGAGCAGTTACAAGCACTGGGGATATTTATTTGTATTAATTTTTTGGCAGTGTGAGCTTTTTATTGCAGTGTGCCAGCTCCTCTAGCTGTGGCACATGGGCACAGCAGTTGTGGTTGGTGGGCTCTCTGGTTGTGGTGTACAGGCTTAGTTGCCCCGCAGCATGTAGGAATCTTGGTTCCCCGACCAGGGATAGAACTCAAATCCCTTGCATTGGAAAGCAAATTCTTAACCCCTGGACCACCAGGCAAGTCCCTCAGGATGTTTATTTTAGAAAAGGCTCAGAAAGACCTTGAGCTGTGTCTTCAAATGATGGAAGGGCTCTCCATGTGGAAGAAGCATTAGATCATTCTGAAGCCTCAGGTCTTGGAACAAGGATGGCTGAAAGGCTTGCCTACAGTCATGGAATTCAAAGATGGCTGCCTGGGGACCACCTCTGAGCCTCACTGCGTGGTCCCTTAGGAGGAGTGCAAATCCCTGTTTGTATCCGATGAGCTCAGATAACTATTGAAGCCAGCCTAGGGCATGGCAAGGAAATACGCTGACCAGGTAGAAGAGAAAATGACAGCTCTCATTTGGGTCTACCTTCTGTGAGCCTCCTTTTCTCTATTTGCCTTCAGTCAGCTGATTTTATTCCCCCAAATTGAAATATTGGGAGTCTATATTAAAATATATATATATATTTAACAATATATGAAATAGTTAATGATATATGGAATAAAAACACTTGCATTTAATGATATAACTCACTATTGTATATATCAATAATATATATGGTATACATTACAGAATGCATGTATTGTAATGTTGGAACAACCTGAATAATTAAAAAAGAATAGATGAGTAAATTCTAGTATATCATATGAACTATTGTGCAGTTGTTATAGACAGTGATTTAGATCTGTACCTAATGTCCTAGATGAATGGGCAAGATAGTTGAATGAGATAAGAGAAACATACATAGTATGATCTTATTTTGTGAGAATAAATTAAAAAATTACTTATGTGTGTAATCATGTGTGAGGATGGCAAAAGTGGAGAAGCATAGAGATGAAGTGGTTGTTAACAGTGGTTGGAGAGTCTGGGGTGGGGTGGGGAGCTGGGGGACAGAAAGGGCAGGAATGGAGACAAAAGTGAAGGAAAGTGAAAGGGGAAGGCTCATCTGTCTGTCTATCAGTATCCATCTGTCTATCTGTCTTTCATCTCTCTATCATCTGTCTGTCTAGCTTCATTGGTTGTGCTTAAACATGTATTAATTTTGAGGACCTTAATAAAAGGAGGAAGAAAGAAAAGAGAAAAAGCCTTTTTAAAATGCTGTTTTCTTTTTTGTTCTGTTGCTTGTATAACAACTGTCTCAATCTTTTTATTAAGGACACATTTTATCATTAAAAACACTATTAATTTTCATTTTTTAGAGATGATTTAAACAAATTGAAAAAAACCTGGGGAACGTGTGAAGATAAAGTATTTTGAATCAAAACTGAGTTTCTAGATATTGTGAAAGATGAATGACTTAAGAATCCATTTGTGTTTTTCTTCATTTTTTGCTGTATAAGAGGTGTACATTTTCCCCTTGTGCTCCAGAAAAATGCTCCCTTTCTTAAATGTAGGGAACACACGGTCAGTTAAGAAACAGTTAAGTCAAACAACTCAGTTAAGAAATTTGCTAGTTTCTGGTGAAGAAGTGGAGCGTTGAGTAAAGGGTTCTGACACCTGTGTGTGTGCGTGTGTATTTTTAATCAGTTTTTCTTTCCTGAGATATCCAGCAAAATGCTGCTATGTTTTCCTGGGAATTGGATGCTTTCTTCCAAACTGTTTTAAATAATTATTTTCCAGATTAAACTACCCTCATTATACATTCATTTTTTGATGCTGATAGTCCTTTCTACATAAAGAATTTGTCTACATACAGAATAGTCCCAGACGTTATAGAATTGACTGGTGATTTAACCCCTGCTTATTATGAAAGAAGATTTGAGACAGAAGAGAGTGCTATTTCATAGTCACATTTGGATGTAGACTCAGAGATGATCTCAAGCACCATAATGATTCAGAGACAAATAATAATGTCAGGTCCATAGAAATACTACTACTAATCATCATACTTCTTTGATTTTAAGATGCTCATTTTGTATATGAACTGAAATCTAAATGTATCTTACTATACTTGTGTGCATTTATTAGGTTAATATTGCAAGTCAACAGGGGTCTTATAATTAAAGGTATCAGAAATCCTATAGAATCCCCTTGGGAGCTTATTGAGTTCTGGATGTTTTAATGCAATTAGTACATTCCAGAATCAACAAACCTCAACCAGAATTTCAGTCTACATATAGCCATCTTGATTCAGACAAAGCAAGAAGTTATAAAAGTGTTTCTTTTCATGCAAGCGACTGCCTCATTGATAGATAACACTAAAATAATACTAAAATTATACAGAGTAGAATCTGTACATGGCAGACTGCATTTTAAGAATCTTGATTTTAGTTCAAAGGCACTATCACTTTGGGAAAACTAGTCATGTGTGGTGACATTTTTCCATCTCACAGGCTAAAAAAATATTTCACTAGGTCAAAATCCTGAGTGGTACTTAGGAACAATGTATGTGTCAGAAGAGAGTGGAAAGAATTGGAAGAGAAAATGTTATTTGAAGCTGTGGCCTGGAGAGAAGGAAGGAGCCGTGACATGGAAATCTGTACTGACCGACTAGGTTACCTGTATCCTAGTTTGCTTCAGGTGTCTTGTCAAGCATTTCCATTGAGTTTTGTGGTCACTGTTGCTTTGTTTCTTCTTTCAGAAAATCCTCCTCCCACTCCCCCCAGGCTAGAGTGGGGAAGGCTGCATGGCTGACTCGCCTGTGTGTGTTTGAGTTCATGGTCTTTTGCTGCTTTTCTCATGCTTTTTCTTTATGATGTTTCAGCTCATCCACCATACACCATGTGCTTTAGAGTGAAATTCTACCCACATGAACCCTTGAAGATTAAAGAAGAGCTCACCAGGTATTTTGTTTGTTTGTTTGTGTGTTTAACGTGCCCCTTGAGCCAAAGCCAGGGCCGCTGAGTCTTCCTTCTAGAGCAGAGCATCTCCACCAAGCAGACGCCTCAGCTCAGTATTTGGCTTGGCATTGTTTCTCTTGCACTTAATTGTCTTGGGATTTTTCAAACCGTTGTCATTAGGAGTGTAATTAACTGTGCAAAAAAGCAGTGGGGATAAGGAGGAGCTGCTCCCTGAAAACATCTGACAGTGGGTTGCTAAAAATAAACAGAAGATGACTGTCTTTAGGATATGGGCAAATTCATAGCTAGTGCAGCCCCTGGGACTTATCCTGGGGATCTAAGATTTTCTGGAAGGGAAAAGATCCCTTGACAGAATGGAATGTTTGTCATCCCACATTCCACTTGCTAAACGACCAACCGTGGAGCCAGCTACCCTCTCCTGCCCAGCTATTTGCATTTTCTAGTTCTTGGGCCTCCCCCCACTTCTTGTCTCCTTCTGCCGTGGCCACGCGCAAATAGTCTACTTTCTGGAGGTTCCACAAGCAGCCTTGGCAGTGCCACTGAGCAGGGTCCCAGGAGGGCCTACTCGGTGTATAAAGAAGAGCCCATGCTCTTAGTGCTTAGTTCTTAATGAGGCTTTGATTTGATGCTTAGTTCTTAATGAGGCTTTAATTTGATGACTGCAAAAAGTCTTTGCATCTAGTCTTCTCTCAGAATAATCTGTGTGGGTCCAAGCGCAGAAGAGAAGCAAAGGCAGTTGGCCCTGATCATTGTGTGCAGAGGCACGTGTAGGGTTCTTGGGGGTTGTGCCGTCTTATTATCCATGAGGGGCCAGTCAGGCTCCACCATAGTGGCAAAGGGTGACCTTGGAAGGGAGCCTTTCTCTATTAGTAATTTGTGCATAGCCATTGGTGGAGGTTTGTGCTTAGGGGTGGGGCAGGGTATGCAGGGGAAAGGAGATGATGGACATTGTAAGTGGTGGTTGGCATTTTGCAATCTGCCTGCCTTTATTAAAAATTAAGATAAAATTCACATAACAAATTATTTTTTGTTGTTTCAAAGTGTACAATTCAGTGCCATTAAGCACATTCAACATGTTGGGCAACCATCACCATTATCTAGTTCCAGAGCATGTCATCATCCCCCTGACCCCCAGAAAGCTCATACCCATGAGCAGTTACTACTCACTCTCTCATCCCCTGGCCCAGGAAACCACTCATCTGCTTTCTGTCTCTATGGGTTTACCTGTTTTGGACATTTCATGCAAATAGAATCAAATTGTATGTGGCTTCAGCCTGCTTTTGGCTTGAAAATTTAATCATTTATTTGTTAAGTTCTTCCTCAGTTCTGCTATCTGCAAGGGCTGTATGAGCTACTTAAATAAATAGAGAGAGAGACATATTGGAGATATTTGTCCTCCCCTCTGGGTGCTAACAGTGTAATTAGGAAGATCAAATCAAATACTCATGCCAGGCGTTATTGCATCAGGGGGCCAAAACGGCTCACTTTTGTCACTTGTTTGCTTTAAAATCTTTTCTGGAGGATAAAAACTGAGTATGTATCACAATATAAATTAAGGATGTGTTTTTTGTTGTTGACATTGAGAAAAGCCCCTTTTGAAAGTAAAAGGGTACAAAGTTTTAGTCACTAACTCCAGTTAAATCCCTCTCAGTTAAATTTGCTAGCATTTTCCTACTTTTGTCTGAATAGCTAAGGTATTAATAGTGGAACATTTTTATGTCTCTGATGGAAATTAAGATAATACTGTGTCCTTGCACAGGTAGAAATGGGCTTTTCTGAGTTAACACTGTCCTTAGAATTTGAAAGGAATCTGCAAACTATGGAATGACTCAGATACTTAGGTTTAAACCCTATCTCGAAAGAGTTTAGTTTTTCTTGTTTGATAAGTTATTTTATCATAAATTAATCTAAAATTTAAGAAGTTAATAAATGAGAAGCTAAGATCACATTTATGACCAGGCTTAGGTGTAAATAAACACTGAGAAAGAAAAGCAGTTTTAAAAGAGCAAAACAACAAGAATACTCAGCAAGAAGGACATTTGAAATCATTTTTTAACCTTTTTATCTCTCCATTTACACAGTCACCTTACAATCTTTTAGATTTCTAGGGCTTTAGGTAAATGCTATATACAATTGAGTGTAATAAAAGCATATTGCTTTAAAATGTTTTGGTAAGAACCATCTTTAAATTCATACTAGATGGAGAAGTGTATCACCAATGGTACATAATAATGTGTGACCCCGATCCTCTTGTGTTTTCATTGCTTAATTCTTTCATGCAGGGAGGGGTGAGACTACATGTAAATGCATTATTATTGTTGTTTTTTGGTGACTGTTACATTAAAAAATGAGTATCTGAACCTGAAGCCATTTGCAAGGCTCAGTGGATTATGTGGAACCCATAATAATCCATGATTATTTCTAGAGTTTGCTAATTTGAGTAAGGACCCAATCTCAGCTGTTGTGAAAGCTGATTTTCTTTCTCAGGAAGCTTTCATCAGACGCAATATCTGAGTTATGGGATCAGAACCCAAACCTCTGATTTATGAGTGAATATTTATTTGAAACCATTTTTCACTGCTAAACTCACCAAAACGTGGAAAGGAATGCTTTTGGTTTAATGTATACATTCAGCATGTAGCAAAGAAACTTGATGGCATTCAGCCTGGCAGTTTAAAATCTTTAAGAAAGATTTCATCATCTCAAGTATTCGTACAACCCTGGTATTCTGAATAGTCAAGGGCCTTGGTCCTCAAAGTCAGGTCACTGAATTAACAGCAACAGCGTCACCTGGGAACTTGGTCTCTGCCCCAGGCCTGGGATGGGGTCCTGCAATCTATATTTTCATAAGCACTCCAGGTAATTGTTGGAGAGGGAAATGGAAACCCAGTCCAGTGTTCTTGCATGGAGAATCCCATGGACAGAGGAGTTTGGCAAGCTATGGTCCACAGGGTCTCAGAGAGTCAGACACAACTGAAGTGACTTTGCAGGTAATTGTAAAGCAGGTTAAAATTTAAGAACAGCTGTGCTGTGCTGTGCTTAGTGACTCAGTCATGTCCAACTCTTTGCAACCCCATGGACTACAGCCGACCAGGCTCCTCTGTCCATGGGGATTCTCAAGGCAAGAATACTGGAGTGGGTTGCCATGCCCTCCTCCAAGAACCACCACTCCAAGGCAATTGGATTTTCAAAAGCATTAGTTCCCTTAGGTAGATATTAGAGCATACAGTTCAGGGGGGGTTGGTATGTTCCCAGAGTTGTGTCACCATCACTGTGATCCCCTTCCACAACATTTTTATCACCCCAGCAGCAAACCGAGTACTCAAGCAGTCCTTCCCGTTCTCCTCTCCCCTCAGCCCCTGGCAGTTATGAAGCTACATTTCTGTCTCTGTAGACTGGTCTATTGTGAAAATTTTATACAAATGGAATCATACAATATGTGGTCCATACACCTTTTATGTCTGACTTTTCACTTAGCTTAATGTTTTCAAGTTTCATCCCTGTTGTAGCAGGAATCAGTAGGTACTTCCTTCCTTTTATGAGTCAATAATATTACATTATACGGATATACCACTTTTCTTTATCCTTTCATAAGTTGATGGGCATTCGGCTTTGCTATGATGAAGAATGCAGCTATGAAAACTCATGTACACGTTTTGGTGAGGAATAAGATTCTGATTTAATTAGGTCTGGGTAGGATCCATGTTGGTATTGTCTAAAAGCTCCCCTGTGTAATTCTGATATGCAATCAGGATGAGAACCTCTGGTTTAGAACCTTTTTACTCAAGTGTGATCCATACGCCTGCAGCTCAGCATCACCGGGGAGCTTATTAGAAATCTGGACTCTTGGGCCTCACCCAGACCTACTGAACCAGAATCCACATTCTAACAGGATCTCTGGGTAATTCACAAGCTCACTAAAGTGTGAAAGGTGTCAGTTTAAGGAGATACTCTGGGTCCTTGACAAAATGGGTCCTTTGACAAAATTCACAGTAACCCAGACAGGAAATTTATTAGGGACTACCTTTATGCCCTGCACACAATTCCATACAAAGCTGGGGACAGAAAGTGTCACTTGAGCCTCCACGGTGTCCCCAGTGCCTAGCACTGTCAGGGCCTAAAGCAGGTGTGAGGTAAAGATTCATCAGATGGAACCACCAGGGAGCCACTGAACCCATCAGTGCATCCCTGAGTCAGGAGATGGTGAGCTCCAGTGCTCTGGGATGGGACTGGGTGGGCTGGCAGCACCTGAATGGTCTGAGCACTTCAGGCAGGCTCTCTAAGTGGGGCTGTGCATGAAGCTGCTTTGTTGTCATTCAGTTGCTCAGTCATGTCTGACTCTTTGCAATGCCATGGACTGCAACACGCCAAACCTCCCTGTCTCTCACCATCTCCCGGAGTTTGCCCAAGTTCGTGTCCATTGTATCATTGATGCCATCCAGCCATTTCATCCTCTGATGCCCTCCTCTCCTTCTGCCCTCAATCTTTCCTAGCATCAGGGACTTTTCCAGCGAGTTGGCTGTTTGCATCAAGTGGCCAAAATCCTGGAGCTTCAGCTTCAGGCTGAGTAAAAGATGAGATTGTTTGAGCTCTGGAGGTAGTGACTGGGACCGATGGGGTGCTGCCCGTACCTGGCCTCAGGAACCTGGAAAGAAGAAAAAGGTTGATCTCTGCGACTTAAACTGTAAAATAAGCAGAAAGAATCTGCAACGTCTGTAAAGTTACTTTAGTCAGAGATAAGGACCCTAGGCCTGACCCTTCAATGAAAGAATCAATCCAGCTAAGAAATAGGAGGAGATCTGAAGAGGGCATGATTGGCGTGGAGGAACAGAGGAGACAGTGGTGACATGACCTGAGCTAGGAGTAGCAAGCTGACACCCCGCCCCCCACCCATCCCCAGCTGAATCGAGCCAGGCATATTTTTTTTGTTTGGTGCTACAGTGTTTTCAAAAATAGAGTTTGCTGCAACATTAAAATTCAAAGGATTTTACCTCTCAATGAGTCTCTGCGATGCTGGAGCTGCACGGTGCTGATCCTTCCACGGGAGCCAGCACCTTCTGTCCTCTGCTCCTTGACCCCTCACCCCAGCCCCTGTCACTCAGAATCAGGTTTGTCTGACCTGGAGAAGATGGCAGGAGAGGATACTAAACAGATGACAGCTCTCACTGAGAGTAAGCTGGCTTCCTGGCCTTGTAACCACGTCTTTTCGAGGTTGATTGAGTGGGACTAGTCTCTGTAAGACTGAGTGTGTTTCCTGACTCTTCATTCCACCAAGAGCTCTGGCAACCTGTACCTGAAGTGCCGGTGGGGCCGAGGGTGGCTGTGGTTGTCATTGTGTGGGACTTTTCTCCCAGGGACGGTGGCTGCTAGGCCCCGTGGCTCTCCTCTGTCCTCCCCGTCTCTCTTGGAAGTGGCTGCAGACACTTCAAGTTTTCCGAACTCTGGGGGCCCCTCCCAGTTTTCCTCTGCTTGCCCTCCAAGCAGCGCAAGTAGGGTTCTGGGGACCCAGGTGGATTAAAGATACACAATCCTTCTGCTTCTTCCAGGCCTCAGCCAAAACTTATGGCAACTCTTTCTCCTTTTTCATTGCAGATACCTTTTGTACCTGCAAATTAAAAGAGATATTTTCCATGGTCGACTGCTCTGCTCCTTTTCGGATGCTGCCTACCTGGGTGCTTGTATCGTTCAAGGTAAGTGTGGGCCCAGCTGCGCATCCCCACTGTTGTACGGGACAGCAGAGCTTCGGCTGTTCAGAGCCTCTCTCCTCCCCAGCCTGTGCTCATCCTGTCCGTGTCATGGTTGGAGGCCAGTCAGGGCTGGGTGGTCAGCAGTAGAGCCCCCCTCCTTCCCTCCCAAGCCCCTGGGGTCCTGGTGGAAGGTGGGCTGTTGTGGTCCCAGGGGCCTCTGCATGAACAGAGTCCTCAAGGTCCCAAGGGAGAGCTCCGAGTCTCTGTTTCGAAGGGGACGGAATGCATGACTTTATAACAAGCTCTGAAAGATTATGGGGTCTTCTATGCCCTGAGCTCCAAACACCAAGTGTGGGGTGTGCTGGGTATATTGAGCGGGCGATCTGTGTCCAGGAAGGCAGGTGTCAAACAGGTGTCATTTCAAACCTTTGATGAATGCCTTGATGAAATGTCAAGGCATTTATACAGGCATATCCACATGTATAGTATGTGTATATATGTGTACCATATCTAATTCTTCACCTTTACAACAGTCACATAGCGTGGTGAGGAGAACCCCAGGCTCACAGTCTGTCATTTCTCAGTTTGAGCCTGAATTCCCATTTCCTGGTTATTTCACCACAGACAAGTGATTTAAACTCTTTAAGCTTTAATGTCTTCATATATTGAAAGAGGTGGTCATACCTCCTTCACTGCTGCATGATGATTTCATGAGACTTAGTCTGAGGGTTGAACAGGCCCCGAGGGAAGTGACAAACACTTAGTGGGAAGTGGCAGACACTTAGGACCCAAGGTTGGTTTTCATTTGTTTCTACCTGTAAGAAAAAGTTGTTGGAGGGAAGGCAGTTTCCAGGACCCAAGGCAATGCATTGCCATAGGGAAGGGCTCGGGACACACGTGGAGAATGACTCAGATGTTCTGTTCCCCTGGGCCTGCCGGGAGGCAGCTGGGCCTGTTTGGAGGGACTCAGGTGTTCCAGCCATTTGTAGCTTGGATGCTGATGACATGTTTTTGAGAGAAAGGGAGGGTGGGGAAGGGAACTAGGAGAAGAGAGGAGGGATGCAGAGAGAGGGAGAGAGAAAGAGAGAGGAAGGGAGGGAAGGAAGGAAGGAAGGAGGGAAGGGGGTGAGAGAGAGATTACCAAATGAGCATGTCACCCTTATAAAGGATCTGAAATAATGAAGGAGCTTATGATGGGGTCATAAGTGGTTCGTGACAGTCACCTGTCTGATCACAATTCCAGGCTTCATTCACAGCTTAAGAGAAACCCCCATCATTCTCCTGGGGTTTCACTGTCACTCACCACTGTCCCCAGGGGATGCTCAGTGCTGCGAAACGGTTCCTAGGACCCTGTTTCTGGGTGTGCGCACTCTTTGAGAAATCTGAAGTCTATCTGTGTTGCTTTTCCCCTTCCTCTGGGAGCAACATAGTGCTGCTCAGCAGGTTTTGGCAGCGCTGTTAAAACCCTTGGAGACATTCAAGTTTAAAATCAGGATGACGGTGATACCCTGATGAGATTTAGTCCTTCCATCTACTCCAAGGTGGAGTGCGTGCTTCTGAAAGCTGCCTCTCATACACAGAGCTAAAGAATGTTCGAACCCCATGGTTCTTTCCTGTGAAGACTGCAAGTTCCTGGTTAGGGTGCACTGTCTTCCATAAAGGAAAAGCAAATCAATACTAATCTGAGCAGCAGACTAGCTTGTGAGCGTTTCAGAACGCATTTAAGCATTAGTGAATCATGGTCAATTCTCCAAGGGCAAGCTCAATATGGATCTGTAATGGGAAACTCTCCATCCTGTTTTATGTTTGAGATAAAACCACAAAGCCCCCATCCAGATGATCAGGGTCCCATTTCATCCCTCGTTGCTATTATCAGTGGCCACACTCACAGATGCTGTCTGGAGAGTAGAGTTGGAAATGGACTGGCAGACCTCAAAAACGCAGTGGTGTCCACGGGCCATTTGTAGCAAATCCAGTAAAAGCTGGATTCATAAAACTCTCTGTGGCTGGGGGAGTTATTACAGCAGCCTTGGAGATCGTTACAAATGCAGATAAAGATCTGCTTTGTCAGAACTGCTTATGCTTTCAGAGTGATAGGAAATGTGGAGTAAAGGATTAGAAAGCTGAGGGCATGTGACTCTTTATTGGCATCTTGTTTGCTAACATTCTTTGAAGGAGCATGTTTTAAGCTTTCAGAATGTTCTGAGTATATAAAACAGGCAGCCACCCAGAGTTTGCTACCTGTACACACTGAATGTGAGTATTTTCAATGCATGCTTTGCATTGTCTTTCATAATGAAAATTGCAAAACAAACACACAAAGCCGTAGGGATCTATTTTTGGCCTTTCTTGGTACACATCTTTTCCTGTTCCTTCTGCAAAACAGTAACATGTCAGGATTACTGATCTTATCTCCTACTCCTGGATGTCCAATCCCTGTGGGTCTGTGGCTCCTTCTAGCTATTCAGAACTGTGTTAGATGTCACTTCCTCCAAGAAGTCTTCCTGGACTATTAAAAGAACCTCTCTCTGCACATTATTCTTTCTAGTGTCTCTGTTTTGTTGTCTTTTAATAAGCACTTATATCAGAAATTATCTTGTTAAGTTGGTTGGGGGCTTATTATGCATCGCCTCTTATGTAGAATCTAAATTTCATGGAAGTGGGACTCTGGGAGTCTTTTTCACTGCAGTACCCCTGTGTCTGGCACATAGTAAATTCTCCACTATGTTAATTGAAGCAGGGCACTTGCATAAATTGCACCAGAGTATGCTCTGTCTCTGTACCTGGGAAAGAGTGATTGGTTTACTCCCTCATCCATGTGTTCTCCAAGCATTTATTGGACACTCCTAGGTGGCAGGCATTGTTATGTGAAGTCCCTTTGAGGGGTAGGGGCAGACAGGTAAACAGGAAGTTTTGATGGTGTCTCAGTGTCTACATAGAGGGACACAGGGGGTCCCCACTCTGATCCCATCAAGCGGCCCCTCATCAAGCAAGGGTGGTGAGGGAAGTCTTCTGAAGAAGTCGACCCTGGAGCTGTAATGTCTTGTATCTCAAGTTCTTTTGGAACAAGCTCTCCCCAAAGAAGGGAAGTGCCACTGCCCTGTGTGCCCTTTAAAGTCAATACCTATTTTGCCATCTTCTGATCACATTCATCATTTGGCTTCAGCTCTTTGGATTTTGCTGACAATTAAATTCTCTTTTATTTTAATTTTACATTCTCACATGCCAGCCCATGTGCGTATGTTATTTTTTGTAACCTTGCCCTCAATACCATGCGCAGGAGAGAACCACATGCTGCTTACCCAACTCCTCTTGGGATGGAAAACAGAATTTTAAATGAGCTTAATCATTCATAAGCTTTTGCTTCAGGTGAAGTCAAAGTTAAAGATAAGCTTCAAAGAACTAGAAAGCAGGGCAAGTGATGGGGCAGACGTTGACATTTACCTTGTCAGCAACCCTGTGCAGGTTCCATGGCGTTCCTTCTCTTAGTTTGCCAGGCTACTTATTTGCTGTGTTTGGCAGTACAAGGCCATTGTATCTCACAAGTTTTCCTGAAAGGAGAAGTACCCACCACGAACAATACAAATGCAACACAAAACTGCACAAGCACAAACAATGCTACTAACCACTGTGCAAGCTGACATTTGCATTGGGTGTGGCATAGTTTACTATCAGTGATCCACTCCCTATGGAAAAGTAGGCTCTGAGTTATACCATTTCCTAAATTTTGGGGTCCGTAGCCAGCTCACAGGGGTCATGTGTATGTGTGTGTGTGTTTATATGTGTCAGTGTGTTATGGGTGGGTTTTTTTTGAAGGTTAGATTGAGTTAATCACTAGTTGGTGGCTCACTTTCATCCCTGGTCCCATTGGCCCACCTATTGGTTGAGTTTCCTTTTTTTTCATTAGTCTTATTCCTAAAGGCAACAACTGGATTCTTGTATGTCATTGACTTGACATAACATCCTTATAAAATGATTAGTATTATTTTGTGTGTATATATTCTTAAGTTTCATAAATTAAATGGGGCTATATTTAATCCTTCCTTTTTATGCTCAGAACACTATTTGGGGAATCTACTCACATTTCTGGGTATAGTTCTATTTTGTTGCTTTGAATTGCTGCAGAGAGTCCAGTGGGGTACATTGCCCTTGTGCTATTTACTGCTCCCAGCAGTAATGAACACCCAAGTTGCCCCATATCTTTTGTTGCACCTAGAGTTTTTCTAGAATATATGCCCAGAAATGGGCTTGCTGGGTTGTAAGATTAGACTAAATACTCTGGGCTTGCTCTCTAGGAGAGCTGCATGCATCAAGAATCTTCAAATATGTCATAAGCTCTTCTATTTCTTCATGTTCCGGCCAACACATAGAATCATCTGACTTACTAAACCTTTTGTTAATCTTATAGGTATAAAGTGACATCTTCGAGTTTTGGTTTGCATAGCCCCCTCAGCACTGATGAGTTTGAGCAACTCTCCATACATGAGCTCTTTGGGTTTCCCCTTCTGTGAATTGGCTGTTGACATTCCTTCACCTTTTCCTATTGGAATTCCTCCCCACTTACTTATAGATTTGTAGGAATTTTTTTTCTTTATTCTAGATATTAGCCTTTGTCTGATTTCTATTTTGCAAATATGTTATTTCAGCTTATTATTTTGACTATATTAGTGAAATGTTTTAATATTGATATCAAATTAATCAATTTCCCCTCTGTGGCTGATGACATTTGGTATCTTATTTTGAAAGTCCTTCCTCATGTCATGTGCATTTAGGTTGTATGGTAATTTGAACTCTATTGAGAAGCTTTAAAGAGCTTTGCTTTCCTCCCTGTTTTGTCCTTTTACCATCATTAGATGATTCAACAGTACAGGGACAGTAGATGCAAATTACAGAGTTGGATGTGATTTTGCAGATGTGCTCAAGGCATATTGATTTCTATCTACTTCAAAGTCATGTTGATGATCAAGTTCTTCCAATACAGTTTTCCCACCACCTTTAATTTACTTTCCTGGGCTATTTCTGCCTGAGATGCTTGCCTCTTCTGGCTCATTTTTCTTAGAAAGCTTGTGGAATCAGTAGAATGTACTCCCATTGCAAGAACAGCCCCTTTGCTGCTTCAGGCTGTGGTCAGTGCTCATCCTTAGTCCATCTTCTCATAGACCTTCTGGGTGCTCAGAAATGTGCAGGCATTTCTTTTTACCCCTAAAGATCCTCTGCAGGAACCCTGTATTAGAACCCAGAAACCTTAAAGAAACCTTAATCAGGGATGCTCAGCCATACTTAGACACGCTCTCTTTAATTTGAAGAGCAATCCATTTATTTTTAAATAAATAAATCCTCTTGGGTCCTTTATGTTTTGATTTTTTTCATTGAATGGGCCACATCTGCACAAATCTCAGAGTAAACAGCTCCAGTCAGGGAATTCTTTGACTCAGAGAAAATTAGCTATGAAAGGAGGCTTGAGGAACACTCAGTGGGTTCCAAATACAGGTGGTAACACTCCTATCATGGGGAACACTTGGAAATATTGGGAGGCATTTTGGGTGTTCACAATAGTGGGTATGCCACCACCACCTAGAACCTGAAGGGTGGGAGTGCTCAATGGTTGAGCTCATACCTTGGAAGGTCTGAAACAATAAAGAATTGTTTATTTCCCCAAATGCCAATAGTGCCCCACTGAGAAACAACTATTTAGATTCCTTTACTGTATAGTTGAAGAAAATGAGACTCAGAGAGTTCATTCAACAAGTGTCCAAGATCACACAGCTAAATCTAAACTAGAATATGACCTTCTAGACACTCAGGCTGTAGTCTTTCCATAGAGACAAACACATTTTGTTGTGTGAGCTTGTTCCACTCTCTTCTTTTGGGTGGCAGGAGCCATTCCATGTATATCCTGTTTTTGTTGTTTTTAATCTTTCTGTTTATTTTTTATTGGTTACAGCTGAGCTTGGTGATTACGATCCTGATGAGCATCCTGAGAATTACATCAGTGAATTTGAGATTTTCCCCAAGCAGTCACAGAAGCTGGAAAGAAAAATAGTGGAAATCCATAAAAATGAACTCAGGTAATAGCGGTAGACGTTCGTAGGAATGATAGAGGTGAGAAAGTATTCATACTACAGGGAATGTGGAAATCATGTCGTGAACTAAAAATATTTGTAATGTGGGGGCAGACGGTTTCAGGTGGCAGGGCAATATTTCTGGGCACTGGCAAGGTCCCCCATCAATGACAGTCTCAATAATGTGGGGTCCCCTGGGTGGCTGTTTATGAACCATCAGCAATTATTAGAGCCATATATTTTCTTATGGGTTTTGACTACCCTGAGTTTCTGAAAGTGAAATCTAGGATAATTAAGTAATCCTTTCTGTTTTGAACTTTGCATTGCCTCTCCCCTGTCCAGTGGTCTTTACAGAAATTTTGACCCCAAGAATTAATAGAATAGAATCCATTGGCAAGGTTTCCTTTACTGAGCTGCTTTCAAGATAACAGATTCAGTGTCTGCTTCTCTTTGCCTTGTCTGTGAGGCTCTAGGATGATTGTTAACTACAGAGTAGTACCATTAAAAAGAGCAAAATCACATACAGTATTTATTCACTGTGTAACGGACACTATTCTAAGTACTTGTACATATTGGTTCATTTAATCTTTGCAGTAGTCCAGGAAATAGGTCCCATGGTTCTTCCATTCTACAGTTGAGGGAACTGAAGCACAGAGAGATTAAACATTTTACCAAAGATCACACAGCTAGCAAGTGATACAGGCAGGATTTGAGTCCAGGCGGCCTAGCTCCAGGCTTTTGAGTATTGTGGTACTTGTACTATGCATAGGCTAACAGGAAGGAATGAAGCATGGATAGGAATCATCACCAGTTTGGAATCCAGGTAACTCAGGTATTCTAGTAACTAGAACTTAGATTCCTGCAAATAACAGGGAATTCATTTTGATTTATATATCTAATGTCATTGGATTATGAGCCCTGGAACAAATAACTGTCCCCTTGAGAGGGAGTGCCGAGATCCTGCTTTATGCAGGCACTCCCCCTTCTGGTGAGTTTGAGAAGACTGTATATGTGGGCCTTAAAGGTTCTGCTTTAGTAAGACCTTTGTTCTTAAGAGATAAAGATGATTAGACATCAAGAAATTGTACCAATTTTAGAAACTAACATACCTTTTCCAGGGGTAATTTTAGGGTATCGTCTCCTAATGCAAGTTTTGTTGAAAATATGACCGTCTGCCTACTCTTTCTACATTTCGGGGACTAGCAGGCTGGAGGTAAAAGTAAAGTCCTGATGTTGCCATGGGGCTTCCCGGGTGGCTTAGCGGTAAAGAATCTGCCTGTGATGCAGAAGATGCACGAGATTCCACAAGTTTGATCCCTAGGTCAGGAAGATCCCGTGAGGGCGTGGCACCTCACTCCAGTATTCTTACCTGAAGAATCCCATGGACAGAGGAGCCTGGCAGGCTGAAGTCCGTGGGGTCACAAGGAGTCCAATGCAACTGAAACAACCTAGCACAGTGTTGCCATGAGGGCTGTGGACCAGCAGCATGTGAGCAGCACAGGGTGAGACCCTTGGGACGAAGGAGTCACAGCCACTGTGCAGCTTAATAGTGAAAGGAGGTGCAACAGTCTGCTCTGAACATAATTTGCAGGGCCTCAGATGCTTGGAACATATGATAATAAATGTTTGTTGAGCTCTTACTGGATGCCAAAATACTATGCTAAGTGCCTAGCATACATCACCCCACTCAATCTTCCCGAACTCCACGAGGTAGGTTCCATTGTTGTTCCCCATCTGAGGTGAAGAAAGCACAGCCTGGAGTGAAGGACTTGTTAGTAGCAGAGTCTGGACTTGAACCTTGTTCTTACCTGACACTAACACCCATGCTCTTATCCCCTGGGCTGAGCAGCCAGAAGGCAACCTGGTAGTCATATGGATGTTTCGCAGTGATCACCATGGTGAGGGTGGAGACTGTGATAGGAGAACCAGTTAGTTCTGTCATCCAGTACACACGCCGGGGACCTCACAAGAATAGGAGTAGAAAAAACTAAAGACGTTCTTGAGAGACATTGAAGCAAGACTTGGTGACCTACTGAGTTTCATGAGTAAATGAGTGGATCAAAGAAGATTCCAGATTGCTTTTTGTAATCAGAAAGCTGTAGATTGGACCTTGTGCCAGCTCCTGAATTTGTTGATAACCCTGAAAGTAGTCATCATGCATCTAGAGAATATAGAGCATCAGCAGTCAGCTGTGGTTTGTAGATCCCAGAAGTAGATGCCACGGCTTGGCCAACACTGCTTTGCTGTGTTGTGACACATTTGTAATGCCCAGATGGCCCTTGTGAAGAAGTCAATGTTGTATGTGTGGAGGATGAAACAGCCACAAATCATATGATATTGCAAAGAGAGATTCAGAGGATATTTTCCTGTGTGTTTTTTCTCCTTTTTCTCCTTAAGTAGACATATGTTTATGAATCAGTGCAGCAGAGAGAGATTTCAAGTTTGATGAGAAGATAAGAAGAGCAGCCAAGCTGAAAAGGTAGAAGAGAAGGGGCTTTCTAGAATTGGCTGGGAACTTGCTGCAGAGACTGGAGGTGACCCTGGGGATCAGCAAGCCCTTTGTGCACAGGTCATGAACGTATTGATCTTCTTGTGTGGGAACTGGACCTTTGGCTGGACTGCTCTGCAAACCTGAGAGTGCCAGGAAAGAGTCATAGATGGTAGAGACCCGTCTGTGACTTGGTGAGGCTGCACCAGGGTGTTACTATCTTACTCTCCATGGTTATCACAACACCTGTGACCGTCCCACACAACAAAGGGATAAAGCATGATCAATGATCTGTCGTTATGGAAGCTTTCTGAAAGGTTTCCAGTTGGCCTTTGTTGGGGTTTGAAGGGTCCTCCCAATAATGTTCCGCTCCTACCCGTTTTCTGAAAAAATCAAGAAAGAAAACAAAAGAGACGGCAAAAGAGACTCTCAGACACTAACAAAAGGACCATGATTTGCCAGATAAACAGTACTAATTCTGGGGGCTCACAACCTTCTCCAGCCTTTTTACTTGATTAGAATCATTCTCCTCCTATGCTCTCTGTGGAAGGACTAAAGTTGTGATTCTTGAGAGAAAATTAATCAGAGAGGAAAATCTTTCCTTCTTAGGAGGCTACACAGCACTTGAAGGTGGACCCAAGGTGGCTTGATAGACAGACCTTAATAAGAGAGTTATTTAGGGGGAAGAAAGAGAGAGAGAAAGACTCCAGAATTTTGAGGTGCTTGAAAATATAAGGCCAAGATTTTAGTAAGAGTCTGCTTGGACTACGTGCTTAGACTCTTTTAGATGTTGAAGAGATTTGTGAATGAAGTTCATGGGTCAGCTTTGCCTCTTCAAATGTGCCACATCACTGACTGACAGAGGGGAGAAGACATAGTTTTGCAAGTGTAATACTGCAATTATTGATCATCTTTGTATCAGTCAAGGTAAGCTAGATTTTCCTGAGGAAACAACTCCTAAAAGCTCAGTGGGTTAGAACAAGAAACGTTTGTTTCTTGCTCTGATGTACACCCATGAGAGGTCAGTTGGGGGACTTGGTTCATCATTGGCACTTAGGGCAGTCACGAGCTTGGATTTGCCAGGAAAAAGAGAGCTGTGGAAAGCCCTGCTTTAGCTTGGAAGTGATACATGTCACTTCTGCTTATCCAACTGTGTCAGAACTAGTCACATGGCCCCACTCAACAGCCCGCCAGGCTCATCTGTCCATGGAGTTCTCCAGGCAAGAATACTGGAGTGGGTAGCCATTCCCTTCTCCTGAGGATCTTCCCAACGCAGGGATCGACCCCGAATCTCCTGCACTGCAATTGGATCCTTTACCATTGGAGCCACCAGGGAAGCCCCAACACAACAGCCAGGAAGTGCAGTTCTGATTCAGGTGTCCAGAAGGTGTGAAGTGGAAACAGCTGGCAAACATCTCTTAATGGCCTTCACAATCTCATTGACTAATAGAGTTTTTGTTTTAATAGACTTTATTTTTTAGAAGAGTTTTAGTTTCACATTAGAATTAAGAGGAGGAAAGTATACAGATTTCCTCTATATTCCCTGCCTCTCTACTTGTACAACTTCCCCCATATCTATGTCCATCCCCCACCAGAGTGGTACATTTGTTATAATAGATGAAACTACATTGATTTGTAGGTATTATGCACAGTCCATATACTTTAGGGTTAACCCTTGAGGTTGTACATTCTGTGGATTTGGACAACAGTATAATAACATATATCCATGATTTAAATAGCATATAGAAAATTTTCACTGCCCTGAACATATTCTGTGCTCTGCCTTATTCATCCCTCCCTAACCTCTGGCAACCACTGATCTGTTACCTGTCTCCATAGTTTTGCCTTTTCTAGAATGTCATGTAGTTGAAACCTTACAGTATGCAGCCTTTTCAAATTAGCTTCTTTCACTAAGCAGTATGTACTTACGATTCCTGCTTGTCTTTCTATTGATAGCTCATTTCTTTCTACTGCTGAATAATATTCTGTTGTATGTACCACAGTTTATTTATCCTTTTACCTAGAACATATGGTTGCTTTCAAGTTTTGGAAATTATGAATAAAGTTATTATAATCGTCCATGGGCAGGCTTTTGTGTGGGCATAAATTTTCATCTCCTTTGGGTAAATATCAGGAAGCATGATTGTTGGATTGTATGGTAAGAGTATATTTAATTTTGTAAGAACTGCCAAACTGTCTTCCAAGTTGGCTGTGCCATTTTGCATTCCCACCAGCCATGAGTTCTTGTTGTTCCACAATCTTTACCAGCATTTGGTGTTTTCAGTGTTCTGGATTTTGGCCATTCTAGTAGGTATATCGGAGAGGGCAATGGCACCCCACTCCAGTACTCTTGCCTGGAAAATCCCATGGACGGAGGAGCCTGGTAGGCTGCAGTCCATGGGGTCGCTAAGAGTC
>NW_011494713.1:3185706-3185903 GCF_000754665.1 Bison bison bison
AGTCACATGGCCCCACTCAACAGCCCGCCAGGCTCATCTGTCCATGGAGTTCTCCAGGCAAGAATACTGGAGTGGGTAGCCATTCCCTTCTCCTGAGGATCTTCCCAACGCAGGGATCGACCCCGAATCTCCTGCACTGCAGGTGGATCCTTTACCATCGGAGCCACCAGGGAAGCCCCAACACAACAGCCAGGAAG
>NW_011494713.1:3186003-3187135 GCF_000754665.1 Bison bison bison
TCACACAGAGTCGGACATGACTGAAGTGACTTAGCAGCAGCAGCAGTAGGCATATAGCTGACAGAGGTTTATTTAGAAAGATTTTTTGTAAAAGCATCTTTGGGCTTCTTAATGTCCTCTGAACTAAAGAATGTAGATACGTATCATTCACATTTTTAAATATATGTCAGTGCTAAAACTTGCTGAAGGCAAATGCTTCTTTTAGATCAGGTGTAGTTAATGAATTTGTTTGGCTCTTTGGGCTGTATGGTTTCCATTGCATCCGCTCAACTCTGCTTCTATAGAGTGACATAGACAATACATAAA
Organism: Bison bison bison; assembly: GCF_000754665.1. Classification (NCBI taxonomy): domain Eukaryota; kingdom Metazoa; phylum Chordata; class Mammalia; order Artiodactyla; family Bovidae; genus Bison; species Bison bison. Next base: position 3,186,310 of record NW_011494713.1, read on the forward strand.
TGAGTGAGTGGTGATTCACTAAAACCTTATTGACAAAACAGATTGTGGACCAGATTTGATCCATGGGTTCTAGTTCACTGACCTGTTTTAAATACCTGAGTTCCCTGGTGGCTCAGATAGTAAAGAATCTGCCTGCAATGCAAGAGACATGGGTTCGATCCCTGGGTCAGGAAGATCCCCTGGAGAAGGGAATGGCTACCCAGTCCAGTATTCTTGCCTGGAGAATTCCATGGACAGAGGACAGTCCCTGGGGTTGCAAAGTGTCAGACATGACTGAGTGACTAACACTGACTTTTCAGAACAGATCTAGAATCAATTTTTTCTTCACTATCCTGACTCTGGTTGGATGGCATCACCGACTCAGGATGTTTGAGCAAGCTCCAGGAGATGGTGAAGGACAGTGAAGCCTGGTGTGCTGCAGTCCATGAGGTCACAAAGAGTCAGATACGACTGGGTGACTGAACAACAAATCCTGACTCTGAAGATAATTTTAAAGCAAAAAGATCCATATTTGTTTTTAAAATTTGGTATAAGAAATGAGCTCATGATTTATACATTTTGAATTTGGTATGCAGAGATGAGATTCTAGCAATAGGACTGCTTAGAAATAGGATATTCCTCTTTCTAGAGCCCTCTGGTGGCTGGAGGACGCCATTGCCATAATCCCTGCTGGGTGTATGTGCTGTTGTGTCCGACTGTTTGCGACCCCATGGACTGTAGCCCACCATGCTCCTCTGTCCATGGGATTTCCCAGGCAAGAATACTGGAATGGGTTGCCATTTCCTTTTCCAGGGGATCTTCCCAACCCAGGGATTGAACCCGTGTC
>NW_011494713.1:3187235-3283420 GCF_000754665.1 Bison bison bison
CAGGGGATCTTCCCAACCCAGGGATTGAACCCGTGTCTCTTATGTCTCCTGCGCTGGCAGGCTGGTTCTTTACCACCAGCACTACATTGGAAGCCCCCACAATCCCTGGAGATGTGAGTTATGTTTTACTCTCTTGGTTTCTGTTTTCCACAGCTTTAATCCCAACCATCTGGGTTAAGAGGGATGACCTCTGCCATTAGCTCTGAGGGTGCTTGGAGGGGGTTGAAGATCAAGAATAAGAATGACTTTACTCTCAGGAACCCTGATAGGCTTCCCTGAAGTTTTTCCTGGAGTTTCTACTCAGCTAATCCTCTCAATACCAGTTCATCAGGTTTCTTGTTAGAAGCCAAGATTTTTGAATCAGTTCCAGTCACAAGACATCAGCTTTTAAATATTCAGAAATCTCAGTTGGCAGTGAGGTGGTTTGATGGTGTATTCCTTGCCTTAAAGAACATAAAAATGATTGGATTAGCCATCCCCATAATGATCTAATACAGTGTGTTTTGTGCTGGAAGTAATGATGACACTGGGTGTATTTTAAACAGACTCGTTATCTCTTTTTATTTCTCAGAACTCACATTCTGTGTAAATCATGTGCCCTGGCTTCCTGGCAAGGATTTATAATATCAAAAATGTCTAGCTTTCCAGAAATAAGTGCCCTGCTATGGAAGGACCCTCTACCTGTGCTTCCAATTAGTAGTTTATAAGAGCCCTCTTAGGAAACTATTTTGTACAGTTTTGAGAAGAATGTTTACTGTTTAAAAGGAAGAGGGGAAATGTCAGATTATTTTACAACCCCAATCTTTCTTAAAATGTGCTTTTGCTCTGTCATCCCTCTTTCCCCTTGCCCTGTATCCTTTCCGTTCTCAAAGCTCTCATTCCAAAAGCCTAGAATCTCCTTTCCTCCCTTCCTCCCTCCCTCTACCTTCCTCCTCCCTAACCCTGCCCCTGAATCTCTTTCTCCTTACCTTTCTCTCTCTCCCTGCCACCCCTCTCCCTATCTCTGGTAGGTTATCAAATCCATTTTCATTCTCTGGTGTAATACTCTTCTTAGGAATGGGAAGATGGAATGATTTGGCATCAAATGCTTCTCCTGAAGGGCTTCCCTGGTAGCTCAGAGGTTAAAGCGTCTGCCCGCAATGCGGGAGACCTGGGTTCAATCCCTGGGTTGGGAAGATCCCCTGGAGAAGGAAATGGCAACCCTCTCCAGTGTTCTTGCCTGGAGAATCCCATGGACGGAGGAGCCTGGTGGGCTACAGTCCACGGGGTCGCAAAGAGTCGGACATGACTGAGTGACTTCTAAATCTTTGTATTATGTGGCTTAGAGTCAGGGACATTTCTAGAAAGCCTTGAAAGAAAGAAAGAAAGAAAAAAAAAAGAAAGAAAGATAGCGCTAAGTCGTGTCCGACTCTTGCAACCCTATGGACTATAGCCTGCCAGGCTCCTCGGCCAGGGAGAAATGATGTGTGCACCCAATCCATCAACATTTCTTATACAGATGAGATCTGGCTAAGGTGACTTGAAGGGAGATAGCAATGTCATGGAAGTGCAACACAGCTTTGAAGAAGGACAGAGGGGTAGTATTAAAAGCTGGACTCAGTCATCACTTATACTCTTTGATTACCCTTGACATGTGGTTCTAAATTATGCATAGAATCAAAGACATTTTGAACTTTTGATGAAATTATAAGTGTATTTATCCATTCTTCTATCCACACACCCATCCATGATCCATCCATACATCTATCCATCCACATATCTGTCCATCCCTTCATGCAGCAAATATTTGTTGAAGAATAACTATGTAGCAGAAACTGTAAAAGTGTCAGATGACCTACCTAGCCCAGTGATCTTCAGCTGCTTCTCCAACAAGCTGGAAGCCTCTTCATCATCTACGTGCTCCATGGCCTGATGTTTTTGAAAGATTCTACCTGAAAACAATATTCATGAAGCAACAAGTAACTTGCTTCTGAATTTTTTTATTGGTCATCCATAGCTTTAATTTGGAGAAGGCAATGGCACCCCACTCCAGTACTCTTGCCTGGAAAATCCATGGATGGAGGAGCCTGGTAAGCTGTAGTCCATGGGGTTGCTAAGAGTCGGACATGACTGAGCGACTTCACTTTCACTTTTTACTTTCATGCATTGGAGAGGGAAATGGCAACCCACTCCAGTGTTCTTGCCTGGAGAATCCCAGGGACGGGGGAGCCTGGTGGGCTGCCGTCTCTGGGGTCACATAGAGTCAGACACGACTGAAGCGACTTAGCAGCATAGCTATAATTAACATTCAAAGCCTTTGAATATCAAGAGGTCACTGGTCCAAAGCAAAGAAACTTGACAGCTAGTTATGACACTTGAGAGACTCTTGGAGTCCAAAGCAGGGGTTATAATGATAATCCTTGGACTACCACCTGACACAGATAGATGTTTTTAGGCCAAATAATAGTTTTGAAAAGTGGAAATCAGTTGGAATAAAATTCGAGCTTTACTTGCACCTGCGGGATTTGTTAACACAAAGCCCTGAGACCAACGCAGCAAAGCTAAGCAGCAGTGCCCTTTAAAAGAGTCATTTGTTCCCTGAGTCGCCACCATCCTGCTCAGCCCGTTCACATTCTTCCTCCATTTGATTGTTTGTGACCACCTTGTTTCACCAATAAGGAAACAGAGGCCTGAGAAACTCACTTATTCAAGGCTATACAATTATGAAGCAACAGAACTTGACCTGAAACCTGAGTGTTCCTATAAAGTACCCTGAAGTTTCTCTTCAGTGGCTGCTCTTCTGTATGTCTTGTCCCTGCCTGGCCCCAGAGCATCACCACTGTCTCCTCCAGAGCATGGCAACCACCCACATTTGTAACATTCTATTTAATGCTCTGCATTGATGTGGTCTCTAATGGTCCTCAAAGATTTTACAGAATATAATTTCCCTAAGTAAAGAGAAATGACAGACTGGGCACTCTTCCAGTTAGGATGTGGAAAGCATGAGACATTGATCTCCCTCTAACACCAAGATAGCATCAATAAGCTAGACAAATTACAAAGTCATATTTTAAAAACTCATCTGAACATGAGGATGCAAAGAAACCTCAATGTACTAAAATCCAGAATGTCCTTACTGGGGCAGCAAAGACCCGCTGCTGCTTTCACCTCTGGTGGTAGGGAGAGGAGGAGGAATATGCCAGAGGTGGGGGGCAGGGAGGACGCTAAGCCTTTAACAAGCCTTTAGTGACTATGAATGGGCTGACCTGACTGGTTGGAACCCCAGAGTCTCTAGCGTGAGTTGGAGTCCGGGACCCCAGGCCTTCCCTGAGTGCAGAAGGACAGTATGCCAAAGCTGGACAGGGCGGGAAGGCTGAGTGAAACCCCTCTGAGGCACTGCTGACCTTGAGCCATGGCAGAACATCCCTTGACCATGGCGACGGACACGACCACAGGAAGAAAAATAATCATCTGAGGTGCAGAGAGCCGTGGGTGGGACTGAAGAGCAAAGGAGATTTCCTGAAGCTCAGAGAGTTGACAGCAAAGCTGTAAAGCATAGCAAGCTCTCCAGAGTCTCGTGGATGCTAAGAATCCAAGCCCTGCTGAAGGGCAAGTTCTGAGAGCACTCTTAAACTTTTGAAGCAGTGGTAAACAAACTCTAAAGTTGCAACCCAGTTGCACCAAAACCTAAGCTAAGGCACGCTGAGAATTCTACTTTGCAGTAGCAGATCATTCTATTGATCTTATAACCATGAGCCTAATTCTGAAGCTTGCAGACCCAAATGGATGAGGTGGAGCCAAATCCACCCCCTTCGCTGTCCAACTGTGCTCCAAGTGGCCCAAGTCATTGCTGGCAAGATTCACACCTCACTCCACAATTAGGGTCCACTAATAATTTGCATTTCTTCTTGGGATGCTGTGCATTTTTGTACTCTATGCAGTGATATGCTAAAGGAGAATCAATAAGAGAGTGTTCCTCTTGGCCATAAAAAGGTATTCAAGACAGGCAGAAAGAAGATATATAGCTAAATACATAATCACTTGACCTTGCCTATTTTATTAGAAAAGCATATCTTAAGAATTATTAGTTCTCGAAAAAGAATTCAGCATAACACTGGTCTTTATCTCTAAATATCTCATTAGAGACACTATTAATCTTAGTAGAACAGTTCCTGGTGCAAGATTTAAAGGATAGAAAATCATTATTTTCCGTTACCAAACAGAGTTTTTGCCAGAAACAAATGGCCAGTGGGAGATTTGAAAGAAAACAAATTTCTATTTAATTGAGCTAATTGTCTTCCTGAAAACCTACTAAATGGTTGCTTCCTTAATGAGTCAGGGAAACTCAGGATTTTCTTAGTGCTGTTGAGATCTCTACTTTTTCCCTTTTGGTTTTGAACCTGTTTCCTTCTCTGAACATTTGTAGCCTTTATTTGTATATGATTTTTTAGATTAACTCTGTTAAGTGTGTAGCCATTGGAGATCTAAGTCAAACCCAATGCAAACGATACCAATTTGAGTACTTTTATTTTGAAGAGGGGTCATTGCGCTATTGTAAATACCTTGGCATGCTTCCTGACGCTTCCACCAAAAAAAGATTTCTGATTTCAGTCATGTGCAGAGCTAGCAAGGGAACAAATGCTATTCTGAGGACAAGGAGGAAGCACGCTCTGTGCCAGGTGCTAATCCAATGGCTTTATATCTGTTAATTGTTTATTCTTTATACCAAATCTTAGAGATAGGTACTATTTTTAATCTTTATTGTATGGAAACAGACAGACACAGCTTCAGTTTTCTATTCCTGTGTTCAGTTCCTAGATCAGGGTTCAGCAAACTTTTCTATCCTAGGCCATTTAGTAAATACCTTAGGCTTTGCAGGACACATGGTTTCTGTTGCAATCACGCCTTTTGCCGTCATAACATGACAGTGTCTACAGATGGCACCCAAGCAAATGGGTGTGTCTTTGTTCAAAAAAAGCTTAATTGATGGAGACTGAAATTCGAACATCACATAATTTTCACAGGGCATTAAATTATTCTTTGATCGTTTCGGGCCATTTACAAATGGGAAAAAAAAAAACATTCCTAGCTCAGGGCTGTGTAAAACCAGACAGTGATCTGGATTTAGCGCACAGAGAGTCTAGTCTGGGGATCTCTGACCTAGATTAAAATGGAAACATCACTGCTGTCTAATCAGATCTAAATATCTGTCATCAGGGATGGAGTGCCTCATCACTGATAAGATGAAAAATGCTTAGAATTTGAAAAGTGCTTTCTAGAAGAACCAGTAGAAACCATGTCAGTTGGAAATGCTCAGCCTGGTATCCATGAGAGCAGGCAGATGGCCCTGGACCATATCGTGTTGTTAGTGCAGGTCCTGAGAAGCATGTTGGAACCAGGCTGCCTTGGATTTGTATTCACTCCTCCACTTAATACTTGAGTAACCTGGAACAGGTTACTCTTCCTCTTTAAGTGTCAGAATCCTCATCTATAAAATAAGCATAAGAATTCCTGCTTGATGAATATTAAGTGAAAAAAAATATATCTACTGCTTGGCAATATAAACAATTATATATTGCTCAGAACAGGAGAGTTTAGTAAAAGGTGGCTCTGCATGGATATCTGTTATATTCCTGACCTATTCTGTTTAATTCAGCAGTGCTTTTAGATTGTGTAATGCTTCACCCAGTAATTATTCTATTAAAAAAGGCAGGAATTATTTCTCTTTTAATCATTGTAAATGAATAAAATATAAAAGAGTATATGCAATATATGTGTAATTTAAAGAGTAGTTGAAAAACACCCATGACCCCATAACTTTGCTTATGAATTAGAACAGTACCAGATGCTCTCAGGTCTCCTAACCTGACCCTCCCAAATCACCTCCCTTCCTTCTCTATGCTATTCTGGATTTTAGGTTATTCATTCTCTTATTTTGCTTTTATAAATATACTGTATACATCAGTAAGTAATATATACTTTTTTTTCCTGTTTTTGACATTCATACAAATGAAATCAAACTCTATCCATGTTTTTCACTTCCCCTCCACCAATATTATGATTGATGCATACAGTCATAGGTGTTCATTTCTGCTTCTGTGTAATTAATTTTCTATCATATGAACATGTCACATTTAATGTATTCATTCTCCTGTTGATGGACATTGTCTCTAGGTTTCTGCTGTTATAAACAAAATTACTATGGCTTCTTGAATACTTCTCATAGGGATATAAGTAAAAGAGTCCCTAGCATAGATACAACCTAGGTGTAGAAAGCAGGTTCAGACCTGGGTCATGGAGTTTGCACAGTTTCAGCTTTTCTAGGAGATGGTAGCTTGTTTGCTGAAAAGGCTGCTCCCTTCACATCCATAGTGTATGAGTCCCCAGTGCTTCACAGTCTTTTCCCTTTCCTTTCCTTTTTTTCTTAAACTCTAAGAAGTGGAAGCACAATACCAGCTGAGAAAAGTCAACAAAACATAAATTACAAAGCAAGTGCGTATGTAACCACCACCCAGGTCAAATAGAGAATTGATAATTCCTCAGAAGTCCCTATTTTGCCCCTTTCCAATATTTATCTTCTCCCTTCCCCCCGAAAGGTAATCACATCTCTGACTCTAAATATTTTAGTTTTGTTTTGCTAATTTGAAAAAGTCATATAAATGGAGTTCATTCAGTGGGTATATGTTTATATCTGGCCTCTTTCATTCAGTTTTATTTTTGTAATGGTCACTCATTTTGTGTGTGAAAACAGCTGTATAGTGTTCCATTGTATATCCAATCTACTGTTGGTAGACATTTGTTTCCTATTTTTTGTTATTACAAATGGCACTCCTGTGAAAATTCTATGTGTTTCTTGATGCAACGGGTCTAGAGCTTGTTGTATGTATAATTTTGAGTGGAATTGCCGTGTTATAGGTCAGTATGTTTAACTTCAGTAGATAAGTTTTTTCAGTTTTCCAGATAGTTCTACCAAATTACTCTTCCACCAGGAGTATATGACAGTTGCTTTTGCTGCACATTCTCATGAGTGCTTGGTATTCTTTTAAATTTTGGCTGTCAAATGAATGTGTAAATAACTTCTTAAAGTTTTTCATTTTCCTGACCTTAAAGAAGTTGAGGACATTTTCATGTGATTATTAGCTATTTGAATATCTTATTCTGTGAAGTATGTATTCAAGTCTTTTGCCATTTTTCCTTCTGAGTTATCTTTTTAAATTATTTTATTGTTTGTTATTGATTTATTGGAGGCTTTTTTTTTTGTTCTACATAGGAGTCCTTTCTTTATTGTACACGTTGCCAAAATCTTTTCCCATACTGGGGCTTGCCTTTTCACTTCTGGGTGATGCTCTGGATGAAAAGAAGTCTTTGAGTTCAATGGTGTGCTTTCCAGAGCTGTATAGCACTGCATCCCTGCTACCATCTGGGGTGGAGTGTTTGCAATTAGATGTTCATCATATAAAAGTACAGGAAAGTGGTCAGAAAGAGACCACCTAGGTAAGCAAAAAGTTCCTCACTTTCCAATATGAACTTCTAAATTATAACCTTTCAAAATTAACTTGTTCCCAGATTGAATAGAAAAGGTGTGCTTTAAAACTGAACTTGAATTTCAAGAATAAACAATGTTCAGTTTACAGAAACTATAAAACTCTTAGAGGAAAACATAGCCAAAACACTCTTTGACATAAATGGCAGCAAGATCCTCTTTGACTCACTTCCCAGGGTAATGGAGATAAAAACAAAAATTAAAAAATGGTTCCTAATTAAACTTAAAAGTCTTTGCATAGCAAAGGAAACTATAAACAAGATGAAAAGACAACCCTCAGAATGTGAGAAAATAATTGCAAATGAAGCAACTGACAAGGGATTAATCTCCAAAATACACAAGCAGCTCATGCATCTCAATATCAGAAAAACAAACAACCCAATCAAAAAATGGGAAAAAAATGTTTCTCCAGTTTTTGGAGAAACAGACATTTCTCCAAAGAAGACATGCAGATGAGTAATGAACATGTGAAAAGATGCTCAACATCATTCATTATTACAAATATGCAAATCAAAACTGCAATGAGGTATCACCTCACACTGGTCAGGATGGCCATCATCAAAAAGTCTACAGACAATAAATGCTGGAGAGGTGTGGAGAAACGGGAACCCTTTTGCACTGTTGGTGGGAATGTAAATTGACATAGCCACTATGGAGAGCAATAGGGAGATTCCTTAAAAATCTAGGAATAAAACTACCAGCAATCTCACTACTAGGCATACAAAATTTGAGAAAACCTTAATTCAAAAAAACACACGTACCCCAATGTTCATTGCAGCACTATTTACAATAGCTAGGACATGGAAGCAACCTAGATGTACATTGGCAGATGAATGGATAAAGAAGCTATGATATGTATGTATATATACATACACACATACAATGGAATATTAGTCATAAAAAGGAATGAATTTGAGTCAGTTGAACTGAGGTAGATTAAGCTAGATCCTGTTATACAGACTGAAGTAAGTCAGAAAGAGAAAAACAAATATATATTAATGCATATATATGAAATGCAGACAAATGTATCTGATGAACCTGTTTGCAGAGCAGGAATGGAGGGCAGACCTGTGGACACAGTGGGGTAGGGAAAGGATGGGATGGTTTTTGAAAGAGTTGCAATGAAACATATGCAATACCATGTTTATAATGGGTAGCTAGTGCAAAGTTGCTGTATAACACCAAGAGCTCATCCTGGTGCTCTGTGACAACCTAGAGGAGTAGGGTGGAGGAGGGGTTGGAAGGAGGTTCAGGAGGGAGGGAAGATATGTATACTTGTGGCTGATTCACATCATTGTACAGCAGAAACCAACAAAACATTGTAAAGCAATTATCCTCCAATTAAAAAAAAAGCCAGTATGCGGCTTAGACAAAAAAGGCTGACAGTTTACCACTAAGGGGAATGGCCAGCTCTCTGGAGCAGAGGAGCTCTTCTTAGTATGGGGCAGAGTAAGAGGCTTTCATGTGAAGCAGCAGGATTTCCCAGAGCAGAGCTGATGGCCTGTGGCTGTGGGAGGCACTGAGCCAGCTGCTTTACCTCTAGTCCTGGTTCTCTTTGGCCTCCATCTGGGTCATGGAGCTGAAGTTTTGCTTTGAGGGCCACTGGAGTGGGGTGCTGCTTAGGAACATGCCAGTTAGCTCAGCTTTGTGCTTTGTTCCCCGCCAGGGGGTAGAGTGAGTGTATGAAAGAGTGAGAGAGAGAGAATAGAGACAGTGTGTATGTGAGGGTGGGGTGGGCATGGTAAGAAGGCAGGAAGCCCCTAATATTTGGATTCAATAATTTGCTTTATTTTCTGGTGAAACATAGGCATTTACTTCAGGAACTTATGAGAGAGCTATGAAGAGAGAAATACCTGTATATTTTTAAAAAACTTTCAGAAATTCCCTTTTCCCTTCTCCAACAAAATACTTGGTGATTTTCTTGAATCTTTTGTTACTTTGTCAAGAAGAGAAATAATTATGACTATGACTTGAAAAAAAAAGAATCAAAGAAATGATCCTGATGGATTTGATGGATTGAAAGGGTCATATAGTGCCGAGCGGGGTGAATAAATAAAGAGGCACCTTTTATATATATCCCAGTGAAATTTCAGAACACCAAAACTAAAGAGAAAATCAGGAAAGGCTTTAGAAAGACTTAAGTCTCCTAAAGCAGGAGAAGGCAATGGCACCCCACTCCAGTACTCTTACCTGGAAAATCCCATGGACAGAGGGGCCTGGAAGGCTGCAGTCCATGGGGTCGCTGAGGGTCGGACACGACTGAGCGACTTCACTTTCACTTTTCACTTTCATGCATTGGAGAAGGAAATGGCAACCCACTCCAGTGTTCTTGCCTGGAGAATCCCAGGGACGGGGGAGCCTGGTGTACTGCCGTCTATGGGTTCGCACAGAGTCGGACACGACTGAAGCGACTTAGCAGCAGCAGCAACTCTCCTAAAGCAGGTGTTTGAGTTAATCCCTCAGGAATATATTCTGTAAAGGATGAATTTAAAGATTATCCCCTCTATTAAAAGAAAAAGGTAGCATTTCTGGCTCCCTTCCCTTCCTTCTCCAAGTCCCTGTGGATAATAGAAAATGTATTAGAAAGCAGATGCAAGAAAGACTACCATCTTTGCATCAGCAGTCCTGTGGTATCTCTGGAAGATAGGAAACAAATGGAAGGAATCCAGGTCAAACACATATAGAGAATAGGAGTGGTTCTGTGTACTTCTGGCAACAGATAACGGGGCAGCCATCATGGTGGGTGCATTTGGAACATTGGTTCCCTTGTGCTAAGTCATAGGCAATAGCAGGCTTGAGCTGGAGGTACTTGTATGGATAATACCCTGAAGGAACTACAGTCTTCAGCCTGAAATCAAGTTACTAACTCATACTCTTCTCATATGACATGTCCTGCCCTTCCCTACACCCTCTGGAGGCCATTGTACTAGACAACATAAAATACAAGGATGAGCATCAAACCAAGAATCACCAAAGACTTACGAAGGAAACATCAGTTCATTGAATAAGACACTCTGATGCAACAAACCAAAGGGCGGTCACCAAGAAAGTAGTATTAATGGAATCAAAGGGATTGGACTTTAAAAGAAACCAAGTAGATATCCTCAGAGGAGAAAGAAGAATTTATTTCATAAAACAAGAACAGGCATCTATTTCAAGAGCCAAGTAAATATTACATTGGAAGTGAAACATTTAATTGATATTTTAAAAATCACTCATAAATGGAATGAAAAATAGGATGCACACGGCTGAAGAAGAAATTAAACTGGAGGCTTGAATAAAGAAATAATTTGGAATGTAATATAAAAAGCATATTTAAAGAATGAAAGCTTAAAAAGACATAGAGGATAATACTAGGAGTTTCAAGATCCATTTACTAAGGTCTCTCAAAAGAGAGAAGCAAGAGAGAGTGGTTGAGGTGAGGAAGGAGACTGTGAAGAGAAGAAAAAAATCAAATGGCCGAAGATGAGTTGTCTGGGGGCCTCCCTGGTAGCTCACTGGTAAAGAATCCGCCTCCCAGTGCAGGAGACACTGGTTCAGTCCCTGATCTGGGAAGACCCCACATGCCTTGAAGCAGCTAAGCCCATGCTCTACATCTATTGAGCCCATGGTGCTCTAGAGCTGAAGCTGCAACTACTGAAGCCTGTTGAGGTCTAAAGACTGTGTTCCACAACAAGAGAAACCACTGCAGAGAGAAGCCCGTGCATTGCCACAAGAATGCAACCCCCCACTCGCCGCAACTAAAAAAATGCAGATCATGCAGCAACAAAGACCCAGCACAGCCAAAAATAAAGAAGGAAAATTAGAAAAAGAAGAGTTGTCTGATGAAAAGTGTCCCTATAGTGCTTGGGTTTCCCAGGTGGCTCAGTGGTAAAAAATCTGCCTGCCAATGCAGGAGACACGGGTTCTATCCATGGGTCAGGAAGATCCTCTGGAGAAAGAAATGGCAACCCACTCCAGTATTCTTGCCTGGGAAATCCCAAGAACAGAGGCGCCTGGGGGGCTGTATAGTTCATGGGGCTGCAAAAGGGTTGGACACGACTTGGTGACTAAACAACCACAGTGCTCATCTTGACAAATGAATAAAGATGTTCCTTAGACGTATCAGGGTGAATATTCAGAGTAAAGAGATCTTGAAAAGCTTCACAGAGAAGAAAATTGGGATACTGTTTTGATTAGAAGCATAAGGACTCTTAGCTGTCTTGAGGGAGTGGGAAGGGAATCCATCTTGGGGAGAGGCATGCATGGAAATAGAATTAATATTGCAGTATAGTTCTACTGTGAATATAAACCTGAATTCCTGTTGTTAGCAAACTCTTCTTGGTTGCTCAGGTTACTTACTATCCTTGGAGAATGGTTTGGATTCTCTATGATACATGTGAGATATTAATGTTAGTTAAAAGCAGAGTCTTTGAAATGCTGCATAATCCTTGTTTGGAAGCTAGCCCTGAAAGGACTTCACAGCCATCTATATTTGCAGCCCCCTTTCTCTTCCTGGGGCCAAGACCTTGTTTACCACCCTGGAGGACACAGCTCAGACTAGAAATGGCTGAGATTTCCTTTCAAAATCCAGGGCTTTCCGATAGAATGGTTGACAGCTCCTCTTTCCTGGATGGCTCTGTTTAGGCTGCTGATAGTGTAACACTTTGTACCCCAAACAAGAAAAAAATGCCCTATATCCTGGAGAATCTTTTGAAATAAGTAGGAAAGAACAGATGCTGAGTTTTAGTTCGTATTAAGATTGGATTTGCAAGGGCCTACTTATTGGTAACTTGATAACCTTGATTTAACTGTCCTGGTCACTGGAGTCTTTACAGCACATGTGTGTTTATTATGGAACAATTAACCAAGGAACACGGGCTAAGATTTCTTAGCAAAAGCTGCTTGTGAGGGGAATAATGACCAGTTTATTGATCACTATTTCTATAGGGATTTCTCTCTTGATTTAGTTAAGAATATATTTTATTGATTGAAGGGACCCCATGGTTCTGTTATTTTTCATGTTAACTCCCTGAATCTTGTGTGATTTCAGAGGGCAGAGCCCACCTGTTGCTGAATTTAACTTACTCCTGAAAGCTCACACTTTGGAAACCTATGGGGTGGATCCTCATCCATGCAAGGTAACTACCTCTCTCCACAGGTTGACAGATAATGATTGTTTCACCCAAAAGACGGTTAATTGGTATACAGGCCTAAAGGAGCCCTTCTAGGATATTCCCACAGCCTGATCCATCACCCCTAATGAGAAGGGACAACAGTGTCCTGCAGTCATACGTTTGGGTAGTTGATTTTCTCCATTGGAGTCTTCTAATTGCTTGCTCATCCACTCATCCATCAATTGGATGGTTTTACCCCCTGAGAAGTTGTGGGATCCTAACAGGTTTGTTTGCAAAGGCCATTGCCAGCAAGAATGCAGTCTTTAACAATGGATAAGCAGAAGGAAGGGCTTCCCAGGTGGCGCTAGTGGTAAAGAACCTACCTGCCAGTGCAGGGAGATGTAACAGACGTGCGTTTGATCCCTGGGTTGGGAAGATCCTCTGGAGGAGGACATAGCAACCCACCCCACTATTCTTGCCTAGAGAATCTCATTGTAGAGAAGCCTGGCAGGCTACAGTCCATGGGGTCGCAAAGCATTGGACACGACTGAAGCAACATAGCACACACACAAGTGGAAGGGAAAATCTTTTAATTGATCTTTAGAGTATATATTTTTCTTTCTTCCTTTACTTGAATTACTTGACAGTTTTTCTCTCAAGTGGGAGATCAAGACCACGTGTATCAGAAACACTCAGGCCCCACCCCAGAGCCATCGATCAGCATCTCTGGGGAACCTGGAACCTGCCTTTTAAACAAGCTCCCAACGTGGTACTCAAGCACATGTGTTTCAGAAGCATTTTATGAAAACAGTGTTCTTTTCATATCCTAAACCCACTGCACATAAACCAGACACTAACCTGAATCCTAAACTAAGCATTTATATCAACCAGGCTCTTAAAGGTGTGTTTTTGAGTCATACTAGGACATTTCTTCGGAGAAGGTGATGGCACCCCACTCCAGTACTCTTGCCTAGAAAATCCCATGGATGGAGGAGCCTGGTGGGCTGCAGTCCATGGGGTCGCGAAGAATTGGACACGACTGAGTGGCTTCACTTTCACTTTTCACTTTCATGCATTGGAGAAGGAAATGGCAGCCCACTCCAGTGTTCTTGCCTGGAAAATCCCAGGGACGGGGGAGCCTGGTGGGCTGCCATCTATGGGGTCGCACAGAGTCGGACACAACTGAAGCGACTTAGCAGCAGCAGCAGCGGGACATTTCTTTACCCAGGTGGGACCAGCTAATGGTATTCGGTGAAGTCCCCAGTACTAGAGCTCACAGCTCAGGCTGGACCTTAGAAGGGCCTGAGGAGCCCCATCATGCCCTGTTGTCCAGTCGCATGGGGATGTGAAGGTGCAGCCTGGGCAGAGAGCTGGCAGGCTGGTTGACAGTGGCATGTGCATCTTCTGCCTCTGCCCACATGATTATTTCAGAGTATTTGCCAGATGTCTCTTTCTGCTAATGGTATAAATTAGATTATTCCACTTCATGAATTAGATTTTATCCACAAATCTGATCCTCTCTGTCTGTTTTATTTATTACCTGGAGACTGACTTGAGTTTTGTTGTTATCCTTGTTGTTCCTTTGCCTTAATTTATCCATGCTTAGTTTTCCTGCTGGAGGCTGGAATCAAAGGAGGCATTTCCAGGCATATCTTTATTTTTACATTACCAGAAATCCCATATGGGGTTGACTAGTTAGTTTAGATGCTCAGGGCTTTGGTTTCAGGGCTAATGACAACCAAGAACAGTTTTCCTATTGACATGGTAGATCTGACAACTCAGGTAGTCCCATAAGGCACTTGGAAGTAGACTAGTGGTTTGGGAGTAACCTGTATTTTCCCAGGAGGTTTCTGGGGAGGCAGAGGTCCACTCCTCAAATAGAAAAGCTACACATTCCTGGCCCTCGCCCACATTTTAGAGGTACTATCCTTGGAAGTCCCATCTTAGAAACTTAGTTTATGGCTATGATCTTTGTACTTAACCTAAAATTCACCCAGACTGAGGATGAATAAGCATATAATTTACCCTTTATTTGATATTCCTTAATTGAATATGTTCTTATTTCTGGGTTTTTTTTTTTTTTTTCTCCCAGGATTCAACAGGCACAACAACATTTTTAGGATTCACCGCTGCAGGCTTTGTGGTATTCCAGGGAAATAAGAGAATCCATTTGTTAAAGTGGTGAGTACTTCTTTGGAAAATAATTCTTGTTTTTTCTTAATCTTGTTTTTCTTTCCCAGTCTTTCACTTTCTATTTGGAACTGCCAGGTAGAATGCCTAAGATCCATTTCCCTGCCTTGAAGCTTCTTACAAAGAGATTATTCATCTATAAATGAAGTTCAATCTTGGTTTCCCTAGACCTCAGGAGACCTGGAGTGTGTCCCAGGCTCAGAGGCTCTGCCTCCAAAGCGAAGGTGTCCAGGACTCCTGGTGAAGAAATACCAGGGGTGACCACAGGGTGCCTCAGGGCAGGGTTAGGGTGCAAGTTCCCTCAGACAACAAGGACCCCCTCTATTTCTGTCACTTCTTTTCATTCTCTTCTGTTGAATTCTTGCTGCAGACCCACCCCTCTGTAATCCAAAAGCACCAGTGAAGATGATTCTGACTCAAAGGAACAGGAATGTATGCTCACAGTGGCTTACAGATGAGAGTACAGCAAAAGTTCCAGGGGTCTGGCAGCCCCATGGTCCTTTAACTTAACTACCTGGCAGCATCATGAAGGACTTGCGCCTTTGCATTTTCTTCTCTGCAGTCGCAGGGTGGTAGCTTTTGTCCCCAGGTAAAATGGCCATGCATTCAACTTCAGTTGTCAGATCTTCCCATGGCAACACCCTCAAGGAGAATAGCCCTTTGCATGTGTCTCCTGTGAAGACAAGGATAGCTTTTTCAGAAGCTCTGTAAGAGACTTCCTGTGTATGTAATTGGGCAGGGTGGGTCATATGTGCCTCCTTAAACCAATCCTTCCAAGAAGTAGAATTCTGTGATGAGGTTGGTCAAATCAAGATTCATCCTCTTGGGGAGAACATCATCTATATGAACACTTGATCTAGAGGAAGAATAAAGTATGGATTCTGTCCGTAAGGACGTGGGAGAATGGACCAGTAGTGCCCCCTATGTCCAATCAGGGAACAAAATAGTTTTGGTAAAGAGTGAAGAAGTCTGCAGAAACTAACACAACATTGTTAAATAACTATACTCCAATAAAAAAATTAAAAAAAAAAAAAGAAAGACAAATCAAAAAAATTGGACTTATCTTGACTGTACTTTAAAACACAAAGAGTGAAGAAAGCTGAAAATTGTGTGTGTATTGGAATATTGTAAGGGCTTAGTCTTGCTCATAGCTTCAGCTTGATTTGGTTCCCTCTCTGATGGTCCTTGACAGATTTGTCACCTGGTCTCTCTGGGTGGTGGACTCACTCTCTTGGCTTGAGCCCTAGGGGTCGAAAGTTTTTGATGGGCCTCTGGGCATCCACTCTCAGTCCTGGATTGAAATTGCTCTCTCATGCTTATCTGAACCTCCATTTCATGGTTCTTTTAGCATCAGGATTTCTTCCAGCACCTTTTTATCAAGTCCCCGTCCACTCCATCGCTTCTTGGCACTCTTCTCTGAGCACCTGCCTTCCCTTCAAACCTTCTCTACAAGAATAGAATCAACCAGCTCATGTCCACTTTGCTTCCTACGCCTTCTGCTCTATTTTTATGATCAGCCTTCTCTTCCTAAGAATGCTAATTTGCCTAAATATCTTCCCTACCTACTCTGTCATTGCCTTTATTCATGTCATACTGTCAGTTCGCATCTGTGCTCACATACTCTCTTCCTCCAGAATGAGCATTCTCAAACTTTCGTGTGTCTCTAATAAATCACTTAACTGTCTGAGTCTCAATGTACTCATTCATAAAGTCGGCATTCATTATATCCAACTACTTTTCAGGAAAGAAAGGAGATGGGGGAGAAGGAAATGAAATAGTGTGTGTGAAAGTGACTTGATTTGTGAACTAGGATGTTTTATAAATACATAGCATGGTGGGTTACCTACTTACTTCTCTGTGTCTTCAGTATTTGTAAAGAAGCTCTGATGTTAACCACCCTTCACTCCATTCCAGAATAAGTTCTCTAAGGATTTTCTGACTTTAGGGAGCATGGGCAGGGCTTCCCCCATTCTCTCCTACAATTACAAAAGGCTTGAGGGTCCTGCAGGGTGTTTGATCCTTAGGTACTACTCAACTCTGGAGTCCATGGGTTAGACCTGTGCATATTGATTGCAAGTTTCTCCCCTTGGAGCTTTAGTTTCTTCCCGGGTCCACTGAAGAGTTGAGATGGACAGTCCCCAGATCTTCTGTTTCTAGGTTCTAAATCTTGGTATTTCTGGGGGGATGTTGTCATCCCCATCTCTTCCAGCCGTGGCTTAGGAACACATTTGTAACAGCCATGTACATGTTACTAAAATAAATTTTCTTCCCACGTTAAACCTAGCGTTGTTTTGTTTTGAACATCCACTGAACTTTATCCCTCTTGCAAATCCTCACCACAGCTTAATATGACCTCACTGTTCTTTTTCCCCAGGAAAAGCACAGGGGCACATATCACTGTCCTAGGAATTAGATCAAAGGAATAAAAATAGAATTCCCTCCTCTCTTTACAGTTATCTTCTTAACAAGGAGGTGACCTTAGGTCTACATTTCAGGTAGATTTTAACTGAGCATCTCCTTTAAATGAAGCCTCAAGTCTTTTGACTATAGTTCCTCAAGGTATCCTTATAGTTTTGAGCATTTCATTATCTAACAAAATGGTTCATGTATAAACAGGGAGGGCAGAAATGAGAATTTTGAAATGTGGTGCATGTCTTGGAGATGGATGTGAAAGGATACAGATATTGTGAATCCATATGGTTTCATTAACCAAATCTGAAATAACTATTACATACTTCCTACCTCACAAAGTGGGTTGGCCAATTAATATTGGTCATTAATATTCGTGAAACCTCTAGAGCTCCTTGGAAGAAAGGTGCAGCTTAACTGTAAAAAATAAAATAAACAATTCCGAGCTGCCTACAGTTCCTCTCTTGGGAAGAAAATTGCTGTAGAATTCACTTGGGGGCTCTTCCCTGCTCATTTGGCCTCCAGCAATAAGATAATATCTTGTTTCATTGCTGTCTGCTTGGCATTTGTGAGTCAGATGGATTCCTGTGGGAAAGCGGGTACCTTAATTAGCTGCCACTTTTTGTTTTTCTTCTCACCCAAAGAGATTTTCTTTTCTTAGGCCAGATGTCTGCAAATTGAAGTTTGAAGGGAAGACATTTTATGTGATTGGCACCCAGAAGGAGGTCAGAAACTGCTTTTCTACTGTCTATTGTCGGGTGTGCATGCGTGTGTTTGTACATGCGTGTGTGCAGGTGTGCCTGTGCATGAGAAAGTTTCAGGTATGACATGTGCCTGTAGTAATGTAGCCCCCAAAGACCATGATGTTAAAGTTTGTGATAATACCGGAAATTTAGAGGTAAATAACACCAGGTTTACACATTTAAGAATTAATCCAGTGAACAATGCTGACCATATACCCCTGTGTAAAAACTAGGTTGTGATAGACTTGGGCTTTCCAGTGCCTCAGATACCTGCAATGCAGGAGACCCAGGGTTTGATCCCTGAGTCGGAAAGATCTCCTGGAGAAGGGAATGACAACCCACTTCAGTATTCTTGCCTGGAGAATTCCATGGACAGAGGAGCCTGTTGGGCTACAGTCGATGGGGACACAAAAAGTCAGACATGACTGAGATACTAACACTTTAACTTTCATTGACTTGAGAAATAGCTAATGGCTCTTCTCCCTACCTCTATCAATTGCCAGAATACAAAATTAGGAAACAAATTAATAGTACTTAAAGATAGACATCAACCAGTGTTGATTAGAGTTTTATGAAAAGTATAAGTCTTGGGAATTTTAAAATCAAGGAGTTACCACATGTAGGTTGGGTTTATCATTTGAGAGGAGGCCATTACTGAAGAGCCTCAGAGCTCAGTCTGAAAGTTTCTCAATTTTCTTGAGCCTAGTGTTTAAGCACTAGCTATTCAAGAATGGTGAGCAAATTTTAAAATTCATCCAAGTATGATTGAGAGGTAGGTGATGCCTGGAGTGTTGAGAAAGATTATGAAGCTGTTCTTTATCCAAAACAGGACCTGGAGAGGTTAGTTATATCTGCAAAGGGTGAGGGAAGGGGGAATATGATTTTAGCATCTTCTAAGTACATAGTAGAGCATGCTGCTGCTGCTGCTAAGTCGCTTCAGTTGTGTCCGACTCTGTGCGACCCCAGAGACGGCAGTCCACCAGGCTTCGCTGTCCCTGGGATTCTCCAGGCAAGAACACTGGAGTGGGGTGCCATTGCCTTCTCTGATAGTAATGCATAAGTTACTTCAATTCTGTTTGATATGCCATGGGATACAAATAGGTAAATTCTTAAAAGAAAAATATGAAAAACTTAAACTGTGTTTAATGTGCCCTTAATTGTTTTGTTATATTTTATTAGAAAAAAGCCGTGTTGGCATTTCATACTTCAACACCAGCTGCCTGCAAGCATCTTTGGAAGTGTGGGGTGGAGAACCAGGCCTTTTATAAGTAAGTCACTGTTATTCATTTAATCATAGGTTTGAAAAGCACTTCTGGAGTCCTTTATGTTTTGTAAACAGCTACATATTCATTTCTTTTAATATAGTCCTTTTTTATTATATTTAAGTGAGTTATAAATTTGTTGCATTGTTCAGAGTGACTCCCAACCACTGTTGGCCTGACCATGTCTTGAACTTTATACTGGGTGTTTCCTAATTGCTATGGGCTTTTTGGGGGGAGGGGCATTATTGTTTCCATTCAACATGTCACAGGATCTGTTTTTGGTTGGTGCCCCCCTTAGAAGCAGACCTTGGGAAGAGCTTAGTGCAAATGGGGTATGGTTACTGAATGTACCAATAGGGGAGTGGAGGAGGGAGAGGGGAAGCAAGAAATACAGGGCATGATATTGAGTAGTTACTACTGTGAGCCACTGGACTCAGCTGTGTCTGCTGGGGAACCCTAGCAGACTGCAGAATGTGCCTCAAAGTTCTTCCACTGACTGGCAAAGAGGTTGGTCTGTTTACCTACCAATTCCCCATTCATTTTAGTTTAGGGACACTTACGAGGGTAGAGTTAATACTTTCTAGCACTTCTGGCTTACTCTGAGTTAGGTTGTATGTGCTCTCAACAACAGAAAAATAAACCTTAGGCAGAGAGTCACACATATTCCTGGTAAGAAGGCTTCAGTGTTTAGAGATGAGAGCCAAAGGTTTGTAGGTAGAATGCCATCAGGGTCTTCTAGGATCGTAGAAAGTCAGTGCTGCATAGAACTTCAGAAACCATCCATAAAGCTCTCAGGTTTCAAAAGAGGTTCAAATTTAGGATTTTTCCGTAAGTTCTAGCTTCTCCTCTTTGAGATCATTACTGATTGGAAGAGCAGTGGTGATGGACGCAGTCAGGAGCCTAGCGAGCCCTGCCTGGGGTATCAGCACCACTCACCCCTGGAGTTCATCCAGGTGGATTTTGTTCCACTCCGCCACCCTGCTCCCCTACACTGAAATAGTCTTACTTATTAGACTCATCTGAAACTGCTGAATCTCTGATCATCCTGGGCTTTGGCTTACAAGGGCCTTCAGGAGAACGAAGGCTGAAACAGTGTTTTTCAAACCCCTTTTAAGCCACAGAACTCTCTTCCTTACACAGAAAGTGTAGACAAAGCCTATGTAAAAAAAGATAAAAATAGAGAAGCTGTGCTGTTGGTGGGGACCAAGTTGGGACTGGGGACTAGAGACCCTTGACTCATTGCTCACTGCTCCACAGGAGGTTGGGTGACCAGTTGTCTGAGTTTGCCCATGACTTTCCCAGGTTTGGAATGAGAATTCCCAAGTCTTGGGCAGATACTATCAGGAGCATAATTTAAAAATGCTTGGATGAGATGATTCACAAAATGTGTGCTTCTAGGAATGATGATGCATATCAGTAAGACATCAAGGCATCTGTGAGTCTCCTGCAGTGTTTGAAGACTGGTAAACAAAGAATAGCTGATGACCTCTGAAAACTCAGCATGTCTAGACCACTCCATTCACATGACAGCAGAGAGAAGGAAAGGCAGACAGTCTGGTGCTCTTAGTCTTAGTTGGAGCCTACACATTTTTGTTTTTGTTTTTAATCATTAAAAAAAATTTTGAGATAATACTCACATACTATAAAATCAACGGTTTTAATGTGTAAGTTCAGTGGTTTTAGTATAATTCACCAATTTATGCAACCATCACCACAATCTGATTATTCAGGACATTGAATAGTTTTTGCACATGTATTGTTTTATCATGAGTGAGAGAGTCAGTTGGTATATGGAGTAAAATAAATGTAAAAACACAATTGAAAAGAGGGGAGAGAAAGCGGGAAAACCCAAAATCAAAGGAATCCATTTGGGGCATTTGGAGTATGCTTATTATCTGGCAGCTAACAAAGTAGTCTGACAATTCTATCATTGAATGGGCCAAGTAGGCATATCAAAGATATCACTTCCAGTCATCTGTAGAAGCTTCAGAAGACCCAAGGAGTGTAACTGTGAGAACAGGTGGCACCATACAGAGTTGACTGGGTCCTTGCGTCAACACCTCTGCCAGGCTACCCCATCTCTCCCATTGAGACTTCTAATCCCTAATATTTATCCTGACCTGAGATTTGCCCAAACATTGTGTTCCACCATTATCCCATAATTATCCCTGTTCCTTAAGAAAGAGGAAAGATATAGCTTATCCTGACCCAGCAGTGTGACCTTGAACCAGTGGCTGGCCACATCTGGCTCATCTGTTGAAAGGAGGGAGCTGGGACTCAGGTATGATTTGCTTGTATCACTGCGGCCTCATGTTAAGAATAGTGGGCTTTGGAGGCCAACAGACTTGAATTTGAACCTTGATTCTGTTGCTTACTAGTCGTGTGACCTGAAACAAAACAATGAACACTTTGAGCCTTATCTGTATTTTTCATCTGTAAAATTCAATTGGTAATCCCTGCCCTGCAGTGTCTAGTCCTGCCAGGCACACTGACCATCAATAAGTGGTAGCTGCTGCTATGACTATGATGACTCCCTGCTCCATGAATGGGGAATGTTTTCTGAGTGCCAGTTGGTTGCAGAGCTCAGTCCCTTTGCTTCTGAAGGGCTCTGACTCTGTGAAGCTCAGAGCTTCCTCCACTGCCTGCTTCCTTTCCTAGCCCTGCTTCCAGCTGATCATGGTTTTGGCCTTCATGATATGGGCCGGCAGAGCAAGGCGCTGATCTTTTTTTTTTTAATTGAAGTATAATTTCTTTACAATGTTGTTAGTTTCTGCTGCACAACATGAATCAGCTACACACACACACACACACACACACACACACACACCTACCTCTTGAGTCACCCCCTCTTGAGTCACCCCCCGTCCCACCCCTCTAGATGATTGCAGAGCACCAAGCTGAGCTTCCATTGCTATACACACAGCAGCTTCCCACCAGCTATCTATTTGACACATGGTAGTGTACATATGTCAATGCGATTCTCTCAGTTTGTCCCACCCTCTCCTTGGCCACAAGTCTGTTCTCTATGTCTGCATCTCTATTCCTGCCCTGGAAATAGGTTCATCAGTTCTACTTTTCTAGATTTCATACGTATGTGTTACTATGCGATGTTTGTTTTTCTCCTTCTGTCTTCACTCTGTATGGCTGACTCTGGATTTATCCATGTCACAAAGCCCTGATCTTGTTTCCTGGGTTGGGAGTGGTTTGTTTCCTCCTTTGCACTTCACCTGTCATGAGAACAGGGAGGCCCCATGGCCAAGAATTCCCCAGTATGCTTTTAACACATGAATGTGCTGCTAGTTGTCAGCTGGCCCGGGGCCACCGATCAGGTTTGAGAGCCCTGGCTCTGAGATCTGCTGCCTGGGAACAGAGCCCAGAAACAGAAACTCTCCCTCCTGCTCCAACCCCCTGGGGATCCCCAACACAGACTTAGACAGTCACCATCTGAGAGCTTCCTCCCTGCCATGCGTTCTGGGTGCTGCCACCCCCAGAGCACTGGGATGTGTCATTTCTGGACACTGATTCCCTGAAAGCACACTCGATTCCCTACAGTGTCTCCCTGGTGGTTCTTCTGATGAATCTGTCTCACACCTGCTTTAGGCTGAGACAGTGCTAGGCACTAGGGACATAGTGGAAGCTCAAATGACACTCTCTGTCCCCAGCTTTCTATGGAATTTTGTGCAGGACATAAAGGTAGTCCCTAATAAATTTCTTGTCTGGGTTAGTGTGCATTTTGTCAAAAAAGCAGTGTTACACTTGGTCGTCAAGGACCCAGAGTATCTCCCTAAACTGACACCTTTCACACTTCAGTGAGCATGAGAGTTACCCAGAAATCCTGTTAGAATGTGGATTCTGGTTCAGTAGGTCTGGGTGGGGCCCAGGAGTCCAGATTTCTAATAAGCTCCCAGGTGATGCTGAGCTGCAGGTGTATGGCCCACACTTGAGTAATGAGGTTCTAAACCAGAGATCCTCAGCCTGACTGCACATTAGAATCACCTGGGGGAACTTTTAAACAATAACAACATGGACCCTACCTGAGATCCAATTAATTTGAAATCTGAGTCCTCACCAAAATGTGTACACGAGTGTTCATAGCAGCATTCTTCATCACAGTTAAAACAGATGCCCATCAACTGATGAAAGGATAAAGGAAAGTGGTATATCCATACAATGGAATATTATTGAGCCATAAAAGGGAGGAAGTACCTACTGATTCCTGCTACAACAGGGATGAAACTTGAAAACATGATGCTAAGGAGTGAAAGAAGGAAGGGACTTCTAATAGGTATTGGGAGGTTCTTTTGAGGGTAATGAAAATACTTTTTATGAATCTCTAACTTTGTAAATTATACTGAAAACCACTGAAGTGTACAGTCTAAAAGGATGAACATTATGTTATGTGAATTATATTTCAGTAAAGCTTTTATTTTAAAAATTCAGAATCTGGGATGAAGGATCTTGATGTTAGTAGTAATATACCTTTTCCAGGTGGAGTGAGCCTGCAGCCTAGGGTTTCATGCTCTAATCTTGTGATTCTCAAAGTTTGGGTCCCTGGACCAGCATCAGCATTTCTGGGGAACTTGTTATAAAGGCCTGGCTCAAACTCGGACTTACTGAATCAGAACCTTGTATTTTTGAAAAGCCCACCCAGTGATTCTGATGCATTCTGAAGTATGAGGACCTGCATGGCCAAGACATTATTTTAAAAATACAGAAAAGCCTGGGTTTGCAGCCTGGTTCCCCCAGCTTCGATGATGTGACCGTTGTTAAGTGAATTTACCCTTCTGTGCCTCAGTTTCCTCATGTAAGAACGTGGATTGCTTCTTCCTATGAGAGAGCTGTGAGGATGAAATAAATTAATGTATTTAAAGTGATTTTTAAATAATAAATTAGTGCATTTAAGCACATGGTAAAGAATCCACCTGCAATGCAGGAGATGGGGGATTTTTCCCTGGGTTGGGAAGATACCCTGGAGGAGGAAATAGCAACCCACTCCAGTATTCTTGCCAGAGAATCCCATGGACAGAGGTGCCTGACAGGCTTCAGTCCATACAGTTGCAAAGAATCGGACGTGACTGAGCAACTGAGAATGCAGTGTGCTTTGGATGGTGAATGGCGCCTAGTAGGGCTCAGTAATAACATATATTGTTATTACAGTGATTACTCCAGAAGCTATAAACCACAGGGAAAAGGGAAATTGTATTGTTAGTTCTAGAGGTGGCCTTTAGAGCACCAGCTAGTGTCTCCCCAGCACCTAACCTGACCTCCATCCTCAGCTCCCGTGGTAACAGGTACCAGAAAAAAGCTGGAAGCAGGGGTGAGTGGGGGCATATTCCTGCAGAGCTGTGCTGTGTGTACATCAGATGACACTGATACTCAGAGAAAGCTTTATCTGTTCCAGGCACTGTGAGTATGTATGCACATCTCACATTTAAATGTGAGTATCCCATTTAAATCAGACTTTCAGTGTCAGGACTGGACAGAACTCCGTAACGCCATGAGAAGGGGTCTCTAGGTAGAGTGACTCTGCCCTAAAAGTTCTAGGGGATTGCGGGGAGAGTTGTGACAGTAGAAAAGAGAGAAATGACGAGGCCACCATATGAATACACAGGTGTCACCCAGTCAGGTGCTGGTCAAGTGGGGACTGGATTTCCCTGTGAGGTCAGAGATTTGAGAATCGCCAGTGCTTCTGTGCTGAGGTTTTGATGAGTAGCTGGAGCTGGAAGTGGGGAGAGGGAAGACCAGAAAGGAGGCTAGAGGAGAGGGAACTGCTACTGCTACTAGGCTGTGCCCGCCTTGCCTACACTGGGAGGAAGGCTTGCTCTGGGCTCATGGATGAGAGAGCCTGGGAACAGAGAGCTGGAACGGGTCAGCTAGAGCTGGAGCCTGAAGCTCTTTTATTTGCCTTCAGAGTGTTTGACATGGTTCCCGGGTATGGCCACAGCTTAGAGAATTGGCTTTGGTAGCTCAACAGTGAGAAGGCAATGCAGAGGTTTGGAGAGTGATATCAGGGGTAGGGGAAGGGAGAGAGAGAGGGAAGGTATCATATAATGAGCAAGGAGTACTTAGGTGTTTTCAGACCATTTCGTCTCATTTAAGGCTTCCCAGGTAGCACTAGTGGTAAAGAGCCCACCTGCCAATGCAGTAGACAAAAGAGATGTGGGTCAATCCCTGGGTTGGGAAGATCCCCTGGAGTAGGATATGGCAACCCACTCCAGTATTCCTGCCTGGGAAAATCCCATGGACAGAGAGGAGCCTGGTGGGCTACAGTCTATGGGGTCACAGAGAGTCTGACACAACTGAAGTGACTTAGCACTTCTTATTTAACCCTCCTCAGAACACTATGAATTAAGTATTCTAATATCATCATTCTTTAAAAAATTTGTAAAGAAACTAAGGCTCAGAGAAGCTACATGACTTGACAAAGGCCACAGGACCAAAAGCAGGAAAGAATCCTAAGCTTCTGCGTTTTGGGGTAAAATGCCACCTGGAAGTCATTCAAGGAGAATGTGGGGACGCCAAGGTTCTCTGATGCAAGCAGGCGGCCTTGGAATGACCTTGGAGTGTTTGATAAAAATACAGACTCCCAGGCCCCTATCTAGAGGGACTGAATGAGCCTCTCCAGTGATGGCTCCTGGGAGCTGGTCCAGCATCTACTGATGTACAGCCAAAGGTGGGCACAACTGCATGCGTGTCCTGTGACCCAGCCACCTTTCTCTTGCCTTCATTCATTTCCTTCCATCCCGCTGTCCATTTCCCAGTTCCCAGGGGTTTTGTGAGGTTCACGCTCTCAGAATAAATTCCCCTGTTAAAACTCCATAAAAGATCTCAGCCCAGACATTATCAGGCGTCTCCCTGAACATTTGGGAGGGCAGGGGATTGGTGGTAACACTCTCGATAGAGTGTCTCTGAGCCAGTGAAACCACACAAATAACCGTCGAGGGCACTTAGCTGTCAGAAGAAGCCAACGCTTTTTTCATTCCTCTCATCCTGACCAGACAGCTATTTGCTTTCTCTGTGAAACATGCCTTGTAGCCAGTTTTCCTTGACGTACTTGGTGGGTTTGTGTAGATGCAGTGGAGCGCTGTGAGGCCTCCCACCAAGAGGCTGTTCTGAGGCAGTGGCCTCTGCATGGGACTTGGAAGGGCAGGAGCTGAGGCTGAACTGGCGAGAGACCACCTACTGCTCCCTAGACGAGCCCCTGTCTATGGAATTGCTGTGCTAGCCACACCTCCATAAAATGGGTACAGAGTTGAGTCTGAATTTCAAAAACTACAATTAGGACTCCTAGTAAGCTTTTTTAGCAGTTGATCTTGCCCTGAGCATCCTTAGGAACCTAGAGCAATAACAACAAAACAGTAAAAAAAGCAGAAACTGCTTTAAAAAGTTTCTTCACCTCCTACCTCTGAATACTTGGGAGCAACAACTCTGCTGAGATGGGAAATGTGTCCAGGCCTGTGACTCTCTGGGGCTAAGATTGGAGGTAGGGTAGCAAAGAGGCCCAGACCAGGCACATCCTCAGGGGAGGAGGCACAACGATGCTGACTCCATTAGTGATGCTTGCTGGGCCATTTCTCCTCTTGAGTGCATGTGGTCCGTAGTCTGGCTTTGGCCAGCAGCCTGTCCTAGGCATCTAGACCCCTCTGCAGTGTGGATTTCATGTGCTCTGTTTATCTTTAGGGCTCCCATGCTGTCTTCTCTGGGCCCTGCCTTGACAGGATTCCCTCTCCCTGGGCTTGACCCCTCTCCTGCCTATCTTGCTCTCTGGATTCATCCTTTGTAGCCAGTACTCTTCTCTGTGTGTTTGGATGGTTTGCAAAAGAGAATTTTTTGTGACTTTACATTGTCTTGAGGACAAAGACCGAATCTTTAACAAGAACAGCTCGAGGTCAGGTCCTACTAAATTAGTGGGGAGAATGTGTGAGTGAAACTGTGTAAAACAGTTGTAATAACAGCACTGCTACTGCTGCTAAGTCACTTCAGTCGTGTCTGACTCTGTGCGACCCCATAGAGGGCAGCCCACCAGGCTCCCCCGTCCCTGGGATTCTCCAGGCAAGAACGCTGGATGGGTTGCCATTTCCTTCTCCAATGCATGAAAGTGAAAAGTGAAAGTGAAGTCGCTCAGTCGTGTCCGACTCTTAGCGACCCCATGGACTGCAGCCCACCAGGCTCCTCCATCCATGGGATTTTCCAGGCAAGAGTACTGGAGTGGGATGCCATTGCCTTCTCCAATAATAGCACAGGAAAATGCATATCAGATCATCTTAGTTCCCCCAGTGCTCAGGGTCTGGGCTTTAACCTGTTGGGCCTTCTGCCTAGAACACAGCCACCACCCGCCATGTTAACACCTTCCCTCTCTTGAAGGGGAGATCTCTTCCTTAGGCCACCTTCTGTGGCCCCCAGATCAGATCAGCACCACCCCCATACTCTAATTGCATCTTTTTTTTCATAGCACCACTGCTTGTAATTTACCTTTGTTCTCTTCTTTGTGGGGTTTCTAGATGAATATCCATTTCCCTCTGGGCGTTACATTCCATGAATGCAAAGTTTGTGTCTTCCTTGAGCTGTGTGGTGCATAGAGCAGAAGAGACACTTGGTTGATAGTGCTAAGTGATTGAAGCCAGGCTTCATGGACTCAGGGATGGAGCTCACTGCCCTCACCGAAGCTTCCAGACACAGCCCTCATTGTGTGATTGTCTCTACTTAGAATTCCATAGAGCTCATTGTTCTGTTTGTTTTTTATTAAGATTTTGTAATGATCAATAGTTAAAAATGATCCTGAACTCTGTAGACCCAGTCTTTCTAATTTGTTGGGTTTAACTGCATCAGGCTCAAGGTGACTGACTTTGAGGTGTCCTGAGGTATCACAGGAATCAAATGCCCCATGTGTGGCCTCTGGACTGCCCATGTTCTGAATTGTTCTTTCAGAGTGGTGGTGTTTTGCTCGTATTTACGGGAAGGGCTCAGAGGTGCTGAATCAGGGCTTGGCTGGGCTTCTGCTCCTCATGTATCTTAGTCATCGACCGGTGTGGTTTCTTTTAAAGGGCACTGGGTCATGGTGGCTTAACCCATCTTAATACTCAGAAACCAGGGATCATTTCCATGGTGATCATTTCCATGGCCCCTGTGCCATCTCCCAGAAAATACACAGTGGGTGAGTTCTATGTGACATGGGGAGTGACCTGTGTCACCAGGGAACTGCTTTCTGCTGCAGTGCTGGCAGAGCTCCAGGCAAGAAAGTCTGCCCAGCAAAAAAATGTAATGATGCCCTCTGCCTGAGCCCACTCTCTTCCTGTCACTGCAGCAGAAACTGGGAAAGAATCCCTGATGATCATCATTATTTCCTGGTCCTTTTTGCAGATCATGACCTGGTAATAGATTATGATACCAAATGTGTGGGTCACCAACAGCGTATACAGTAATGAAAAGACATCAGATAGAAAAGACCAGATTGCAACATACATGGTGAAAACATTTCTTTCAGGGGTGTGTGTGTGTGAGTATGAGTGTGTGTGTGTGAGTATGAGTGTGTGTGTGTGTGAGTATGAGTGTGTGTGTGTGTGAGTATGAGTGTGTGTGTGAGAGAGAGAGATAACAGTATAACATATCTCTTTCTTGGCCATCAGAAATATCTGATTACCACACGTTACAGCATGTTCCACTTGGACTTTGCAGTGGTATACCACCTCTGCTCTGCTTTTTCTTACAGGTATGCAAAATCCAGTCAGATCAAGACAGTGTCAAGCAGCAAGATATTTTTTAAAGGAAGTAGATTTCGATATAGGTGGGTACCCATGGTTCCACTTTGATGATGGGGTTGGGCTGGGCACAGCCTTTGATGTTGGAATATGGTATTGATACTTGTAAATCAGTGCACTTTGGCCCATACCCCAGTTTGGGGCTCCCTTTCCACTCATCTCTTATGCCCACAGGATCTCTCAAACTCTGTAGTAATATCCCCTCATGGAGGAGTAGAAGGCATGGATTCTTATTGGGTCAGATCACTGTGAAGTTTAAAAAAAAAAAGTGCACACACCCCTCCCCTTCCACTCTGAGCATCTGTGCACAGACGCCATGTTTCTGTCTTTTCTGCAGCGGTAAAGTTGCCAAAGAGGTGGTGGAAGCCAGCTCCAAAATCCAGAGAGAACCCCCAGAGGTGCACAGGTGAGTGGGGTGGTCCCCAGGGCTCTGGGAGGTTTCTGGGTAGACAGGAGGGTTTCAAGGCAGACTTCGCCAAATCCACTAGAACAATGAAGGGAGCAAGGGCACTAGCTGCCTGGCCCTGTGTTGTTTTCAACCCCGGTTCCAGGCACTCCCATCATCCCCCTGGTCTCACTCAGGTCTGCCTGGGCTCCATTATGAGTTACCGGCTCTGCAGGGAGTCATTGCCCTGATTTGGCCTGGAGTATCACATGAACAAGCAGGAAATGTGTGAGGCGTGGGTGAGCTGGGCTGTCTCCTGAGTCCGTCATCCTGTCCTCTTAGAAATGCTGTCTGCCCTTGCCTCTGTTCATCACTCATGGCCAGTTCCCACTGGTCCAACTCCTCCTAGACTATTTCACATGAGGGGGTAGGGTGCCCATCGCTCATCAGACCTTTAATTCCCCAAAGCCACTCAGAGGAATGAAGAACTTAGTCATTATCAGGACAAGGGTGTGCTTCTCTGTTAACATGGCAATATTTGTAATTCTGAGGAATGATAAATCTTCTCTTAACCACGCTGGACCTCTTATCACCACAGTTTACACAGATCATTGTACATCCTAAACTTCAAGCATGCTCCATATCTAAAGCTGGACATTCTCATCCTGATTTTCCTCCTTTTGAAGGCAAGATCATCATAAAATATATTCTTTAGGAAGTTTTCACACACTGGTGGGCACCAGTCCTTCCTTCCCCACCTTTGAACTTGGATTCTCCCTTAGGCTGAGATTTTTTGCTCAGCCTTCTCTATCTCCAAGGTGATCCAGTGAGCTGGGTACCTCTCACCTGGTCCTTGGGGCCGTCAGGCAGGAGGAGGCCACGGTCTCTCAGAAGTGTAGCTAAGCCAGCCAGCGTAGGCACCCACACAGGCGAACAGAACTGCAGTCAGAATGAAATCTTGTGCAGATGTGTACAGAGAATAATTCGTTCCTGGTTTGGGGTGATCCAGTGGGAGCTTTTCATACTGTTCATGGAGTTCTCAAGGCAAGAATATCGAAGTGGTTTGCCATTGCAGGGAACCACGTTTTGTGAGATAGGGAAGCCTGGAGTGCTACAGTCCATGGGGTTGCCAAGAGTCAGACACAATTTAGTGACTGAACAACAAATGGGAAGCTGTCACATGCAAGTCTGCAAAGCAGTCTCTCCTGCTTTAAGAAGCAGGAGAAAACTGTAGAGTGAGGGAATCAGGGGTGCCCCGGCTGGGACCCCTTGGTGCAATGCCTGTGAAAGTCAGAGTTTACCTGTTAATGACAATGGTCATTTTTTTAAAATAGCCTTTTTATACCTCCTTCTCTGCCTCCAATTGTGGTTACTCAGTGAAGCAGAAACAAAAAAAGAAGAAATAATAGGACATATCATTGGAATGTTTCCAGATTCTTTGGTCTAGAAAGACCTCAGGGATCACCTTGTTCAATGCTTCTATTTTACAGATAGGGGAACTTGAGTCTTGGAGAAGTTAAATGGTTTGTCTGAGATCATAAATATTTTGGTGGCACAAGTAAGCCTAGAACTCCAGTGTTGTGCCCCTGAGTCCTGTGCTCTTTTCTCTGTAGTATCTGCTGCCTAGAAAGCCCCTGCATTCTCCTAGAAGCTGGGGGGCAAACCTACCCCAGGGGCTCAGCTTGGGTTTTATTCTTCCAGCTTGGAAGCATGAGTGTTTGATCTTAAAAGAAATACTCGATTCTGGGGAACCCCCTTGAAGGCACAGACACAAAGTAGGAAAATGTTTTTAAGAGTATACTTTCAGAAAGACCTATTCAAAACATGCAAGGTTTTCCAAAAGCCCATAGTTACTGTCTACAGAGGGTTAATGAGATCAGGAAAGAATATCTTAAAACATTTCCCTTTTAAATTTACGTTTGCATCATTTGTGAGAATCAAGCCTTCCTAGATCAAGGCTTCTTAAACCGTACCTTGCACAGGGATCATCTAGGGTTCCTGTTAAAATCAGATTCTGATTCGTGAATCTGGCATTTCTAATGTGCTCCCAGATGATGGCCATGTGGCTAGTTCATGGTTTGCACTTTTGAATAGCCAGACTCTAGATTACTGGTGGTGGAGGTTGTGGAGGGTACAGATTCACCCTAGTGAAAAGTGAAAAGCTTTTCCTGGAGTGGACTGAGACACCAGAGCAGATGAGAAATGAGGCATCCATCAATTCAATTTATAGTTTTTCTTTTCTGGAATCTCCTAAAATCTCCCAGAATATTACTGCAACCAAAGTTCTATAGGCCCTTTCAGCACTGATTCCCATGCTCTTTCTCGCTGTTCCACTCCCTTCTCTCACATGCTTGTGAAAGGAGGCCTCTCTGGCCCTCAGTTCTTTGGCAGTATCTCTCAAACCTCTGACATCACAAGGAAGAACTTGTTTAAAGTAATGATACAAAGTACGCTCTGGGAGGACAAGGCTTGGGTCTATCTTGGTTACCACCATCTTACCCACCACTTTACACAACGCTTGGTCAAAGTAGGTCAGTAGACATTTGTTGAATGAATGTATGCACTGGGAGTGTGGGATGACAGCTTTACCTCTACTTTTCTGAGACTTGAGATCTGTCCGTGGTGCTGCCTTGGGGACCTCGCCCTCCCAAGAAGTAGCACTGTGGTCGGAGCCAGGGTGACGTGTGTGCCACTTTCAGCAGCTACTTCTTGTTCCTTCCCAGTAGCTGGCTGCAGGGCAGGAAGTTGTTTCTCTGGAACAATTATCGTATTTTCAAATTGTTTTGACATCTTTGCAGTGGCTGTCAAAAGTGAGAGTATATTAGTGAGCTCTTTCTCTGGCAGTGCTCAAGGAGCTCTGCTCATCTAGAACAATGACAAGACTTCACTTAGCTTTCTTCCCTCTCCCTTGAGATTCTCCTTTTCAAAGTATTGCCAGTTCTTGGACTTCTACTTCTGTTGATGTGTGTGTGACATAGAGAAACAGATGCAGACTGAAAACATTGTCTTGGGATTTTTCTGTTTTTCAAAAAGAGAAGATGCTCACTCTCATGTTAGCTCACTGATCTTTGCTGATGACAAGATCCTCAACTGAAACTCTATCAGCTGGCTACTTGGTGAGAATTACCTGCCCATTCCAGGGCCCAGCGAAGTAGAGGGCTGTAGCTCAGAGTTCAGATTCGACTCCTTAAACTACCTGGGCATAGAGCCTCCACCAAGGGATTCCCAAAAACAGCACTTGTACCTGAAATGAGCAACAAGCGAGGAGTCATGAATGGGTCTAATCTTGGCTTTGTTGCTGTGGTATATGTCCTGCATAAGTCAGTGTCTCAGATCATCAGTTTGTTCATCTATACAATGAGATTCATGTATCCCTCCCTGGCTTCTAGGTTTTCTTATGGGCATTAAAATTATGAAGTGCAATAAAAATGAGGTGGTGATATTATTATCACTGCTCATACAAAAATGGGATGCTAGAATCTGAAAGACACGTTCACATTGAAGTCTCTTCAGATGGAGCTTTTGCTCACAGGCCAGCACTTCCCTTTGTTCCAAGGAGTGGTGGCCTTAACTCCACAAACCTTGTATTTGTTGATCAATATTATGCCATCATTTTTTGAAGCCACTCTTAGAACACACTTTCAGTTCCCGAAGGAAACTGTTCTTCTCAATAGAATCCTTACAGCAGTTTCACTCAGAAACTTCTCTATGGAGAATGCTCATGAGTGGGCTGCAAAGCAGGCCTGGCACTTTGGCAGAGTCTGCTGGCAGGTGGCCTCTGAGAGGGAGGGGCCACAGCACAGATGCTCACCTGATAGGGAAAAGAAGAGCCTCCCTAAAGGCTCGCTGCGGGTCCCTCCAGGTTGTGATCTACATTGTGATTTCTGGAGGAGAACCTTTGTCAGTTCAGCTGGCATGCATGTTCAGAGATGGATGATTCGGAATTAGTTTGTGCAAGAATGGAAAATGGGCTTTTCAGAGGTCAGAAAACTAGTCTGCACACACAGCATGTGCTTTGCAGAACTAAGACTGCAGTCATGAAAGCCACAGGGCCGATAGAAATCCCATGAAAATCTCAAAAAAAGAAAAAAAAACCTTTCTACAATAAAAGAAGCCTTCACTCCTGGTGATTTTAATCTCCCTCTTCCTCCTCCCTTCCTTTCTTCCCCTGTGAGGAATCCCTGCTTCCCCTCCTTTTCCTATAGGCCACTGCACCTGCCAGGACCTATCAGACATTACCTTCCCTGGAAGGTCTTTCCTGGCTCTCCCCTCACTCACAGCAGGATCAGGTGCCCCTTTCTGCCACCGCCCTGGACACTTGGCCGTCTCCCATGAGATGTGTGCTTTTCTGTGTAGCACACGCAAGGAGTTGTGGAGTGAAAACAGTGGTCAAGACCAGGGCTTTAAACGAAATGAAGCAGGATGGAAAGTAAAACATAGAGTCTCACACATAGCAAGATTACTGCTGTCACAAGAAACACTTTAGCTATGTCTTCCTGTATCTGTGTGTGCATGTGTGTAGAGCGTGCATGTGTACTAAGTAGCTTCAGTAGCGTCTGACTCTTTGTGACCCTATGGACTGTAGCCCACCAGGCTCTTCTGTCCATGGGATTCTCCAGGCAAGAATAGTGGAGTGGGTTGCCATGCCCGTCTCTAGGGAATCTTCCCAACCCAGGGATCAAACCTGCATCTGTTATGTCTTCTGCATTGGCAGGCAGGTTCTTCACATCTAGCGCCACCTGGCCTGGTGTGTGTGCAGAGAGATGATATCAAATGTATTTCTGTAATGTGAGTCTTGGTGCAAAAAGTTTGAAAATCATGGTTCTGGGGAGTGAATAGTTTAGGATGAGGACCATGGTTCCCCAGAATGATACATACATATCAGCTGCAAAATAAAGGATTGTAGAATGAGATAATGAAGACAAGAACTCCATGGTTAAGCAAGTCCTTATAAATTTCCTTTTCAACCAGTGGCAGCTTTTAACTCTAGATGCTACCAGCTTCTTCTCTGTCTGGCCCTGATGCCTAACAGAAATGCCTAGGCTATTAAGGCAATCCCATCAACTAGCCTGGAGAACACCCATGCCAGTCTGAAAGGCCAACTTAATGCCAAGTTTACTTCAGTTTCAAACTGAGCACCCCTGAACAAGATGGCAAGAGAGGTGCTAAAAGGCACATGAGAATGGATAGGTCAGTCCCTGCCTTAGAAAAGGTGGGGCTGATTAATTCACCAATAATTACAGGGCAACAAATATAACAAATTTGAGCTGTGAAAGAAGGGACACTAGAGTGAGAAGAAAGGGGGAGAGGGAGTTAGTGGTGAAGGCAATCCAGGAGGGCTTCAAGAAGGAGGCATTTGACATCATCTTTGAAGGATGGGTTGGTGTTAGTTTGGACAGGAAATATGGAGATGGGAAGGGTGCTGAAACACCCAGCAGAGGCACCCACCTCTTTGTCAGGGCAGACAGTGTAAATGGGCTGCCTGGCTATCCTCCAGTAGTTTTGATGAGACAACCTGCACAGTTTCCTTGCCATCTGCTCCCTGTTGCAGCTACTAACATACATGTTCTCCTTTCAAAAGGAGAAAGTGGAACTGCATTCTGTGGCTGCTTAGTGAGTAGGGTGTGAATTTGAGTGGGAATATTAAATATCGATAGTAGATGTTGGACATCCAGCAACACCAAAATAACTCTCAGCTGTAGATGGCCTGTGCCATCTTTTGGGCAGAGTTTTTCTTTTTGTGGGTTTTGGTGGTTGTTAAATTACTTTGAGCCATGCCCTCCATTCACTTTTCTGCATATCTAGTTCGGTGATACATTCTCTTGTGTATTTCTGATTCCCATGTCTTTTTTCAATGCCTTGTCTTGTCGCACAGCATGTCCAAGTCTGAGGACATATGGGGAAAGATATTTTCTTTCACTGTGTTGCATTGGCACACATAGATATTAGAAGACATGTCAGGACCTTAAGGATAAAAAGGGCTGTGTGTCATCTTTACCACTGGCCTAATGCACCATGTGAATCTAGAGGCAGGGGCTGGCTTGGGTAGTCAACTGAGACGGAGGGGCCAGTGTTCCTGATGGAAACCAGTTCCCTCTGGCTTGTATCTGTTTTCAGAACAAATATTTCTCAGAGCCGCAGCTCCCACTCCTTGAACAAGCAGCTCATCATTAACATGGAGCCCCTGCAACCCCTGCTGCCTTCCCCCAGCGAGCAGGAAGAGGAACTTCCACCAGGTGAGGGTAAGTACGCTTCTTTCCAAAGGCCGGCAATTGCAGGCTTACCCTGGAGGAATGAGGGAGGCATCAATCCTGGGCACCTTGGGTAATGTGTTGGGGCGGAGGTCAAAGTGAGTCATAAACTGTGTTTTTAGTAAGTAAACTGTTCACATCTGGAAGGCTGGGTTATCCTGAGAGTTCTATAAGTTTCTCCCAGAGAGAGTTCACTGGTACAAAGCATTCCTAAATTTACATGTTAAAGAAGTAATGGTGTTAGACCTGTATCCAATATGGTAGCCATTACCCACGCATGGGCTTCGCAGATGGTGCTGGTGGCAAAGAATCTGCCTGCCAGTGCAGGAGATGCAAGAGACACAGGTTCAATCCCTGGCTCAGGAAGATCCTCTGCAGTAGGAAATGGCAACTCACTCCAGTATTCTTGCCTGGAAAGTTCCATGGACAGAGGAGCCTGGTGAGTTATAGTCCGTGGGACCACAGAGTCAGATGTGACTGAGCACATATACAAGCACCCATGTGTAGCTATTTAAAAATAACTTAAAATTACCTAAAATAAAAAATTTAGCTCCTCAGCCATATTAGCTAGATTTCCAGTCCTCAGTAGCCACACATGGCTAATGGCTACCATCTCCATCCTTCCAGAAAGTTCTACTGGCATTTTCTCGGCTATAATCACAATTATATTCGTGGTTATAAAAAATTCTTCATAAATATCTCTACACTAGTCATCCCCTTTCTGCCTCAGTGCTTTTATATCCCCTTATTCCCTTTTCCACAGGGCCTTGTTTGACAGTTTTAATACAAGCTAAAATATAAAGGGTCCATTTCAGTCCCAAAGTTGTTATATTTGTAAATGATATAATATATGTGCTTCTAGGTTTCTTTTTTTATTTTTAAGAGCTTTACTTACTTCAGGGAAGAATCTTACCACACTGCTGCACACCCTGGTGAGGCAAATTTCACTCTCATTAATTTCAAAGTAAATTTTTAAAAATTCACATAAGATAACATTATTAGAACCATGAACCCTAACATAACAGGCTTTTCCTTAACTTTACGATGACATTTAAAATCTGGATACTGGGCAGTTTCAAGAGGGTGGGTCATTCTGTCCCCAAGAGATGAACTTCACCTGAAGTTTTAATTCAAGAATCCCTTCCTTAGGGGGAAATTCTTTAGCCCATAAAACAACATGACTTGGCATATGACCAACCTAGACAGCATATTAAAAAGCAGAGACATTACTTTGCCAACAAAAGTCCGGCTAGTCAAGGCTATGGTTTTTCCAGTGGTCATGTATGGATGTGAGAGTTGGACCATAAAGAAAGCTGAGAGCCAAAGAATTGATGCTTTTGAACTGTGACATTGTAAAAGACTCTTGAGAGTCCCTTGGACTGCAAGGAGATCCACCCACTCCATCCTAAAGGAGATCAGTCCTAGGTGTTCATTGGAAGGACTGATGTTGAAGCTGAAACTCCAATACTTTGGTCACCTGATGTGAAGAACTGACTCATTTGAAAAGACCCTGATGCTGGGAAAGATTGAGGGCAGGAGGAGAAGGGGATGGCAGAGGATGAGATGGTTGGATGGCATCACCAACTTGATGGACATGGGTTTGGGTCAACTCTGGGAGTTGGTGATGGACAGGGAGACCTGGCGTGATGCAGTTCATGGGGTCGCAAAGAGTCAGACACAGCTGAGCAAGTGAACTGAACTGGCATGCAAATATCCATGGGGGAGGTCATAGCAACTGATTCATACTGAAGTGTAAGGGATTTTAGTAACTCTTTCCCTGAAAGGAATTTTCAGGGTTGGAAACAGGACTGGGCAACTGGATGCCACAAATTCCATGAGTAGAAGGAAAATGTACAAGATACAAAGAATGGTGGTCTCTGGAAACATCTCTGTACCCCTTTTGGACATAGCATGATAATAACAAGAACCATTTGTTATAATTTGGCAATAAGGAGTTCATGATCTGAGCCACAGTCAGCTCCCAGTCTTGTTTTTGCTGACTGTATAGAGCTTCTCCATCTTTGGCTGCAAAGAATATAATCAATCTGATTTCAGTGTTGACCATCTGGTGATGTCCATGTGTAGAGTCTTCTCTTGTGTTGTTGGAAGAGGGTGTTTGCTATGACAAGTGCGTTCTCTTGGCAAAACTCTATTAGCCTTTGCCCTGCCTCATTCTGTACTCCAAGGCCAAATTTGCCTGTTACTCCAGGTGTTTCTTGACTTACTACTTTTGCATTCCAGTCCCCTATAATGAAAAGGACATCTTTTTTGGGTGTTAGTTCTAAAAAGTCTTGTAGGTCTTCATAGAACCATTCAACTTCAGCTTCTTCAGCGTTACTGGTTGGGGCATAGACTTGGATTACTGTGATATTGAATGGTTTGCCTTGGAAACGAACAGAGATCATTCTGTCGTTTTTGAGATTGCATCCAAGTACTGCATTTCGGACTCTTTTGTTGACCATGATGGCTACTCCATTTCTTCTAAGGGATTCCTGCCCACAGTAGTAGATATAATGGTCATCTGAGTTAAATTCACCCATTCCAGTCCATTTTAGCTCGCTGATTCCTAGAATGTCGACGTTCACTCTTGCCATCTCCTGTTTGCCCACTTCCAATTTGCCTTGATTCATGGACCTGACATTCCAGGTTCCTATGCAATATTGCTCTTTACAGCATCAGACCTTGCTTCTATCACCAGTCACATCCACAACTGGGTATTGTTTTTGCTTTGGCTCCATCCCTTCATTCTTTCTGGAGTTATTTCTCCACTGGTCTCCAGTAGCATATTGGGCACCTACTGACCTGGGGAGTTTCTCTTTCAGTATCCTGTCATTTTGCTTTTTTATACTGTTCATGGGGTTCTCAAGGCAAGAACACTGAAGTGGTTTGCCATTCCCTTCTCCAGTGGACCACATTCTGTCAGATCTCTCCACCATGACCCGCCCATCTTGGGTTGCCCCACGGGCATGGCTTAGTTTCATTGAGTTAGACAAGGCTGTGGTCCTAGTGTGATTAGATTGACTAGTTTTCTGTGAGTATGGTTTCAGTGTGTCTGCCCTCTGATGCCCTCTTGCAACACCTACCATCTTACTTGGGTTTCTCTTACCTTGGATGTGGGGTATCTCTTCACGGCTGCTCCAGCAAAGTGCAGCCACTGCTCCTTACCTTGGACGAGGGGTATCTCCTCACCGCCACCCCTTCTGACCTTGAATGTGGAGTGGCTCCTCTCGGCCCTCCTGTGCCCACGCAGCCACCACTCCTTGGACATGGGGTAGCTCCTCGCAGCCACTGCCCCTGACCTCAGACGCAGGGTAGCTCCTCTCTTTGGAAGGAATGATGCTAAAGCTGAAACTCCAGTACTCTGGCCACCTCATGCAAAGAGTTGACTCATTGGAAAAGACTCTGATGCTGGGAGGGATTGGGGGCAGGAGGAGAAGGGGACGACAGAGGATGAGATGGCTGGATGGCATCACCACCTCGATGGACATGTGTTTGAGTGAACTCTGGGAGTTGGTGATGGACAGAGAGGCCTGGTGTGCTGCAGTTCATGGGGTCACAAAGAGTCAGACACGACTGAGCAACTGAATTGAACTGAACTGATTTGTTATAATGGCCTTTATGCTCTGTCTCAACAATTCACTGTGTAAGCTGTGTGCTAAATTAATGTTCTTAGCCCAAGGGTCCCTGGATCCATGTTGCTGGTCTACATTTTTCTGTGCCTTCTCTGTCTTTGTATGTTTCCAAAAGCACAATAAAAGCAGCTTTTGTTTCTGATCACCAGTGATTTTTCTGGGCTTCCTCCTATATGCCTGGAAGATTGTTTGGAGTGGAAATCACTTTTTCTGGACATCAGGATTAGCTTAAGATTGAATGAAGGAAGATGTGGCTAATGGAGAAGAGGAGGGGAGAAAAGATAATCCAAGCTTGGGATTGTGATTTTGTGTCATCTGTAGACATGGAAGTCTAGATGGGAATAAAGGCTGGAAGAGCAGTTACCATGGAGAGTATTGAAACCAGACTATTGATGACATCAGAATATCCCAGATGTAAGGGGGAGCTTGGGTAAGCTTTCCCCTGGACCCTTAATTACATTTAATTAGAAACTTCCATTTTGCTTCATTTTCTATAGTGAAGTTCCATTGCTAAATACTAACCTTGTCATTAACATTACAACTGTGTGGACAAGAGACATATGCATTATGAAAAGTGAAAGTGAAGTCACGTCTGACTCTTTGCCACCCCATGGACTGTAGCCTACTTGGCTCCTCTGTCTGTGGGATTTTCCAGGCAAGGATACTGGAGTGGATTTTCATTTATTAGATATTTATAGAGCTATTTTGGACTTTTCATGAGAGAGACCTATCAGTGTGACTTTACAGAAATTCTTTCACCAGCTGTAAAGTCACACTGATAGGTCTCTCTCATGAAAAGTCCAAAATAGCTCTGTAAATATCTAATAAAATTCTCTTTTCTAGAAGAACTTTTGCCTTATGGAGCATCTTTGTGGGTTTTTAAACCAAGCAAATCATAGTAACTTCCAAGATATAGAATCTACTCAAAAGGGAAAGAAGTAGAAACAACTGTATTGTTCAATGTCCAGCAGATAGAAAGAACTCCCCAATCTAAAGACGAGAGCAAAATTGTCTTAGGTACTGTGAAATTCAAAGTTATAATTCCCACAGGGAACACAGCTGTGTTCTTGATACCTTTATATTTTAGTTACTATTTTAGAGTCATATCCTGCTTCCTATGTCTTGTCTTTGAGTATCAGGTAGTGGAATTTAGATATTCCATAGAGATAAGTAGATAATGTAATAGATTAAAATATCTCTGATATATAAAGAGAAGAGAGGCAGAGAATACAGCTTTCAACAAAGGTGCCTCCACTTTTGTGGATGGGATCTCTTTCTGGGCAGATACAGTGTGATGAATTTAGTTTTATCCTTGTATTGTGATATTTTAGCGCTTTTTATGTCTCAGCAAGAGCCAAATCAAGCAGCAAAGACATGCTGAGGAGCACAGGCATTCAGTAATTGTGGCCCACAGGCTTAGTTGCTCTGTGGCATGTGGGATTTTCCTGGACCAGGGATCAAACTGGTGTCCCCTGCTTTGCAAGGCGCATTCTTAACCACTGGACCACCAGGGAAGTCCTGACAGCCTCTGTTTTTCCTGGAACTTCAAGATTCCCAAAGATAGCTGGGGTTGCCCACTGTTGCCCAGATGAGTTCAGCAGTGTTCTGGGTGAGAACATGTTACCCCAGCCACTCAAACAACAGCTGGAGGATCAGCTGTGAGGCTGGCTGTGTCTGAGTAGAGAAAAAACAAAATCAGTTCCTAGGCATCACTAAGCAACAGAAACGTTTTCAGTGTCACCCCAAAGTTGCTTGGTTACAGGATCCCAGTAGATTAGTGCTGTGGAAAGCTTGAGATGAATAGAACAAACCATTTGAAAAGTGCCCCTTAGAGTTTACGAAAATTTCCTAAGAAGAAAAAATTCAGAGTGAGCATTTTTCTAGGTGAAAATGACATTTTCACATGAATAAGGTCCCCACAGTGTAGGTAGCAAAATGCTCGCATGTTTTATTAGTAGAGTGTATTTTTCATTAAGGAAAAAAGATTATGGTAGAGAAGAGCAATGCATTGCTGTCCACCAGAGCGATGGTACAAGTTGGCATAGTTCAATAGGCAGGAAACCATGCTTTCATCTTCTTGATAGATACAACTAATAAGAGTAGAAAATGTTTGACACCCTCTTGCTGGCAAAACAGAAGCACAGTGGGGAAACCAGAGTTTCCATAAAGGAGTGCCTTGCGAGTAGCAATGTGGTTGGTGTGATGGTGGCTTAAACCTGCACTTGCATATGATTGAGAAAAGTATCTATATCACAGAACAGATGTGAATTAAGTAGATGGTAAAACTAAATCTCCCAAGCCACCCTTTAGCTCTGTTCCTGTGTATGTTTGTAAATGCACATATATGTCATGGATGTGACTGTGTGTGGGCAGAGGGGGAAGTGGGGTGTTTTAAGGATTATTTATAGTATTTAGCCCTAACCATAAGTGATTTAAGTTGGCACCGTTGAAATTCTAAAAAAACTATATGTGAACCTGTGAAGGCATTTTGAGCATATAAAAAAGTACAGTTCTCATTCATCAAGCATGCCGTACTCGTGACCACCCTACTCCATCCTAACACTTAAAAGGTGACCCATGGGGCCGACTGTGTTCTCCATGTGCAGGTCTTTCTGTACCATACCAGGCAGAGCCTCACATACCCTACACAGTTGTTCCAATCCCATCACTGCTGGAATGTCTAACAGCCCAAGGCTGCCATGGTTACACTGCCTCCACTGAGTCTGGTCTCCTCCCTGCTTATCTCATATGAAACTTCCTCTCCCTCTTTGGTTCCTTTATAGAGTTCCCTGGCCATTTCCTCAGTGTGTTACTGTCCCTCTTCCATGCCATTTCCCACCATGTCCTAAGTAATTTCTTCCTTTTGGCTTAGGGTATATCAGGATGTGCACTGTGAGTGATGCAATTGTCCATCAGAAATTTCTTTTATGTTTCATTGAACACCAGGAACTGTTTATAAATCCAATGGGCTCACCTTTCCCCTTATAGTTAGTGCTACCTGGTGATAGCAGATCAGTTAGCACAGGCTCTTGTCCCTGCCATTGGGTTTGGGGTTTACTGTTTGTTTGTATTTTCTTATTATAAAACTAATTCATCATCTTCTAGAAAATCTGAACAGTACAAAAAGGCATAAATAAGCAACAACAAAAAAATTACCTCCCAGACTGTCCCACCTCCTAGAGGCAATCAATGTGTTAACAGTTTTCTTCCGTATCCATTTTAATGCCATTTCAGTCATCCTGTGTGTGCAGTTTTTAAAATTCCTGCTTTGTTTGCTTAATGTTGAAAACGTAAGAGCATGAAAATGTATCATAAATTGAACTATAGGTCAAACAGTGAATTGGGAGAATATTTAATTCAAACGTGGACAAATGGGTTAACATACTGAATTAGAACTCACACAAAATACTGTTTAAGCACTTTTTGGCATTGCACAGGTTTGGACTCTCCCAAACTTTTCCATGTTATGGCCCCAGTCTCCCACTGCTAATAAGCCCACAGCAGCCAAGCCTGCTTCCACAGGAGCTAGGAGCCTCAGCAGAGCAG
Organism: Bison bison bison; assembly: GCF_000754665.1. Taxonomy (NCBI): domain Eukaryota; kingdom Metazoa; phylum Chordata; class Mammalia; order Artiodactyla; family Bovidae; genus Bison; species Bison bison. Next base: position 3,230,030 of record NW_011494713.1, read on the forward strand.
AGGTCAGCTTCTGGTTTTATTTATAACTGCAGAGCCAAATTTCAGAATTCCTTATCACATTTATTGAACTCAAGAAGTCTGGGTTGGCAACTCCTCTAGGGTAGGAAATGCCAAGAGCAATTCAGGGGAATAAATAAAAGCCTGAGCAAGCTCTGCATATTAACTCTTGCAAGCTCTTCAAAGCTTCCACCTTCCCCACTTTGTGCTTTTCTTTGGAGTTTGTGTCATCTTTGGAACTTTGGTTTCTAGTATCTTCTGATGAATTACGTACTCGTAAGGTCGCCAAGAGTCGGACACCACTGAGCTTCTGAACTGAACTGAACTGAACTGAAGTTCATTTCACTTGAAAGAGATCTTTGAAATTTGAAGTGTTTACATTGTTGAAAGGAAGCTAAATGCTTGGTTCCTGATGCAATTTAAGTGTTTTTATCTTGCCAGGATTTTGTATTTTTACATCATACGATGCCAACAGTGTGTGCATCATCTCAGTTCTGTAGTTGGCTAAATCCCTTAAATCGTTCATTTTAAGACATATCCCACTCCTCGGCATAAACACAGCAGGGCTGTGGATAGCTGTTCTGTTTCTGCACTAATGCCTTGCAGCAGTGAGAAACACAAGCTCTGCTCTCAGCTCATCCACTTTTGGGAGCCTCATATTCTTCATCTCTAAGACAAGAAGATAAGACTTGGACTGCAAGGAGATCCAACCAGTCCATTCTGAAGGAGATCAGCCCTGGCATTTCTTTGGAAGGAATGATGCTAAAGCTGAAACTCCAGTACTTTGGCCACCTCATGCGAAGAGTTGACTCATTGGAAAAGACTCTGATGCTGGGAGGGATTGGGGGCAGGAGGAGAAGGGGACAACAGAGGATGAGATGGCTGGATGGCATCACCACCTCGATGGACATGTGTTTGAGTGAACTCTGGGAGTTGGTGATGGACGGGGAGGCCTGGCGTGCTGCAATTCATGGGGTCGCAAAGAGTCGGACACGACTGAGCAACTGAACTGAACTGAACTGAACTGAACCACTCAAATGATTCCTAGCTCTAAATTCTTCAATTCTTTTGCCTAATGTCAAGGTCAAATTCCCGGACTGTGGTTTGAGGTCTTTCGCAATGAGAATGGGAACTTGGAGACAGGAATATTTTTCATAGCTTCTGGAGGTTAGAAGGAATGTTAAGGATGTTCTAGCCCAAGTGTTGGCAAACTGGCTGGTAGCCCATGGTCTCTTTTTTTGGGAATCTACAGATGAGAAAACCCAGAGAGAGGACACAGTTTGCCCAAAGTCGCAGAGCTAGGTACGTCTGGGTTTGCGAGCAGGTTCTGATTACCAGATTCCTGGCTTTGGTGTCTTGCATGACATCAAACACATCTAAAACAGTTCAACTTCTTGTGAAAACAGAACCATTAACTAGGGAGCTGCATTTAGTTTTCAATCATATCAAATGAATTATCAAAAGAGACATCTTACTCTATGTAAGCGTAGGGAACTTGTGTGAGTGGTAAGAAGAGCTGCTGCATACTCAAGGCAGGGTTTGAGCATTTGGTTCAGTCACAGCCTGCCAGGACCCAATGTCTCCTCAGAAATGTCCAGCCCACTGGGAGCATTGCCTCCCCGGGGCCCCCATGGTGGGAAGGCTGTGGACAGAGGTGCCCACCAAACAGAATTCCTGAAAAAGCCAGGCTGCAGGGCAAACAGCCTTCGTGCAGGAAGGCTGTCTCCCTCTGGGAATCATGTTCTGATTTTTAAAGCTGAATCTCTTAAATAAAGAATAGCTCACTCCAGGCCTAGTTCTAATTACTCATTGTCTTGTGCTGAGAATCTTTGTCTTATTAGTGAAAGCAATTCAGTTCGGAGCTTCCCACATCACTGCTCCTGCTCAGGTTGGCTCTTAGCTGCCGCACTTAGGTATTAATAATTAATTGCTTTAAAGGCTTCAGCTGGGGTTAAAAAAAAAATATCAGTCAAGTGTCCCATGAAGTAATTCGGTCGCGGTCCTTGAGGGCTGGGATGTGAGCCAGGCGAGAGCGTCAGTGTGAGCAGCTGTGACAGCCAGTGTGGTCTGTGACAGGCAAGATATTCTGCTTTGGCATTTGGACAAGAAAACACTCCCACCACCATCTCTAAGAAACCGCAGGAGAAGAAAAGTGAAGATATTGCTAAGCCATTGTCATTAGAAAAGAGAGGCTGTAATTTTCTGGATTCCATAGTCAGCATGGGATTCTATTTTCTCATGTTTTTATTAGCAGATTGGTAGTGAGTGTTAAGTAAATACGCTTTATGATACCCAGGCTGATATGAAGGTAGGTCTAGGACAGTATGGGCAGGGTTCAGCAAAGAGGCTCTGGTTGGTTGGCACAAGACTGGATGTTGGGCGTGTCCACTGGGGTGCATGCCCAATGCCATCTGCAAAGTAAGGCAGCCTTCCTCTTGGTTTGGCTGATGGAGAACTGGAGGCCCTGGAGCCATTGCTCCCAGACCATGGGTTTCCCCAGTGGCCCACTGGGGTGGAGGAAATGACTATTCAGACTTCTAGGGATTTAGCTTTTATCACCTCCTCAGACAATTTCTATTGTGTAGACTTTATAAAGGTTATAATACATCAAGAGAGCTGTACACAGGGCTTCCCTGGTGGTCCAGTGGTTAAGAATCCACCTTGCAATGCAAAGGACATGGGTTCAATCTGTGGTCTGGGAAGATCCCACATGCCACGGGGCAACTAAGCCTGTGAGCCACAATTACTGAAGCCCACACGCCTAAAGCCCATGCTCCATAAGAGAAGCCACGGCAAAGTGCACCGCAGAGAGTAGCCCCTTCCACAACTAGAGAAAACTCCATGCAGCAATGATGACCCAGCACAGCCAGAAATAAATATTTTTTTAAAGAATTGATGGTTGTACATGTATCTGATTTAGAAATACTCATTTTTTTCTTAAGTATGAGCAAACATATTCCCCCAAAAATAAGTTTGGCTATAGCTGCTCTAGATCTTACTGATGAGTCCACCAAGAATAAAATGAAGGGCTTGTTTTTGAAACTCTGAAATCCCTGTTCATGCCCAAACTCCAGATTCCTAAAATAGACGCGAGATCTATCTGCTCTAGTTACAGGGGTGACATGCCATTTTACATACTTTCAGTCTTCCACGCTAGTCAACCGGGGTGAGTCACCCAAGCACAGTCTAGACTTTAGCCAAGCTCTTCGGTAGATGCCGTGTCACTCTTGCTGAATTGTTCTGCAGTTGCCCAGAGTCCCCGATTTACATGAGTGCTGGACTCTACTTTCTTTTTGTCATTGTTGTTATTGTTTCAACATCCTTCACATTCTTTGTCTAAAATTTATTTTACTGAAGTATAGTTGATTTACAGTGTTGTTAATTTCTGCTGTATAGCAAGGTTATTCATTATATATATATATGTATTATTTTTCATATTTTTTCCATTCTGGTTTAGTACAGGACACTGAATATAGTTCCCTGTGCTATACAGTAGAACCTTGTTGTTTACCCATCTTATATATAATAGTTTCCATCTGCTAATCCCAAACTCCCAATCCATCCTGCCCTCCACCACAAGTCTGTTCTCTATGTGAGCCTGTTTTGTAGATAGGTTCCTTTGTGCCATATTTCAGATCCACATATAAGTGATATCATATGGTATTTGTCTTTCTTTGTCTGACTTATTTCACTTAGTATGCTAATCTCTAGGTTAATCCATGTTGCTGCAAATGGAATTATTTCATTTTGTTTTATGGCCAAATAGTATTCCATTACATTTACGTATGTACCATATCTTCTTTATCCATTCATCTGCTGATGGACAGTTAGCTTGTTTCCATGTCTTCACTGTTATGAATAGTGCTGCTATAAGTATGTGGGTGCATGCATCTTTTCAAATAATATTTTTGTTCAGATATATGCCCAGGAGTGAGATGGACTCTACTTTCTGAGTGTATGCAGGACACAACCTTAGTGGGGATCCTCTGGTAGTAGAAAGAGCATTGGATAGAGATTTTAGAGGGCTGGAGTTCATTCATTCACTTGATAAGTATTTACTTCTTCTCTGGAACATGCTGGACACTGGCAGTATCTGGATCTTATTTCCTCTTTTAAAAACATGGTGAGATGTCTTCTAAGTTTCCTCCGCACTCTGTCCTTCACTGGTGCTTCCCCACATTCCCGCTCTTCTTAATGACATGCTTTTGGATCATTCATCATTACCTCAGAAAAGAAAAAGTATAAACATCTTTTTAAATGTGGTTAATGAAACAGTAAGCATGTGGCACAATGATCTATAAAAGCAGGGTTACATTTTTTTTTCTTTTTTTGTAAATTGTAAACTTCCAGCATGAAATTGAAAATTAATAGCAACTAGCTTAAAAGGGAATATAAAATGAACATTTCCTCACTTAAAAGAGCCCTCACATCCTTTAATGTCTCCTGCTAGAAAAGAAGTCCAATTTGAAACTTTTTAACCCCCCAATCTCCACTTCAGCACACAAATAAATTTTAAAATGGGTCAGTGCTCTGGCTTAAAGAGAAATAAATAAGGTTATGAGGATGACCCACATGATAACCTGAACACAGACTGGATTTTGCCATTAAAGGCAGGAGTATCCATGTTAGAAAAAAGATAATGGCTCTTGTGATCTCTGGGCTCATCAGTTCCTGCCTGAGCCCCTCTGCTACAGCATTTGGTCTCTAAATGCAGGCTTAGCTCCACCCCTGACTCCAGGGCCAATCCCACCCTACTCTGGGAGGGGATGAATAAGATGAAGCCCAGCTCTGTGGCACAGGATGTGAGTCTTGCTTTCTCTATTACCCTGCCTGGTCTTCTCCTAGTCCATATGCCAGCCTTGCTCTCTTCCTTAGTCCCTGCCCTGGTGGTAGCCCCGGTAATCTATGCCTCCAGGACCTTGAAGGCACGTCTCCCTGGGGCTGGACCATACTTTGCTGGTAGACAGCCTGCATGGAGCTCCCTTCCTGTCTCATGTCTCTCAGGGCAATGTTCTGTTCTTCCCCAAAACACTTTTTCCCAGCACTGGCTCCATCTTGAGTAGATGGGTCTGATTTTAAATGCCCATCTTCTCTGGTTAATCTTCTCCCACTGGCCAGTGGTGTCATGAAATACAAAATTGTCAGATCCATCAGCAAAATCCTATTCACTTTCAAATACACCCCAGAATCATGGCCACTGCAGCATGCTGGCTGCAGGCACTCTTATTTCCCTCAGGAGATAACAATAGTTCTGCTTCTGCACTGTCCCCTGCCCCCACCCATGTTTTCCACACAGCAGCCAGGGTGATCTTTTACAAGTGGAACTTGTATCTGCTGCTGCTGCTGCTAAGATACTTCAGTCGTGTCCGACTCTGTGCGACCCCATAGACGGCAGCCCACCAGGCTCCCCCGTCCCTGGGATTCTCCAGGCAAGAACACTGGAGTGGGTTGCCATTTCCTTCTCCAATGCATGAAAGTGAAAAGTGAAAGTGAAGTCGCTCAGTCGTGTCTGACTTGTATCTAGTTAGGTTCAAATCTGAGCTCTTCACTTTGGCCTCTGAGGTTCATGCTTGGCCCTCTACCCACCTTAGACCATTTTCTACTGCTTTCCTCTTGAATCTCTGTGTTCCTACCACGCTGGTCCTCTTAGTCTGTGCCCACCACAGGGTCTTTGAACAGCTGATATGTCTACCTAGAAGGGCCTCTCCTTTGATCTGTGCATGATTGGCTGTTTCTTTAAGTCTTACCTCATTTTCAGTTCCCTGGAAACCCTAAGTACCAAATTCTGAGTGGTTCTCTAAACCTAAGAGAGAACCATTTGTTCTCTCTTATGCCACCACCCTGTTTGATTTTCATCAGAGTGTTTAGCACTTTTAAGCACTTTCAAATTTATTTATTTGTCCTCCTGTTTGTTGACTGTCTTCCTTAACTAAAACATTAGCTCCATGATAGCAAAAACTTTGCCTGCCTTATCCCCACATTATACCCACCACTTAGAGATGTTCTGATACACAGTAGGAGCTAAATTAATGCTTGCCAAATTAGTGAACAAATGAATGAATGAATTCTAAATGCAGCTAGGACAGCCTTTGTTTACGTAAAAGAAAGTCTATAAGGAGAATGATTTCCTAGGGTTAGGGTTTGCCAGAAGTCAAACATGTTTTGTTTTGGTTTTTAATCTGAAATCAAAAGTCATAGTATATATAGTCATTGTAAAAAATTTGGAAAATACAGAAGCCACAAATCCAAAATTTTAAAGGAATCTGAAATCTCCTATGTTCAAACTATGGTATTCTTTATTTTTGTTCAGTCACTAAGTCATGTCCAACTCTTTGCGACCCCATGGACTGCAGCACGTCAGGCTTCCCTGTCCTTCACTAGATCCTGGAGTGTGCTCAAATTCACGTCCATTGAGTCAGTGATGCTATCTAACCATCTCATCCTCTGCCTCCCTCTTTTCCTTTTGCCTTCAGTCTTTCCCAGTATCAGGGTCCTTTCCCATCAGTCGGCTCTTGGCATCAGGTGGCCAAAGTATTGGCACCTCAGCTTCAGCATCAGTCCTTCCAATGAATATTCAGGGTTGATTTCCTTTAGGGTGGACTGGTTTGATCTCCTTGCTGTCCAAAGGACTCTCAAGAGTTTTCTCCAGTACCACAGTTCGAAAGCATCAGTTCTTCGGTGCTCAGCCTTCTTTATGGTCCAATTCTCACATCTGTACATGACTACTAGAAAAACCAAGAAGCAAGACCTAAAGTTCTACAGCCTTCAGAATGAAAACCACAGCCACAGAAAGCTAATCAAAATGATCATGTGGATCACAGCCTTGTGTAACTCAATGAAGCTATGAGCCGTGCTGTGCAGGGCCACCCATGACAGACAGGTCATGGTGGAGAGTTCTGACTATACATGGTCCACTGGAGAAGGGAATGGCAAACCACTCCAGTGTTCTTGCCTTGAGAACCCCATGAACAGTATGAAAAGTCAAAAAATAATTGTGGTATGAATGTATATAACCCATTTATATATTTTTAATAAATATCAGAAAACAGTAGATATACTGTTTTGTAATCTGCTTTTTCACTTAAAATATAACATATCTCTGTGATATTAAATAGACCCCTACAATTTTAATTTTTTATTTATCTTTATTATAGTTGCTTTACAGTGTTGGGTTAGTGTCTACTGTACAGCAAAGTGAATCAGCTATACAATACATATATCCCCTTTTTTTAAATTTTATTCCCATTTAGGTCACCACAGAGCATTGAGTAGAGCTCTCTGTTCTTATTAGTTATCTATCTTAAAAGATAGTAGTGTATGTATGACAATCTCAATCCAAATTCATCCCACTCCTCCTTCCCCCTTGGTATCCATACGTTGTTCTCTATGTCTGTGTGTCTGTTGCTGCTTTGCAAATAAATTCATCTATGTTATTTTCTAGATTCCACATATAAGCAGTATTACACAATTCTCGTTTTTCTCTTTCTGACATATACAAAAATAAACTCAAAATGGATTAAATACCCAAATGTAAGGCCAGACACTATAAAACTCTTAGAGGAAAATATAGGCAGAACACTCCATGACATAAATCATAGCAAAACCTTTTTTTCAACTCACCTCCTAGAATAATGAAAATAAAAACAAACAAATGGGACCTAATTAAACTTAAAAGCTTTTACACAGCAAAGGAAACCATAAACAAGACAAAAAGACAGCCCTCAGAATGAGAGAAAATATTTGCAAATAAAGCAAATGCAAGGGATTAATCTCCAAACTATACAAACAACTCATCCAGCTCAATATCAAAAAAATAAACAGCCCAATCAAAAAATGGGCAAAAGACCTAAATAGACATTTCTGCCAAGAAGACATACAGATGGTCAACAAACACATGAAAAGATGCTCAACGTCACTAATTATTAAAGAAAGGCACATCAAAACTACAATGAGGGATCACCTCACACTGGTCAGAATGGCCATCTTAAAAAAACATACAAACAATAAATGCTGGAAACGGTGTGGAGAAAAGGGAACCCTCCTACACTGTTGATGGGAATGTAAACTGGCACAGCCACTACAGAAAACAGTTTGGAGGTTCCCTAAAGAACTAAAAATAGAACTACCATATGATTCAGCAATCCAACCCTGGGCATATATCTGAAGAAAATCATGGTTCAAAAGATACGTGCACCCCAGTGATCACTGCAGCACCATTCACAATAGCCAGGACATAGAAGCAACCTAAATGTCCATAAACATAGGAATGGATGAAGAAGATGTGGTGCATATAGTCAATGGAATATTACTCAGCCATAAAAAGGAACAAAACTGTGCCATTTGCAGAGACATGGATGGACCTAGAGACTATCATGCAGAGTGAAGGAAGTCACAATTTTAACATATATACATTATTAATCACATAAATATACAAAAGTATCTTTCATTCTCCTACCTCCCACCAAATTATATATATGAATGTCTCTTATTGTAGCTTTACAAAACTGTAAAGTGGTTTAGAGTGGCTAGACATTTTTCTTGCATTTCTTGGCCATTTGTGTTTCTCATCTTGAGCATATAATTAAAATGCAAGAGAGAGAGGCTCTGGGCTGCTGTGTTGGGTGAAGGACTGAGACTTGATGCCTTTAGCTCCTTGGTTACAGAGCAGCAACATAAGGAGTCCATAGTTCCAAAAAAGCCTGGTTTTTTTTCCCACAGAGAGACACAGATGCCTGATTCTTAATACCATTTGTAAAGCTGTTGGGAAATATGGGAAAAAAAAAATAGAGCTCCATTTATTAATGCAGCCCAATTCAATTTCCTCTACTCAGACAAAAATGGTTTATCTGTAATTGTGACTTGTGCCTGGAGGGAGTGAAATAATACAGCAGAAGTGATGAGAAAACAAATTCACCCTGTACAGAGGCAGAGGAAATAGACTCTTGGTTGAGAATCCTAAACAGACCGGAGGCAGCTGTGCTAACTGGGGCCAGTAAGGACAGCACTGGCACCTATTTCTTCCAGGAATACCTCAGGTACCTACGTTGGCATGTGACAAAACTGCATTGTGCATAAATTGCCTTGATACATCTAAGTTATGGAACATCTCAAAACTTTAAGTCCTGGGTTTGACCAGGACAGGGGAAAAGCTGTTTATATGGAAGGAAAAATCTAAATTATAGGTTGTCTTAGTCAGAGAGATGGGTTAAATTCTTCTCCAGGGAAATTCCTCATACATTTTTTCAAAGAATGCATTATAGCTGTGAAATTCCTAGTCCCTGTCCAATGTCTGTGGGAGATTTTCTTCTGGTTTCATGTATGGAGAGCTCTGGAAGATTTCCTTCATGTTACCACCATCCTACAGAGGATATCTATAGGTATTCAGGCCATATCTTTATTCACAGGGTTTTAGGTGTGCCATGGGCCAGTGAATAAGAGGGGAATGGACAACTCTGCATCTGCATAATTAATGGGTGGCTTGTTGGATGATAACACCAGGGGGCACCTTGTTGCTGTCAATGAATGCTACCTGATCCTTGCAGATTAGGTCTCTTATCTCACACTCTCCTCTACTTGTGACCCCTTTGGTTTTCCTTTTACTTAGAGTGTGGATCCTTTTGAGCAGTCTGCAGTTGGGGGAGGTCTTTCTGTCTTGGAGAATGGTTTATGAGATTTACAGTTAAAGTCTTTGTGGTGGTGGTTTTATTGTTGGGTGGGTTAAGTTTGCTGTCTGGGCTGAGGATCAAGAAAAGGCTTCCAGGACTTTTGTGAGTATGGGTGAATTAATCAGTTATTTTAAAACATTATCTTAACCACTATTGGAAGACAGTAAAGCTTGCTTTTCACTGCTGTTTGGAAATGGAGACCACTGAACTTGGAATAAGGAGACAGGATTCAAGATGCAGTGTTTTCACTAATGAGAGTGACCTTGACCTTCTCTGTTTCTCTTGGATTAGCCTCCTTGTATTAGTGCCCAGCCCCTCGCTGCCACCCTGCACTCTCCTCTGCTTGTTGGCCACCTCCACTTGGATGCCATGTAATTGCTCACAGCTAACCCATCAAACTTAATGGGCTCATGTTCTCTTCCTTCCTCAAATCCCAGTCTCCAAATTGCCCCTGCTCTGATTTGGTGAATGACAGAACATCCATTAAGTTGCCCCAGCCAGATACCCGGAAGCCATCCTTGCCTTGATACCCCTCCCATGCCCGCATCGACTCGGCCACCACTGTCAAGTCCATCTCAGGAGTAACTGACATTGCCCCAACTCTTCAGCCTGCAGTTACATCTTCATTACAGGTCCCCTCTTCTCTTTCTGGAGACATTGCAGTGTCTTCCTTATTTATCTTCATCTAACCCATCCTCTATAAACTCCTGCTGGAGCCATCACCTTTATTAAAATAGTTTCTAGAACTTTCCCCATTGACTGTAGAGCAGAGTCCAGCCCTGGTGTTCATGGGTCCTCACAATCTGGTCCACACTCACCATATTTCCCTCCATTGGTCCTGCCTGACCCTCTCATCATTCTGTGACTACAGCTCTCCACCCACCCCCCACCCAGTACTGCTGACCCACACAGGACCCTCTGCTGTTTCCTTTGTTGGGACTGCTCTTCCAATTTTCCTCTGCTCCACCGGCTCAGTCCATACTGTTTTGTCAAGTGGCTCCTCCCCTATGACATGTTCCTGGCTCTGAAGAAAGTACTAATAGCTTTCTTTTCTTTCAATCTTGCATTTATTATTCTTTTTATTGAGATATAATTATATATAACCGTGTATAAATTTAAGATGTACAGTGTATTGATTTGATACATTTATATGGTACAAAATGATGATCACCATAGAGTTAGCTAACACTTCCCTCCCATAGCATAATTATCATTTCTTTCTTTTGGTGAGAACATAAGATCGACTATTAGCAATATTTAAGTATATAATATTGCATTACTAGCTATAATCACCATACTGTACATTAGATCCCCAGATCTTATTAATCTAACAACTGTAAGTTTGTATCCCCTGACAAGCATCTCCACATCCCCACTCCCACAGCTCCTGGTAACTACCACTCTGCTGTCCATTTCTCTGGAGCTGCCACTTATATTTGATTCCTAAAACCCCTCTTTCTAACCATCAGTTTACATGTCTGGTCTAACTGCATGCCCCTCCCTGCACGATGCCTGGGATCTTCTCACTAAAGGGTGGATGGTTAATGGAAGGGGAGCCATTCTAGCTGACTTTTCTGTTCCTGACCCTAAGCTCTAAGATTACATATAAGCCATGCTATGGAATAAAACAAAAAATTCAGAGTTCTAACCTGCTTCCACTGAGAACTCATGTAAGTACAATGCACGTTAGGCTTTTTATGTCATTTAAAAATAACTTGTTAGTTTTTTTATATTCTTTGCTCTATTTCTATTTTTTTCAGTATATAAACATTTCCCTATTCAAACAGAGTATGCTCATTTTAAACATTTTGTTCAGAAATCTTAGAGTCAATTTTGGAGGGGCAGGGACTAAATTCATTCTTTGGAAGATAGAGGTAGAAGCCCAGCAATACATCTGTCTTCTCATGAACATGTTTTTTTAACTTTTATTTCTTATGGAAAGCTGACTGCTTGGAATGATATGCTCTTTCTTGTTTGTAAATAAGATGCAGATCCACATCTCATTGGAAAGTTAGGAAAACATGAGGGATTGTGGGAAGTTCTTACAGTTGTCAGCAAGCCTTGTGATTCTCAGTCTTCAGCGGGTCCTTCATGACTTTTCTGGTTGAGGCTGAGATGCCCATTTCCTTGTAGCTAGAGCATCTCATGCTCCTTCTCAGGCTTCCATAGAGTTAGGCTTATCCTGCCCCTCACCTCACTGTGGGTGCCCTTCCTCTTTGATTTAACTGGTAGAATCTGGAATACCAGAAAATGAAAAGAAAAAGAATCCTAGAAGACAAAACATTAAGCTCATTCACTTCAAAAAGTAATACCTTTTCTCCTGAAGATCTAGAGATGTTTCCAGCATCATACTTTGGAACCTGTGAAGGTAATTTAAGCAAATGCTGTGTATTGTTCTTCATCTTTAGATTTTCCATTAAGTATATGAAATCAGTCTTTAGTTGTTAAGATTCTGTGTCCATGAAAAATTATCACTAAGCTTTTGTTCTAAATTTATGAGCTAAAGGTTCCAAGAAAATCCCTGCTGGGTATGTCTGAAAGAAGCTATCTGACAGTTTTAAGTGAGTAAAGTGAACAGATTAGTGTTTAAAAAACCTTCTTTGTACCTAGATGCTCTGAGATGGATGTGTCAGAGGGTGAAAGGGCAGCTGCATCAGACTCCAAAGAGGTGGCTACGACCGGGAAGTGGGTGAGGAAGAAGAATTAGGCGGTGGAATTGACAGGCTGGGTGACTGTCTAGAAAAAGGGTGATGCTGTGTGTTTGGGGGAGGGTATGATGTTTATTTTTGTAGGAAGTAGCTCCTAATCTTTAAGCCTCTGTTCCCTTATCTGTAAAATTTATAGATAATAACCCTAGTTAACAGGGTTGTCATGAGTATTAATTGACCCATAGCAATAGAAAATATATTTTTTTTTTACTATGAAAAAGACAGATACTCTGAAAAATAAGATCAACATCCCCAAGAGAATGTATATTAAGGGCTTATATGAAAGCCTGCTGCCAACCTATCATCACTGTAAAGCAAAAGTAATGAAAACTCTGACTTGGGGGCCAGAAAAGAACCCCTAAATAAACTTCTGTATGACAGAGAAGCATTCAGTATATGATAAGGTACCTTTGCAATACTGGATCCTTCTGTCTCCTCTTCAGATGTAGGGTAAACTATCACCCTAAGATAATCTTTCCACAACAGCTCCATCTGAAGCTTTACACCTAAAACCCTACTCCTGCCAAGTTATCAATGATGAATCCTGTTATTCCCTTCATAGCACTCACGTTACCTTGCCTGTGTGTTGGTTTAGTTGTTGCACGTCTGTATCATCCTCCAGGATGGGGCCAAGACCATAATCAGGCTCAGACTCAACTGTATTCCAAGTGTCTGGGCCAGTGCCTAGCACACTTAAGTGCTCAGGGAATATCTGTTGGATGAATGAAAGACAAACCATCCAGTTTGTGAACTGGCTCACATGGATGCAGGCTTGTCTGTGTTCAAGAAGAATCTTCTAAAGCAGCCCTTCAGGGGTACTCTGTCAGAGAAGGGGGAGGGAGAGCATGGGCAAACTGAGCTTGCTCAGATCTTGGTAAATAGCACTCAGAAAGTGAGTTGTTGTTTACTTGCTGAGTTGTGTCTGACTCTCTGCAACCCCATGGACTGTAGCATGCCAGGCTTCCCTGTCCTTCACTGTCTCCTGGAGCTTGCTCAAACTCATATTTATTGAGTCAGTGATGCTATCCAGCCATCTCATCCTCTGTTGCCCCCTTCTCCTGCCCTCAATCTTTTTCAGCATCAGGGTCTTTTCCAGTGAGTCAGCTCTTCACATCGGTGGCCAAAGTATTGGAGCTTCAGCTTCATCATCAGTCCTTCCAATGAATATTCAGGACTGATTTCCTTTAGGATGGACTGGTTGGATCTCCTTGCAGTCCAAGGGACTCTCAAGAGTCTTCTCCAGCCCCACAGTTCAAAAGCATCAATTAATTCTTCAGTGCTCAGCCTTCTTTATAGTCCAACTCTCACATCCATACATGACAACTGGAAAAACCACGGCTTTGATTATACAGACCTTTGTCAGAGGAGTGATAGCTGATTTTAGTACTGTAAAGAAAAATAGAGTTTTAAAAGTTTCAAAACATCACACAGAATGATTTATAGCACAACACATTGGTATCTTTGGCTTTGAGGTTAAAATTTCATACTCCATTATGACTTCTCTAGGCCTCACCAACTTGTAAATATTTTAACCATGTTTGCAACCCTTTGAACTTAAAACTCCTGCAGGTCTGGTAGGAAACAGAGCACATGTCAGCAGCAATTTTCTCTGGGCTGTCACCTTTGAGGACTATTGGGATCTCCTCCACCGATTTCCTACCTGTTCTCTACTTCCCTGCACTGTGCAGGTAGTGCTTTTCTGATAATAATAACTACCACCTAAGATTTATTTTCAAGAATATTAATTCTGTACATTTGGGGTAAAAAAGTCAGGATCAGAACACAAGGAGGCAGGAAGTGAAAGCAGAGCAGTGTCTGATGGAACGTCCAGTCTGTTTTTCCTGCCTGTCTAGAAATCATCACCAGTGGTCTGAGCAGACAGAGCACTGTGACACTCCGTCCGCCCTTCCTGACTCTCTCACTGTCTCTCTCTCTCTTGCCTGTCCCTCTCTGACACAGCTCGCATAAGCTCCCTATTTAGAGATGCCGCAGTTGTCAGTGTATCAGATGGTCAGGGAAACAGATGAGTCCTATGTTAGAATCCTCTACAGCAGGGGTCCCCAACCTCCGGGATCTAATGCCTGATGATCTGGGGTGGAGCGCGTGTAATAATAATAGAAATAAAGTGCACAATAAATGTAGTGAGCTTGAGTCATCCTGAAACCATCCCTTCCCATCCGTGGAAAAACTCTCTTCCATGAAACAGGTCCCTGCTGCCAGAAAGATTGGGGACCGCTGCTCTGTTATAGCCATGAAGTTCCTGTGAAGAGTGTTCTCTTTCCCCACAGTGGTGTTGAGGAGAGCCCAGCTGCACTGCTTGAATTCTGTTTTGTCTGCAGCTGTAATTCTCCAGAAGGTTTATTGGCCTTTGTCCCACCACTGTATGTGATGACTGGCCCCACCGAGCAGTACTCTTGTGTTACAGGGAGGAGACACTCAATGAGTGCTTCATCTGATAAGGGAGATAATAAGAGGAAGATTATCCAATATGCCAAACCGTCTTACACATTTTCAGAGTTTTTTCCATGAATTACTATAATTTGAGACTCATGACCATTTCTTCGAAACGGATAGGACACATAATGTTGTCTCATTTTATTTACAAAGGAGGAAATTGAATTATACAAATGACTGACTACCTGGTCGAATAGCCCTGTCACTTAGTGGTGCTGGGAACTGCTTCCATTTCTTGTTATTATATGTCCAAGAATATACCCATTGTATCACAAAATATTATTAAAATATTTTATAACATTATTATATTTCATTATATGATAAATATGATATGTGACAGTGCCAAGGATTTTCAAATAATTTAGACATCAAATAAATTTAGGGATCAAATAAACTGAGACAATCAGTTTCTTGATACTTGATGTCTAAATTTATTATGAAGAACATTTAATGTAATAACTTTTTATTATCTTCCTAACTGGAGTTGTCAGCTACAATTTCAGTGAATCTCCATAACTATTTTAACTAAAAGCCAAACCCACTACACCTGTGAAAGCTGTTAGTTTTCAAAATAACTAATAAGGTACATGATATTGATGATGATAGAGTAGCTAGCATTTACTGTGCCTGCTACTTATCAGGCACTCAGTTACATGAATGTCAACATCAGTACTATTTTACAGGCAGAAAACTACACTTCAACAAGCTTATATAGCTTTCCCGAGGTCACAGGGCTGGTCAGGTAAACTTAACAGCCTGCAATGCTGTTTCCTAGTTAGGGAAAAGTAACTAGAAATGTTAGAAACAGATGGCTGACAGAAGGGAGAAAATCCAGACTATTTAAAATCCTCAGTCTTTCCCTTGAGTAAAGGAGAGAGCATGTGTTAGGAAAAAATCAGTAATTTTTCTTGAGTAATTCCTGTGATAGCCCCTGATCTGAACATGCCTCGTGGATCACCTTCATTAATCCTCCTAGCAGCCCTGGGAGATAGGTCCTGCCTTTGCTCTGCTCATTTTACAGGCATGGAAGCTGAAGTCAGATAAATGGTACAGCCAGGATTAGAACCCAGAGGTTGTGCTTTTACTTTTACTTTCTGTAACTCCTTTAAGTTCTCCTTCATCAACTGGGAGCCAGCACTACGCAAGGCAGTTGATATACTCAGTCTCATTTCTTTGTCCTAACACCCGTGGAAGATTTATTGTCTCCACTTTCAGATGCCCTAGGGTTCCAAGTCATGTAGTAGCTCCCAGTCACGCACAAAGCAAAGACAGACTTGTTCCCTTGCCTCAAATCTGTGCCAGGAAGTTTGTCCCCAAAGCAGACATGAAATCCAGGCTTATGAAGAGCTCTTATCATTGAACTCTCTTCCTCTGCTGTGGCTTCTGCTTGATTTATCAGTGTTTCTGGCATCTCATTGTGGAAAATCAATTCCTCTCCTCACACATATCTGCTGCTTTCTTTAGCTTCTTGTCACTGCCCAGACATGCATTCCTGATTCTTCAAACAAACAAGACAAATCTAAACAGGAAGGGTGTTCAAGGGCATCCAAATGCTGTGCTATTGCTGTCGGGTCTGTGAGTGCAGTGCCTAGAACAAGAACAAGCTGCTTGTGCAGTTTCTCCCAGAATCCTTGGGTTGGCTCTGCTTCCCTTTGTTTCTTCCTCTTGAAATGTAGCCACACTTCTGGGTAGAACAGGGCAAGGTAGACAGAAATGGTTGGGATAATACGGGATGCTGGTCCTGCTAGGTTCCTTCCCTCTAAATAAAAGCTGAAGGTCCCTGAAGAAAGAGGGTAAAAGAATCATACTTAAGATCTCTGAAAAGTAACTTAAAGAGTGGGAACAAGTTAAAGTAAGAAAAAAATTTTACATGCACGAGATGCAAAATATTTTTTTATCATTATAGTTACTAAAAGGGAAGGAGACACTTCAAAACTATAGTGAAACTTGAAGCTTGAGAATTAAGAGAGAATAACTCTCCATGGAAAAGAACAGATATAAGGGATGATGGTGGTTTTGTTTCAGGTTTTTTATTTGCTTTTAGGGGTTTTCGTTTTTTTTTTGTTGTTGCTTTGGGGTTTCTTTGTTTAGCATGTGCTATCAAGTCACATCATGTTGTCTTTATTTATAATGATAAGCACACAGATTCATCTATATTCCATCCAAATAGACAAAGGGAGGTTTTCTCAATATCTGAGGCCTGGTCTACTGCCATGCCAGTGAGCCCACATTAATCTTTAAAATCCTTGATCTGTGTTCCTGCACAGTATTGGTTCGTTTGGCATGGGGACTTCCTGATTTGTTTTTCAGTATCCTAAAGATTTTCAGTAGTTTTTCAGGAACTGCTGGTGGTGGCTAGTGAGGGAAGGCCTAGCAGGTACTGTCCCAGGGCTCCACCTCTGTGCAGCCTATCTTTTTATAAGTAGGGATTCTGCTCAGAATTATATCAAAAAGGGAACTGCAAAGGGGTGAAGATATTGTGAATTTTTAGGAGTATTTTCCTTTCAAGTGTCAGGTTTGAAAATTGACTAACCCTGGTGAGAGGAGGAACTGCCCTGTTGAAACTGGAACTGTGGGTGGGGAGAGGGAGCCCTCTGGGGGATATCTAGAAGTGACCTCCACCCACAGTGCATAGCTGGCTTCCCCATTCTCCCCGATCAAAATTTATAGTCTGGTCTGTACTGTACTTTTTTATATAGTTGAGGTCATACTGCTTACATAAACTGCTTCTTCCAGTAATCAATATATTGCAAGCTTTCCCTCACATCATTAAACTCCTAAACATACATTTTAATGGATATACAATATTCTATCACATGTATTTAATCATTTTCCCACTGGAAATTTAGATTGACTTTTTTTTTTCTTTCCACAATAAATGACACTGATGAAAATCTTTGTCCATAAATTTTTGTCAACATTTCTCATTATTTCCTCAGGCTAATTTCCTAAAAGTGGAATTTTTGAATCGACAGATATCATGCCTATAAAACTCAATGTATTTTGCTAAGCTTTTTTCCAGAAATGCTAGATCAATTTATATTCCCACAGTGAGATATAATAATGCGTAACTTCAACTGACTGCTCTGCATATAATGTTTTGTTTTGTCAAGAGAGGAGAAAAAAAGAATATTTTTATTAGAAAATTATCTTTTGCACTCAGTAGCTATTTAAAGAAGAAAAATGTATATATGTACAATAGTGGGAGGAAAAAAATTTTTTTCTAAAAATGAAAGTGAGAAAATGTACCAGCCAAGAAATAGAACTGAATGGTAGTATATGGGGCACAGTTACTAATCAGCTGAAATATTTTCAATTATAGGAATTTTTCAATATTCCTAAAATATTGAAAATACTTTGCTCCCAGAACACTGACTCGGGGATGCAAGCACATTTCATGCTCAGAGGTACGAGTGCAGGACTTTCAAAGTCTTGAAAGAGAGAATTACATTATATTCAGATCCTACATTTGAAACACGAGGTTAGAAGTAGGGGTACCAGCAGCTGTCCTCCTGGGAGACTGTCTTCTTAGTCAACTGATGTTGGATGCTTAGGTTCAAATCATGGCTTTGCCACTTACTTTGTGAATTTGGTCAGGTCAGTTACTCTTTCCAGGATGCTGTTTCCTTTTCTATCCAAAAACGGACATTTTAGCATCCTTGTGAGGACAGAGATAATGCCATGAGGTCCTCAGCACTTTGTCCAGAGCTGTGTTGTCCAATACGGCAATCTCACGTGGCTGCTGAGCACTGGCAATATTGCTGTTCAGTTGCTAAGTCGTGTCCTGCTGTTTGCTGAATTGAGACATGCTGTAAGTGTGCAAATACACACCAATTTCAAAGACTTAGTACTAAAAAGTATCTAAACTATTTTATTATTTTGATATTGTTACATGGTGAATGATACTAGTTTAGATATCTTGGCTCCAAATAAAACACATCATTAAAATTAATTTTATTTCTTTCACTTTTCAAATGTTTCCTTTTTGTTCTTTAATTTGGCTTGCATTTTATTTTTATTGGAAAGCACTGCTCTAGAACATAATAAAGATTCAAATATTTTTTAAAAGAAATCAAGGTGGGTTGCTTCTCCATCACAGAGTTGCCTGGGTATTGTTTTATTTTTGTGGGGCGGGGGAGGCATTCAGTTCCTAGGACACTGTAGGACATTGGGCTGGGGTCCTCTGGCCTGGATGGTTTCCAATTGGCTAGGGTAAGGATGTTGTATATTGTTTCATTGTTTGTCAGGGGAGTGAGTGGAGAGTTTAAAAATAGCATCCCCCTCCCTCCTCTGGCCCCATGCTGATCCCTCCTGAGTTATTTCTGTTGGCTGCATTAGGAGCCTGACATTTGATTCATTCAGTGGGCCCTGCCTCGGTCCTTTAAAACAGAATGGACAGTTAGTGAAAGGTCAAAGCCACTATGGCTGGTGGTAGCTGCCCTGGGCCATGACAGGCAGAGGAGACACGGAGAATTGAAGAAACAGTAATGGCAAAATGCTTGGTCAAGATCCAGACTCGGAGGGGTCTCCGCCTGCAGTTAGTGAACCACTGCAACAGCAATGTGTTTGTCCGTCTGCTGAGACACAGTTCCAAGATCACAGCCAGAAACACGGGTACGTGCCCTGCAGTGGGCTCTGGTCTGCACCTCAGAAGGGTGCAGGCTTCCAGCTGCCACTCACCCGACAATGTCAGAAGTCTGTGATAAGGATGAGAAGGAGAAAGAGGGAGAAAAGCAGGGAGGCAGGAAGGAGAGTGGGCAGGCACTGAGAGAAAATGGGAGGGCTTCAAATGGAGGTCCTGACACTTTCATTAAGTGAAATGGTAGAAAGTCATCCTAAAGGCTAATGAATTACATGCTAGTCAGTAGCTCGGTTAGGAAGGAGGCAGTGGTGGTGTGTCCAATCCATTGGCTCAGGAATGAGGGGCGATTACAGACAAGGCAGATTGGACGATCAAAACATGCTCCTCCCTCCTTTCATTGTTTAAAGGGTAAGATCTTCAAGTGCGCTTTGCTGGATGAGGCAAGACCCTCCTATATCTTCAAAGTAGAGCTGTCCTAAAATATGGTCCTGAAATATAGTATCAGTTAAAGAATTGGGATCAAACTGAGGTTCTGCCAGTTTCCTTTTCATTGAAAATGTATTTTGTGGTCCTTGGAGGAAATGGGAATATATATATATGTTATATGTGGTTTTCACCAAATGATTAAAATTTTAAAAATCCTGGGAAATGTCTGGAATTGGCCATACCTCATGCACATTTGTGGAAATCACTCCTAAGTGAACTTAGTTGTATTTGTATAATGACATAGATAATAGATGATGTGTTCTCATAAAATATATTTTAAAGTATAATTTTATAGAATGTTTTCCTTGACCCTAATGTTCCTGATAGCCAATCTATGTACATTGACATGTAGAATGGCTATAGGATTTTTTTTTATCATAAATGGGATTGTTCGATATGTATTATAGTTCCTTTTTTTCACTTTATCATATGGCATGAAGGACTTTCCATATCAATACATATTAATCTGTATCCTTTTGAAATTGGCTGAATAATATCTTTTAGTGAAGACATATCATAATTTAATCACCAAATTATTACTGGAAATTGATATTTCCTATTTAGTGGCTGTAACAGACAGTGCTGCCAAGGAATGTGCATATACAAGTATTTCTTTATGACAGATTCTTAAAAATATAACTGCTGATTTGACAGATATACACATTTTAAATTTTGATGGAAATAGGCAAACAAATTATCCTCTGAAAAACTAATACTCACTAAAAAGGTGAGTACAAGAATGACTTCTTCCCCACATAAGCACTAACCCTGATGTGACCAATTTCTAAGACTGAAAAAAAAAAATGAGATTTTATTATTTTAATATACCTGTTCCTTTTTACTTGTAAAGGTGAACATCTTTTCAGAGGATAATTACCCACGTGCATTTCTGCTTGGAATTACTTGTTTACTTTGTGCATTTCTGTTTCATTTTTGTACTTCCCTTATGGATTTTGAGAATTCTTATATTATCTTTTTTCCTCCTAATTTGTTCTTGGCTTTTAATTTTGTTGTTGTTCAGTTGCTCAGTAGTATCCAACTCTTTGTGACCCCATGGGCTGCAGCACTCCAGGCTTGCCTGTTCTTTAATTTCCATTGAGTCAGTGATGCCATCCAACTGTCTCATCCTCTGTCACCCCCTTCTCTTCCTGCCTTCAATCTTTCCCAGCATCAGGGTCTTTTCCAATGAGTCAGCTCTTCACATCATGTGGCCAAAATATTGGTGCTTCTTTTTGCCTTTAGGATTGACTGGTTTGATCTCTTTGCTGTCCAAGGGACTCTCAAGACTATTCTGCAGCATCACAATTCAAAAGCATCAATTCTTCGTCATTCAGCATTCTCCCATCCTTACATGACAACTAGAAAAACCATAGTTTTAACTAAATGGATCTTTGTCAGCAAAATGATGCCTCTGCTTTTTAATATGCTGTCTAGACTGATTGTAGCTTTTCTTCCAAGCAGCACGCATCTTTTAATTTCCTGGCTGCAGTCACTGTCTGCAGTGATTTTGGAGCCCCAAAAAGTAAAGTCTGTCACTGTTTCCATTGTTTCCCCATCAATTTGCCATGAAATGATGGGGCCAGATACCATGATCTTAGTTTTTTGAGTATTGAGTTTTAAGCCAGCTTTTTCACTCTCCTCTTTCACCTTTGGCTTTCGGGGTAGCTCAGCTTGTAAAGAATCCACCTGCAATGCAGGAGGCCCCAGTTTGACTCCTGGGCCAGGAAGTTTCCATGGAGATGGGATAGGCTATCCACTCCAGTTTTCTTGGGCTTCCCTGGTGGCTCAGATGGTAAAGAATCCACCTGCAATGCAGGAGACCTGGGTTCAGTCCCTGGGTTGGGAAGATCCCCTGGAGGAGGGCATGGCAACCCACTCCAGTATTCTTGCCTGGAGAATCCCCATAGACAGAGGAGCCTGGCAGGCTACAGTTGCAAACTGTCAGATGTGACTGAGTGACTAAGCACAGCTTTCACCTTCATCAAGAGGCTCTTTAGTTCTTCTTTGCTTTCTACTATTAGAGTGGTGTCATCTGCATAGCTAAGATTATTGATATTTCTCCCAGCAATCTTGATTCCAGCTTGAGCTTGATTCCAGCTAGATGTAGCCTGGCATTTCACATGATATACTCTGCATATAAGTTAAATAAGCAGGGTGACAATATACAGCCTTGACGTACTCCTTTCTCAATTTTGAACCAGTCCATTGTTCCATGTCCAGTTCTAACTGGTGTTTCTTGACCTGTATACAGTTTCTTAGGAGGCAGGTAAGGTGGTCTGGTATTCCCATCTCTTTAAGAATTTTCCACAATTTGTCGTGGTCCACTCAGTCAAGGGCTTTAGAGTAGTTGATAAAGCAGTAGATGTTTTTCTGGACTACCCTTGCTTTTTCTATGATCCAATGGATGTTGGCAATTTGCTCTCTGGTTCCTCTGCATTTTCTAAATCCATTTTGTACATCTGGAAGTTTTCGGTTCACATACTGTTGAAACCTAGCTTGAAGGATTTTGAGCTTTTAACTTATTTTAATGTTAACTTTGTAGCACAGGTACTTTTCATATGCACAGACAATTTCTACACGTGCAGACTTCTTTTCTGAGTTTTATATTTTGTCAGTACCCCTCATTCCAAGACTATAAACATGTTTCCTGTGTTTTCATCCTCAAAATTAATGTATTAGCTTTAACTATGTGAAATTTCTGATAGTCAACTGCCTTTGACCTACAAAAATAGTGATTTCATGTGGTTTGATCTAATATTTGCTTTTAACTGACTTGCTGACTTCTTTGGAATTTTAAATGTGTGTTTGACAGAAAGTAAGGATATACTTTTTCTCCTTTCCAATTGGTTAATGATTTTTCTCAGAGTTATTTATCATAACCTCTCATTATTTTCAAAGGTGTATTTCTGAATTGCATATTTTAGTATTCCTGCTCCATTATGAACAACAGTATAGTTTTGACATCAGATAGGTCAAATTCCCCTTATGGATCTTTTTTTAGCCAGAGTTTCTTGATAATCATGTGCACTTTCTCGTTTGTCATTTTTGAAAATGTGTTGAGATTTGTATTAAAATTGCAGTGAATTTTATTTAGAAGAGATATGGATCTTCAAAATAATTAACTTCTCCTATTCAGGAACATTGTTATATTCCTTCATTTTTCCAAGGTATTCTTTTATGTTATTCAGCTATGTTTTATTATTATCTTCATGCAAGTTTTGAATATTTCTTATGGATATCCTAGATATTATGTGCCTGTTCTAATTTGTGTGTTTAGCTATTTTGAATGGGATTTTCCATCATCATATTTTTACATGGTCTTTGTTGCTTTCAAGCTGAACACCTGACTGACTTATAATTAATCCCCCTAGCTTCTTATTAGAATCTTTGCCTTTTCCTGTAGTTGATACAATAACCTAGAGATAGTGACAGTTTTGTGCCCTCCTTTCCAATATTTATGCTTCTTATTTTCTGTCTTTATCACATGGCATTATTGAAGTTCACCACAATGATGCTGAAGTGCAGTGAGGGTATTCTGTCATGTTCCTGATTTTGGTGTGATGATTGACTGTGATGACAGAGAGACCCATGAGATGGTGACAGCTGCATCAGTTAGGACACCATTAGCAGCAAGTAACTCTAACAAACCCTGGTTTAGATAATAAGGTGATTTATTATCCCAAGACTGCACCAAGTCCAGAGTCAGGGAGGATTCCAGGATTGAGAAGCCAGGTTCATTTCATCTCGCTGCACTGCTCTTGTCAGTTAGCCAGAACTCCCCCTCAAACCATTTGCCGTCAGCACCACAGGATAACTGCCAGAATTCCTGGTGTCTTCTTCACATACAATGTTAAGGGAAAGTTCGTTATCTGTCCAGTATGTTCTTCTTAGAAGCAAGAAACTTTTCTCAGAACTTCCCCCCTCCCCAGGCAACTCTTCCCTTCATTTTTCATTTTCAGGGTTGGCTCACATGCCCACTTCCAAACCAGAGAGAATTAAATTACTGTGATTGGCTTAGACTAATTATCTGGGAGAGAAATGGATGAGTCAACCATGGAAACTATGAGATAAGCATCTATGTAGGAGAGCCTTCTGAGAGAAGGTGAAACATTAAATTCTAAAGAATGAGTAGGAGCCATCTGGGTGCAGAAGGACTTTCCAGGGAAAGGCAGTTTGTACAAAGTCAAGGAGGCATGATATAGTGTGACATATTTGGGCACCTGATGCGAACAGACGACTCGTTGGAAAAGTCCCTGATGCTGGGAAAGATTGAGGGCAGAAGGAGAAAAGGGCATCAGAGGATGAGACGGCTGGACGGCATCACTGACGCAATGAACGTGAACTTGAGCAAACTCTAGGAGATGGTGAGGGACAGGGAAGCCTGGTGTGCTGCAGTCCATGGGGTCACAGAGTTGGACACGACTGGGTGACTGAACGACAACAGAATACATAGGAATGATGGAAATGTGTGGGGTAGAGGTGTGCTTTATATACTAAAATGGAGTTTACATTTTATCCTGAAAGGCATGAAAAACATTTAAAGAAGAGAATTCATACAAGTAATTAGGCATTTAAAACTATTTTTCTGGCAACAATTCAGGAATGAGACTGAGATCAGGGAAACCAGTGAGGAGGCCACTGCTCTTATGCAGTTGAGAAGTGGTAATCATGGGGTGATGGAGAGGTGGGGATCCCTCTGAAGGGAATGGCTACCCACTCCAGTATTCTTTGGGCTTCTGTGGTGGCTCAGATGATAAACAATCTGCCTGCAATGCAGGATACCTGGGTTCAGTCCCTGGATCGGGAAGATACCCTGGAGAAGGGAATGGTTACCCACCCCAGTATTCTTGACTGGCAAATCTCATGAACAGATGAGCCTGGTAGGCTACAGTCTATAGGGTTGCAAAGAGTTGGACATGATTGAGTGACTAACACTTTCACCTTTTTTCACTCTCAAGCATGGGGCGATGGGGAGGCAGGGACCACTTTGAAAGTGAATATAGTGGCAGAGTTTGTAGAAGCTGGTGACAGGTTAGGAGTAAGCAGTGAGTGAAAAGTTACGGCCAACCCTTAGATTGCTGGTGTGGGCAGAGGGTGGTGCTCTTTAAAGATTAATATTATGTAGTAACGAGTAGAGGAGGAAAAGGCTGGGGTGGGACATACATTGCTTGGATTTGGAAATGCTGAGGTTGATGATCCTACACTCAGGTGTGTGGTGACTCTGTAGCTCACTGGATGGTTTTGAGTTGAGATGGGTCAGAAAGGCAGTAAGATGTATTTCTCAAACTAAGTTATGTTCAAACATCTCTGGTCAAGTTAAACCAGTTTTTTAAAAAATAATTTTATGTATGTATTTATTTTGACTGTGCTGAGTCTTCATTGCTGTGCAGGCTTTTCTCTTGTTGCGGTGAGCAGGGGCTACTCTTCATTGCAGCGTGTGGGCTTCTCATTGTGGTGGCTTCTCTTGTTGGGGAGCATGAGCTGTAGGACATGCAGGCTTCAGTACCTGCGGTACATGGGCTCAGTGGTTGTGGCTCACAGGCTTGAAAGGCTTAGTTGCTCCGTGGCAAATGGCATCTTCCCTGACCAGGAACTGAACCCATGTCTTCTGTATTGGCAGGTGCATTCTTTACCACTAAGCCACCAGGGAAGTCCTAAACCAGTTATTAAGTTAAATAAAACAAAACTGGTTTCTTCTCCTTAGGATCTTTCAGACATTTTAATATGTAAATAGTAATGTTATTGAGTGTTTACTAAGTGCCAGCCACTTCCCACATGTTTATTTATGACTCCTCTGTGCACAATATCCCCATATGATATGGCCTGAATTTTTCCCATTTTATAGATTTTACAGAAAAGAGTGACTTAGTAGCTTGTCCAAGGTTACATGACAATACAAGGCCAGGATTCAGATATAGAATATTTAAGAGAGACCTTATAATCTCTTTAATTTCAGTTTATCAAGGCATAATTGACAAAACTGAATGATATTTAAAGTATACATTGTAGCAATTTGATACACATTGTGAAAAGTTCCCCGTATTAGTACATGCATCACCTCACATATTTATCTTTTTTTCAGATGAGAACACTTAAGTTCTACTCTCTCGCGTATGTCAACTATGTAAAACAGTATTACCAACTATAAAGATCATGTTTTACATTTGAACATCAAACCTTATTCATCTTTCAGCTGAAAGTTTGTACCCTTTCCCCATTTCTCTCACCCCCTAGTCCATGGCAACCATTTTACTACTTTCTGTTTCTATGAGTTTGACTTTTCCTTTTTCTTCAGATTCCACACATAAGTGATACCATGGGGTTTCTGTCTTTCTCTGACTTATTTCACCTAGCATAATGCCTTCAAGGCCTGTCCATGCTGTCACAGATGGCAGGATTTTCTTCTTTCTTATGGTTGTATAATATTCCATTGTGTACATATACTACATCTTCTTTATCCATTCATCTGTGCTGTGCTGTACTTTGTCACTCAGTCATGTCTGACTCTTTGCAACCTAATGGACAATAGCCTGCCAGGCTCCTCTGTCCATGGGGATTCTCCAGTCAAGAATACTGGAGTGGGTTGCCATGCCCTCCTCCAGGGGATCTTCCCAACCAGGGATCAACCCAGGTCTCCTGCATTACAGTTGGATTCTGTACCATTTGAGCCACCAGGGAAGCCCAAGAATACTAGAATGGGTATCCTATCCCTCCTCTAGGGGATCTTCCCAACACAGGAATCGAACTGGAGTCTCCTGCATTGCAGGCAGATTCTTTACCAGCTGAGCTACCAGGGAAGCCCATCCATTCATATACTGATGGCCATTTAGGTTGTTTCCATATCTTCGCCATAGCGAGTAATGCTGCAGTGAACATAGGAGTGCAGATTTCTCTTTGAGATCCTGTTTTCATTTCCTTTGGATCTATACTCAGAAGTGGTAGTTCTGTTTAATTTGGGGGGAACCTCCATACTTTTTTCCATAGTGGGTAAACCAACAGTGCACAGGAGTGCCCCTTTTCCTGCATCCTCACCAGCACTTGTAATCAGCAAAAACAAGACCTGGAGCTGACTGTGGCTCAGACCATGAGCTCCTTCTTGCAAAATTCAGGCTTAAATTGAACAAAATAGGAGAAACTACTAGACCATTCAAGTATGACCTAGATCAGATCCCTTATGATTATACAGAGGAGGTGACCAATAGATTCAAGGGTAGACAGAGTGCCTGAAGAACTATGGATGGAGGTTTGTAACACTGAACAGGAGGTGGTGACCAAAACTATCCCCAAGAAAAAGAAATGCAAGAAGGCAAAGTGATTATCTGAGGCCGCCTTACGGATAGCTGAGAAAAGAAGAGAAGTGAAAGGCAAAGATATACCCAACTGAATGTAGAGTTCCAGAAAATAGCAAGAAGAGATTAGGAAGTCTCTTAAATGAAAAATGCAAAGAAATAGAGGAAAACAACAGAATGGGAAAGACTAGAGATCTCTTCAAGAAAATTGGAGATAACAAGGTACTTGGATTTCATGCAAAGATGGGTACAGTAAAAGACAGAAATGGCAAGGACCTAACAAAAACAGAAGAGATTAACAGGAGGTAGCAAGAATACACATGAGAACTATCCAAAAATGTCTTCATGACCCAGATAACCATGATGGTGTGGTCACTCACTTAGACCCAGACAACCTGGAGTGTGCAGTCAAGTGGGCCTTAGGAACATCACTATGAACAAAGCTAGTGGAGGTGACAGGATTGCAGCTGATCTATTTCAAATCACAAAAGATGATGTTGTTGAAGTGCTGCACTCAATATGCCAGCAAATTTGGAAAACTCAACAGTGGCCACAGGACTGGAAAAGGTCAGTTTTCATTTGAATCCCAAAGAAAGGCAATGTCAAAGAATGTCCAAGCTGTCCTACAACAGTACTCATTTCGTATGCTAGCAAGATAATGCTCAAAATCCTTCAAGCTAGACTTCAAATGTACATGAACCAAGAATTTCTAGACTTATAAGCTGTATTTAGAAAAGGCACAGGTAGAGATCAAATTGCCAATATGCACTGGATCATAGAAAAAGCAAGGGAATTACCAAAAAAAAATCTACTTCTACTTCATTGACTGTGTGTTCACGACAAACTGTGGAAAATTCTTAAACAGATGGGAATACCAGACCATCTTACCCTGTCTCCTGAGAAACCTGTATGCATGATAAGAAGCAACAGTTAGAATTGGACATGGAATAACAGACTGGTTCAAAGTTGGGAAAGGAGTACATCAAGGCTGTATATTGTCACATTGTTTATTTAACTTATATGCAAGTACATCATGGGAAATGCCAGGCTGAATGAATAGCAAGCTGGAATGAAGACTGCTGGGAGAAATATCAACAACCTCAGATAGGCACATGATACTACTCTAATAGCGGAAAGCAAAGAGGAACTAAAGAGCCTCTTGATGAGGATGATAAAGGAGAGTAAAAAAGCTGGCTTAAAATTCAGCATTCAAAAAACTAAGATCATAGCAGCAAGCCCCATCACTTCATGGCAAACAGATGGGGAAAAAGTGGAAACAGTGTCAGATTTTATTTTCTTGGGCTCCAAAATCACTGCAGACAGTGACTATAGCCATGAAATTAAAAGACACTTGCTCCTTGCAAGAAAAGCTATGACAAACCTAGACATCCTTTTAATAAAGGCAGAGACATCACTTTGCAGACAAAGGTCCATATAGTCAAATCTGTGGTTTTTCTACTAGTCTTGTACGGATATGAGAGTTGGACCATAAAGAAGGCTGAGTGCCAAAAAGTTGATGCTTTTGAATTGTGGTGCTGGAAATACTCTTGAGAGTCCCTGGACAGCAAGGAGATCAAACCAGTCAATCCTAAAGGAAATCAACCCTGAATATTCATTGGAAGGATTGATGCTAAAACTCCAATACTTTGCCCACCTGATGCGAAGAGCTGATTCACTGGAAAAGACCCTGATGCTGGGAAAGACTGAGGGCAAGAGGAGAAGGGGGCGACAGAGGATGAGTTGGTTGGATGGCATCATTGACTGAATGGACATGAGTTTGAGCAAACTCTGGGAGACAGTGGAGGACAGACAAGCCTGGCGTGCTGCAGTTCATGGGGCCGCAAAGAGTCAGACACAACTTAGTGACAGACAACAATAATATATAAACTAGATAAACCACAAAAACCTACTGTATAGCACAGGAAAACTATACTCAGTATCTTGTGAAAATGAAAGTGAAGTTGCTCAGTCATGTCCAACTATTTGCAACCCTGTGGACTGTAGCTCACCAGGCTCCTCCATCCATGGGATTCTCCAGGCAAAAATACTGGAGTGGGTTGCCATTTCCTTCTCCAGGGGATCTTCCCAACCCAGGGATCGAACCCAGGTCTCTCGCATTGCACGCAAAGGCTTTAACCACTGAGCTACCAGGGAAGCCCTGGTATCTTGTCATAACCTATAATAGAAGAGGATTTTAAGTCATTTTGCTGTACATCTGAAACTAACACATTATAAATTAACTCGCTCAGTCGTGTCCAACTCTTTGCAACCCCATGGAGCCCGTGAGGCTCCTCTGTCCATGGGATTCTCCAGACAAGGATACTGGAGTGGGTAGCCATTCCCTTCTCCAGGGGATCTTCCCAACCCAGGGATCAAACCTGGGTCTCCTGCATTGCAGGCAGATTCTTTACCATGTGAAGCACCAGGGAAGCCCATAAGTCAACTATATTTCGATAAAACTTAAAAAATAAAATAAAATATTGGCTATATTCCTGGTGTTGTACAATATATCCTAGTTGCTTATTTTATACCTAATAGTTTGTACCTTTTAATCCCCTACGTCTATGTTGCCCCTCCCTCCTCCCTTCCGTCCACGGAAACTGCTAGTTTTTTCTCTTTATCTGTGATTTTCCTTCTATTTGTTATATTTGCTGGTTTGTAGTGTGTTTTAGATTCCTCATATAAGTGATAATATACAGTATTTGCCTTTGTTGACTTATTTCACTTAACATAATGCCTTTCAAGTCCATCCACGTTGCTGTAAATGGCAAGATTTTCTTCTTTATGGCTTAGTAGTATTCCACTGTATGTATACACAACATCTTCATTGTTCAAATACCTGTTGGTAGATAGGTTGCTTCCTTATCTCGGCAATTGTAAATAATGTTGTTATGCACACTGGGGTTCATCTATCTTTTTGAATTAATGTTTTTAAGGTTTTTTTTTTTTTTTGATAAACTGAAGTTTTTTGGATGTACACAAGAGTGGAATTTCTGGGTCATGAGGTAGTTCTATTTTTAGTTTTTTTTGAGGAATCTCCATATGGTTTTCCACAGCCGTAACTTTTTGATGAGATCTTATACTCTTAACCTTAATAGTAATATCCAAAAGGTAATAGTGTGCACAGTTTCCTAAATTAATTTCAAGGAAAAATGGGCAAGGACACTAATGACGTGCAGAGCTGTACAGAGAAATGCTGCAGGAGCATGGTGGAGCCATGCATACGGTTGAGATGGCAAGTGGCAGGCTACAGTGTGACAAGAGCAGAGACCTGAGGCTACCACAAGTAGACATGAAAAGACTGTGGGAAAGAGAGAAGTAGCTTAGAATCATGAGACAGAAACCAAGAGTGTGTGGAGTCACAGAGGTACAGTGGCCAGGAGAAGGACAGGAAAGAGTGCACATTAGCAACATGCTAATCATTGGATACCTTGGTGAGGGACACTTCAGTGTCTGGAAGGGGCAGTTGACTGTTGCAATGTAAAGACAAGGATTGATTCTCTTGAATTCTAGATATTGACATCAAAATCATCGTAAAAGGTTTCAAAATGTTCAGCTACTCTTAGAGGCATGAGCAAGACATTGGGGGTTATAACAAAGGGAGGTGAGATTGGTGCTCATGGCTAGGAGGAATATTAGGATTTCCTGTGAAGTGTGTGTGTCTGTCTAAGTTTCCATTCGTCTATACTTTCCTGAGTCACTGGGATGACTCTAACCGGTTTTAAATAGAATGAACAGGCAGCCTCCCAAGTTTATTCGGAGGCATCAGGTACATTTCTAGTGTGAGATATTTTGCAGTGCCCATGCCTGAAAGTGAAACTCTCCTTTGAGAATGTACAAGTCATCCTCAGGATATTTTCTTTTAAACATTAGGTTTAAAAGAAAACATCCTGTTTAGAAGAACCCAGTGTTCTTCTATAGATACAGCAGAAATAGCTCTGCTGTATGTGACACAAGCTTCACTTGAAGTATTAGACTTTATCCCCAAAAAAGGGAAGATAAAAGAGTCACATAGTTTATGACATACTGTGTTACTACAGTTGGAAGTCTGCATGCTACTT
Organism: Bison bison bison; assembly: GCF_000754665.1. Taxonomy (NCBI): domain Eukaryota; kingdom Metazoa; phylum Chordata; class Mammalia; order Artiodactyla; family Bovidae; genus Bison; species Bison bison. The sequence continues at coordinate 3,261,272 of NW_011494713.1, forward strand.
AATGTGGATAGAAAACATTTTACAGACTGATAGCACATGTAGAATAAAATAAACTTGAAGGTTTATTTCTAATCTAAACCACTAATCCCCACAACAGTAAGTGGTTTTATTTATTTATTTTGCTTCTCTCCTGGCCATGATACAATCACAGGAGCTGTGACATAGAAACATAATTAGGTGACTATAAAATCTACTAAGCAAACCTTTCAGGGGTAAAATAGGCATTTTAATGCTGCTAAGACAGCAGGCAATAGGAACTATACCAGGCAAACAGGGACCAGTGCTCACCTTACATATAATGATAGTGTGGTTTCAGCAAATGAAATTGGCCAATAACATGGAAGATTCTTCCTCTTTTATTGAGAAGTGAGGGTCCCTCTGGGCCTCCCAGATTACCTTCTCTTCAGGAATGTAAATAAGACCATTGTGGTTACTCCAAAGCTTTGGAGTCAGGCAGGTTTGGGCACAAACTCCTGCTGTGTTGTTTCCTGGAGTCATGACCTTGTGCAAGTTACCTAACCTCTCTGAGCCTCACTTTCCTCATCTCCTTTTATGAATATCACATGATCACAGGCCTAAAATGTCTAGCCCTGTAAAAATTAAAAATCTTAGTGCCCTTGTCTTTTTCCCTCTTCTGCAATGTTCTATAGATACAGCAGAAATAGCTCTGTTTATTATATGCAGGTGATTGGTGCTTTCAGGGAAAGCGCATGTATAGTTTTAAGTGGGACATTTTATTGAGTCCTAGACTAAGATCTGGAGAAGGCAATGGCACCCCACTCCAGTACTCTTGCCTGGAAAATCCCTTGGACGGAGGAGCCTGGTAGGCTGTAGTCCGTGGGGTCGCTAGAGTCGGACACGACTGAGCGACTTCACTTTCACTTTTCACTTTCATGCATTGGAGAAGGAAATGGCAACCCACTCCAGTGTTCTTGCCTGGAGAATCCCAGGGACGGGGAAGCCTGATGGGCTGCCGTCCATGGGGTCGCACAGAGTCGGACACGACTGAAGCGACTTAGCAGCAGCAGCAGACTAAGATCAAGCCTAAGACATTTTATTAAGACCTAGACTAAGAATGCTGGAACTGGGAAAGGTCTGGTCAATTTTTAGGTTAAAAAGTCCAAGACTCATAGACATACCCAAGGACACAAAGAAAGTTGGGTGGAATGGAATCTAGGTCCCCAGAATTCCAGGCTATAGCTCCATCCATTTCATCCAATTTCCTAGAAATGGAGTGATGACCTCTTTCCTTCTCTCACACTCTTCCTTCACTCCTCTCTCCCTACCCTCAATTCAAGAGTACAGCACACCTCCCAGAGCCAAGATAGCTACACTGATCAACATAAGTAGGTCAATCAGAAGTTAGCTCACCACAGCAAGGATGGTTCCAGTTAATAGGCAACAAATATATGACCTTTGTAGAGACCCGACAGTTTTGTGAGTTCTTAAGCAGCAATTGTCAGTCCTTTTAGATTCAGTGTCTCCACGTAATAACAAAGATCTTAATATTCTCTCTACCATCCTGAAATGAACCTCAGAGAAAACACAGTCTACTTACACATAACTTTAAAAGTCAAAATAATGTTCTAACTATAATGTCATGGGAAATTATAAGTAATTTACAATTAAAAAAATCAAGTCTTTCCAAATGTTTTTCTATTTATTTATCTTTGGCTGTAGCAGGTCTTTGTTGCCATGCGTGGGCTCTAGTTGTGGTGTGCAGGCTTTTCATTGAAGTGCCTTCTCTTGCTGTGAAGCACGGTCTCTGGGATATGTGGGCTCCAGTAGTTGCAGCTCACAGACCCGAGCTCAGGCTCAGCAGTTGTGGTACATGGACTTAGTTACCCTATAGCATGTGGAATCTTCATGGCCCAAGGATTGAACCCTTGTCTCCTATATTGGCAGGTGAATTCTTAACCGCTGGATCACCAGGGAACTCACAAAGGTTTTTCTTACGCATGATTCACCAAGAGGCAGAATTAAGGAGTGGGACACTAGCTCTTCTGTGAATGTAATGGGGGGGACATGGGTGCCACTCAACAGATACCGAAATATGTGCTACTGTATAGGCCTCTTGGACACCTTGGTCATTCCGGACAGCATGGTGTGATGTTCTGAACAGATGAACTCTTGGCAAGATACTTCCTTCAATTTTCCCAGTGTGGTTGTATGCGTGAAAAATTCAAAGTATGTTAAAATCTTATCCAGATGCTTTAGGTTTAAATGTAAAACACAGGTAGGTTCTAAATTCAGATCATTCTAAATAGGTTTCTCACCTACATATATAATATTTAATAGACACCTAAAAGTCATGTAGGATGCAAGATAATTCCTTGTGGGGCCACCCTATGCATTTTTGGATGTCTGATATCCTTGACACACACCCACTAAATGATGCTGACCCTGCCAGTCTTCAGTCAGATCAGTTCAGCCGCTCAGTTGTGTCTGACTCTTTGCGACCCCATGAATCGCAGCCAGGCCTCCCTGTCCATCACCAACTCCCGGAGTTCACTCAAACTCACATCCATCAAGTCAGTGATGCCATCCAGCCATCTCATCCTCTGTCGTCCCCTTCTCCTCCTGCCCCAATCCCTCCCAGCATCAGAGTCTTTTCCAATGAGTCAACTCTTCGCATGAGGTGGCCAAAGTACTGGAATTTCAGCTTTAGCATCATTCCTTCCAAAGAAATGCCAGGGCTGATCTCCTTCAGAATGGACTGGTTGGATCTCCTTGCAGTCCAAGGCACTCTCAAGAATCTTCTCCAACACCACAGTTCAAAAGCATCAATTCTTCGGCACTCAGCTTTCTTCACAGTCCAACTCTCACATCCATACATGACCACAGGAAAAACCATAGCCTTGACTAGACAGACCTTTGTTGGCAAAGTAATGTCTCTGCTTTTCAATATGCTATCTAGGTTGGTCATAACTTTCCTTCCAAGGAGTAAGCGTCTTTTAATTTCATGGCTGCAGTCACCATCTACAGTGATTTTGGAGGCCCAAAAAATAAAGTCTGGCACTGTTTCCCCATCTATTTCCCATGAAGTGATGGGACCAGATGCCATGATTTTCATTTTCTGAATGTTGAGCTTTACGCCAACTTTTTCACTCTCCACTTTCACTTTCATCAAGAGGCTTTTTAGTTCCTCTTCACTTTCTGCCATAAGGGTGGTATCATCTGCATATCTGAGGTTATTGATATTTCTCCCGGCAATCTTGATTCCAGCTTGTGCTTCTTCCAGCCCAGCATTTCTCATGATATACTCCCATCTTTGTGACCTCCAAAAAATCCTCTACAGTCTTCCAAAATACCCCCCTCTCCCTGCCAGGTGGTGGTACTGCTTTCTTTGTGTCCCTGTTCTGAGCTTCCCCGGTGGCTCAGACGGTAAAGTGTCTGCCTGCAGTGTGGGAGACCCGGGTTCAATCCCTGGATTGGGAAGATCCCCTGGAGAAGGAAATGGCAACCCACTCCAGTACTCTTGCCTGGAAGATTCCGTGGACTGGGGAGCCTGGTAGGCTACAGTCCATGGGGTCGCAAAGAGTCTGACACAACTGAGCAACTTCACTTTCTTTCTTTCTGTAGGTTTAGGGGGCATTCCATAGTTGAGTATCAGCATAGGGTGACTTGGAGTGCCACAGAGGGAACCAGAGTGGTGGGTCCCAAATATGCCATTTGCCAAAGCCTTCATCATAGAGAAAGGTCCAATGTTCCCAGGGTGAGGACTATGTGGTCATGGCAGGGGGAGAAAGCAACAAGGCTGAAAGAGTGTCTCCTGCAAAGTGAGCCAGTTTGGTTTCAGCCAAATGTCAGCAGCAACAATGGTAGGTTCCAGATAGGAAAGGCATTGCCAAAGGGGTGTAAAGTTACCCCAGGTAATCCAAAGTCTTAGCTAAGGAAGTTAGTGTGGATAAACGCAAATAACAATATTCTGATATTGATATTGCCAAGGGCTTTCTCACATTTCAACATACTTTTGAGCCTTTCCACAAACTCATGAGATAGATAGGGGTTCCTGTTATCTTTATTTTAAGACATCTGCTCTGGTGACACCCGATACTGCACTGTTTCATTCATACACAGGCAAACTAGATAACGACCATTAGCCATTGTCTTTAGCTGTTTTGTACCATACAAGTTGCTGGTAATTGCAGCTGTGGTCTTTGGACCCTGTCACAAATATGCTCAGTGTTAATAGAGAGCTGACTTCTGAATGTAAATGTGAGCAATGCTTATTCCATTTTTACCTGCTACTAATTTTGCTGCTGTACTAAAAAAGGTCTCTATGTTTTGCCTTCGCAATAAGATAAAGAACAGTATTTTCAGCAACAGCATCTGTCAGCAGCCGGCTGAGTAGGCTGTGTTGTGGTAAATGGCGTGTCTTTAGGAAGTGCCATCACACTGGGATCATGTGAAAGGTGTTGACTGGAATGAGCAGTGTGCAACCTGCTTGACCATACACAACAGGCACACTGCCTGTCCATCAATGATGGCCAGTCTTCTCCTTCATCATCTTTTGATTCTTGCTACTTCACTTCATAAAGTATTTCTTCAAGTTGAATAATGATGGTAATGATATAAAAACAGTTATATTACTATACTAAAATATAATTGCAATAGTCAACATTTTTTGTTTCCTATGTGTCAGAACTCCTAATTGGGCTGCATAATTACATAAATTTGAAAGCTATTTCCTTTTCCTTAATCATTGTTTTATCATTTCTAAAAAAAGTTTTCAGCCATTAAGCTTTGTGGATACATCCAGGAAGCTTCTCATGTATAGATGAAGTAAAAGAAATTTAATGAAACAATGTAGGTCGTCTTACTAATTTAACAGTTCTGCTTCTTTGGACATTGTTAGAATTTATCAAAAAAGGGCATGTAGGAAAGAAACTTTAAGCATCTATCATATAAAGAATATTAAGAAAATATGGATAACTATAATGCAATTTTCCTTGTACACTCTGTATGAGTGGATTTATAAGAAGACTAATCTACATGTTTATAAAATGATACTGCTTCATAACAGACCAAATGTACATACTGCTTGGTATAGATCAATGTAACCTAATATTCTTTGGTAAGATAGTAACATCTAATTCCTAAAACTTTTTTGATACAGATAGCACTTATGCATCCATAATTTTGTGTAGCCCTCACCCAGCCTTATGAGGTAGGAGTTACTTTTATTTTGTGGTTAAACAAACTGAGCTCTGTCAATTTAAAAAAATTTTCATTTTATATTGGAGTATAGTTGATTTACAGTATTGTCTTAATTTCAGGTATACAACAAAGTGATTCAGTTATACACATACACATACTTTGTATCTATTCTTTTTTCAGTCTTTTCCCATATAAGTTGTTATAGAATATTAAGTAGAGTTCCTTTTGCTATAGAGTAGATCCTTTCTATTTATCTATTATATATAGTTTGTATCTGCTAATCCCAACTTCCTAATTTATCCCCCACCCCTGCATTGACCTTTCTCCTTTGGTAACCACAAGTCTGTTTTCAGTCTGTGAGTCTGTTTCTGTTTTGTAAATAAGTTCAATCGTATCATTTTTTATTCCACATATAAGTGATATATTTGTCTTTCTCTTTATGACTTTACTTCACCTGGTATGATAATCTCCAGGACCATCCATGTCCATCCAAATGGCATTGTTTCATTTTATGAGTAAAATTCCCTTGTATATGTGTACTACATCTTCTTTATCCATTCATCTGTCAATGGAAGTAACTTAAGAACTAAAATCTCATAAGTGGCAGAGCTTGGCTGTCCAACCTTTGGTCTACTTTCCACTCCATCCCACTACCTTAAAATGTGAGCACAGAGATGAGGGGCAAAGTAATATGAAACTCCAGCACATCTAATGCTAGTGGTCAGAAAAATTATGACAGGGAAGAAAGAATTTATTTCCATGCCTACCTCCTCCTTTCTACAAAAATAAGTGAATACTTTTGTTGTTGAGATCAAAGTACTGGAGCACTTAGGTGACTGAAACATCAGGAATCACTGCATTTACCTAGCAGCATTTATAGACCAGAAGCCTTGTTGTCCTTCAGTCGCTAAGTTGTGTCCGACTCTTTGCAACCCCATGAACTGTAGCATACCAGGCTTCCCTGTCCTTTACTATCTTGCAGAGTTTGTTCAAACTCATGTCAATTGAGTCAGTGATGCCATTCAACTGTATCATCCTCTGTCACCCCCTTCTCCTCCTGCCCTCAATCTTTCCCTGCATCAGAGTCTTTTCCAGTGAGTTGGCTCATCGCATCAGGTGGGCAAAGTATTGGAGTTTCAGCATCAATCCTTCCAATGAATATTCAGGGTTGATTTCTTTTCCGATTGACTGGTTTGCTCTCCCTGCTGTCCAAGGGACTATCAAGACTATTTTCCGGCTCCACAGTTCAAAAGCATCAATTCTTCAGCACTCAGCCTTCTTTATGTCCAACTCTCACATCCATACATGACTACTTGAAAAAACCACAGCTTTGAGTATATGGACCTTTGTTGGCAAAGTGATGTCTCTCCTTTTTAATATGCTGTCTAGGTTTGTCATAGCTATTTTTCCAAGGAGCAAGTGTCTTTTAATTTTGTGGCTGCAGTCACTGTCCACAGTGATTTTTGGAGCCCAAGAAAATAAAATCTGTCACTGTTCCCACTTTTTCCCCCAACTGTTTGCCATGAAGTAACAGGAGTGGATGCCATGATCTTCATTTTTTGAATGTTGAGTTTTAAGCCAGCTTTTTCACTCTCCTTTTTCACCCTCATCAAGAAGCTCTTTAGCTCCTCTTCACTCTCTGCCATTAAAGTGGTATCATTTGCATATCTGAGTTTGTTGATATTTCTCCCAACAATCTTGATTCCAGCTTGTGTTTCTTCCAGCCCAGCATTTCCCATGATGTACTCTGCAAATAAGATAAATAAGCAGGGTGACAATATGCAGCCTTGACATACTCCCTTCTCTATTGGTTTAATAGATTGAATCAATCTATTGTTCCATGTCTGATTCTAACTGTTGCTTCTTGTCCTGCATACAGGCTTCTCAGGAGACAGGGTGGTCTGGTATTCTCATCTCTTTCAGAATTTTACAGTTTGTTATGATCCACACAATCAAAGGTTTTAGTGTAGTTAATGAAGCAGATTTTTTTAGAATTCTGTTGCTTTTTCTATGATCCAGCGGATGTTGGCAATTTGATCTCTGATTCCTTTAGCTTTTCTAAATCCAGCTTGAACATCTGGAAGTTCTTGTTTCACATACTGATGAAGCCTAGCTTGAAGGATTTTGAGCATTACCTTGCTAGCATGTGAAATGTGTGCAACTGTATGGTAGCCTGACCATTCTTTGACATTGCCTTTCTTTGGGATTGGAATGAAAACTGACCTTTTCCAGCCCTGTGGCCACTGCTGAGTTTTCCAAATTTGCTGACATACTGACTGCTGAATTTTAACAGCAGTATCTTTTAGGATTTGAAATACCTTCACTAGCTTTGTTCATAGTAATGCTTCCTAAGGCCCACTTGACTGCACACTCCAGATTGTCTGGCTCTAGGTGAATGACCACACCATCACGGTTATCAGATCATTAAGCCTTTTTTGCATAGTGTATTCCTGCCATCTCTTCTTAATCTCTTCTGCTTTTGTTATGTCCTTTCCATTACTGCCCTTTATTGTGCCCATCTTTGCATGAAATATAAGTACCTTGTTATCTCCAATTTTCTTGAGATCTCTAGTCTTTCCCATTCTATTGTTTTCCTCTATTTCTTTGCATAGTTCACTTAAGAAGGCTTTCTTATCTCTCCTTGCTATTTTCTGGAACTCTGCATTCAGTTGGGTATGTCTTTGCCTTTCACTTCTCTTCTTTTCTCAACTATTTTTAAGGCCTCCTCAGACAACCACTTTGCCTTCTTGCATTCTTTTTCTTGAAGATGGTTTTGGTCACCACCTCCTGTACAGTGTTACAAACTTCCATCCATAGTTCTTCAGGCACTCTGTCTACCAGATCTAATCCCTTGAATCTATTGGTCACCTCCACTGTGTAATCGTAAGGGATTTGATTTAAGTCATGCCTGAATGATCTAGTGGTTTTCTCTACTTTCTTCAATTTGTGCCTGAATTTTGCAATAAGGAGCTCATGATCTGAGCCACAGTCAGCCCCAGGTCTTGTTTTTGCCGACTGTATAGAGCTTCTCCATCTTCGGCTGCAAAGAATATAATCAATCTGATTTCAGTGTTGACCATTTAGTAATGTCTATGTGTAGATTCATCTCTTGTGTTGTTTGTTGGAAGAGGGTGTTTGCTATGACCAGTGCTTTCTCTTGGAAAACTCCGTTAGCCTTTGTTGTGCTTCATTTTGTACTCCAAGGCCAAACTGGCCTGTTACTCCAGGTATCTCTTGACTTTCTACTTTTGCATTCCAGTCCCCTATGATGAAAAGAACATCTTTTTTTGGTGTTAATCCTAGAAGGTCTTGTAGGTCTTCATAGAAATATTCAATTGCAGCTTCTTCGGCATTAGTGGTTGGGGCATAGACTGGGATTACTGTGTTGTTGAATGGTTTGCTCTGGAAATGAACAAGATCATTCTGTCATCTTTGAGATTGCACTCAAGTACTACTGCATTTCAGACTCTCTTGTTGACTTTGATTTTTATAGGCCTAAAAATACTCACAGGTACATTTTGTGTAGACTGCACAGATGTTTTTTAAAATTTGAATAATAAAGCTTTCAAACAGAGCTCAATATGGTCCATTTTCCCCCAATCACCACCACTCCCTACCATCCCATACCTGGCCCTTACTCATTCATGTTAAGCACCTACCTACTCCATACAGGTTTGACTTTTGTGACCCTGGACTAATGACCATGATTATGTCTCCCCCAGAAACCAATACTTCATTTTGCCAGTGCTCTGTTTTTCGTCCTTAGATCCTAGATTTCTCAGAATAAAAATAAATAAGGAAAGGGGAATAGAGAGTGATGGGGAGACAGACTGAAATTTTACATAGTGTCACTGAGAAGGTGACATTTAACAACCTACAAAAAGAGGGAGAGTGTATGAACCTGCCTGAAGGAAGAGTACTCCAAGCAGAAGGAACAGCAAGAAAGAGCATATGTGAGGGACAGCCAGTCTTCTGTGTCTGGAGTCAAGTGAACAAGGGGAAGGGTCCTAGAATAACAAGGTCACCTCAGCAGTTAGGAGAGGAGAAGAGGGCTCACTGAGTAGGGTCCTAGACACCCCTGCAAGGACTTGGCTTATAATCTGAGGAAGATACTAAACCATGAGAGGACCCTGAGCAGTTGAGTGACATGATCGAATCCACACTGCTTTCAGAGGATGACACCCGCTGCCAAGTTGACAGTGACCCTTACACAGGCAGGGGTTGAGGCAGGGGGATCAGATGGGATGCTACTGTCATAATCTAAATGAGAAAGATGGTGGCTTGGACCAGGTTGGTGGCAGTGGACATTGTACAAAGTATGGTCCAATTCTGGGTATGTTTTGAAGGTGGAGACATAGAAGTTGCTAACAGGTCCATTGTGAAAGTAAACAGAAGAAGTCAAAATTTTTTGGTGTGAGCAACTGGTAGACCAGAGTTGCCATCAACAAAATAATCAAGTCTGGAAACTTGAGGTTTCCCTTTCCTCTTGTTTTAGGAGAAAGATATGAAAAGCAGAAGGCCTAGGGAGAACAGGTTACATATTAGGAAAAGGAGACTTAAGGAGGAAAAACCATTTATATGAGAAAATGCCTTAGGTAAGACATGGAAGATCTGTGTGACCATAGGATGGTGAAAATAGCCAAAGGGGAATAGGAGTGGTCTTCCTAAAGCAGTAATACCACTCATATACAATATGTTTCACTGCTTTCCCAAGTAGGAGAGTAAAATGACCCTTCTTTTTGGGATAAGGAATACCAGATATGTAAATAAGCAGTATTCCAGAAAGTCCTAACTCCTGTCTACATTGTGAACATTATCTCCCTTCAAGTTTCATAGAATATTATCTGGTGGTAGGAAAATTACAGCTTGTGTTTATTTTTTTTATTTTTATTGAAGTGAAGGTCACAACATAAAAACAACCATTTGAACATGAAAAATTCAGTACCATTTAGTACATTCACAGAGCTTTGCAACTTACATCTCTATCTAGTTCCAAAACATTTTCATCACATCAAAAGGAAACCTGATATCCGTTAAGCAGACACTCCTCATTCATCCCTTCCCTCAGCCCCTGGCAACCATCAGTACAATCCCTGTCTCTATGGATTTACCTGTTCTGGATATTTCATATGGAGATAAATATGTTATGTGAGGTTCTGTGATATCTACTTTCACTCAGCATATTTTTGACATTCATCTATGTTGTCATACATCTACAACAATTGAATAATAGTCCATCATATGAATAAGCCACATTTTATCTATTCATCCATTTATGGACATTTGGATTGTTTCTGACTTTTAACTTGAATTAGTGCTGCTTTGAACATTTCTGTACAAGTATTTGGATACTTGTTTTCAATTCTTTGGAGTTATATATACCTGGGAATAGAATTGCTGGATTGTATGGTAATCATCTGACTTAAGGAACTGTCAAACTGCTTTCTATGGCAGCTAAACCATTTTAAAATCCCATCAGCAATGTTCAAGTGTTCCAGTTCCTCCTTACCCTTAACCAACACTGGTTATCTTCAGATTTTAAAAAATAATAGCCATTCTAGTGGGTGTGAAGTGCTATCTTATTGTGGTAACGATTAATGACATTGAACATATTTTCATGTGCTTGTCGGCCTTTTTATTTTGCTTGCATGTTTTATGGTATCTTTCGTCTAAGATGCTCAGTACTGTCATATCAGAGCTATCAGGAAATAGCCTCTGATATTTCAAAGATAAAACCATTAATTCAGTCCTGCACATCATCTTCCCCCAGTTTTATTGAGATATAATTGACATACATCATTATATAAGCTTAGGGTATATAGCATATGAATTTGAGTAAACTCCAGGAGTTGGTAATGGACAGGGAGGCCTGGCATGCTGCAGTCCATGGGGTCACAAGGAGTTGGACACGACTGAACAACTGAACTGACTGACTGATACAGCATAATGGCTTGACTTACAAATGTTGTGAAATGATTACTGCACTACCTTTAGTTAGCATCCATCATCTCATATAGATACAACAAAAATAAAAAATTTTTTCCTTGTGATAGGGATCTTAGGACCTACTCTAACAACTTTCATATATATCATATAGCAGTATTAACTATAGTTACCATGTTGTACATTATATTCCTAGTACTTACTTATAACCAGAAATTTGTATCTGTTAACTCTTCCTCTGCTTCTCCCTCATTACTCCCTGCCTCTGATAGTCACAAATCTGATTCCTTTTTCAATGAGTTTTTTTTTAATTAGATTCTTTATATACATGAGATCATATAGTGTTTGTTTTCCTCTACCTGAACTTATATCATTTAGCATAATGCATTCCAGATTCATCCATGTTGTCACAAATGGTAAGATTGTCTCATTTTTTTGGTGGCTGAATCATATTCTAGTGTTGAGTGTGTGTGTGTAACTGCTTTTTGTATACATATTCACAGATAAATGGACACTTAGGTGGTTTCCATGTCTTGACTATTGTAAATTATCCTGCTTCAAACACAGGGGTGCAGATGTCTTTTCAAGTCAATGTTTTTGTTTCTTTCTGATACATTCTCAGAAGTGGAATTGTTAGATTGTATGGTACTTCAGTTTTTAACTTTTTGAGGAATCTCTGTATTATTTTCTATAGTGCCTGAACCAGTTTACAATCCCACCAACAGTGCACCAAGGTTTCCTTTTCTCTGCATCCGCACTAGCATGTTACTACTTGTCATTTTGATGATGGCCATTCTAAAAGGCATGACATAATATATCATTGTGGTTTTGATTTGCATTTCCCTAATTATTGATAATGCTGAACATAGTTTCATGTAACTGTTGGTCTTTCGTGTATCCCCTTTAGAAAAAAAAAAAAGTCTTTTGAGACCTTTTGCCCATTTTCAAATCAAATTATTTGTTCTTTTACTATTGAGTTGTATGAGTTCTTCGTATATTTTGGATATTAACTCCTAAATCAGATATAGGTTGGAAATATTTTTCTTCCCATTCCATAGGTTGTTTTTCACATCGTTGTTTGCTTCTTGTTTCCAGGAGCTTTTTAGTTTGGTGTAGTCCCACTTGTTTTTGATTCGGTTGCTTGTGCTTTAGGTGTCATATATAGAAAATCATTGCCAAGACTTATGTCAAGGAGCTTTACCCTCCCCCCATCACCACCACGTTTTCTTCTGGAGTTTCACGGCTTCAGGTTTTACATTTAAGTTGTTAATCCAATGCAAGTTAATTTTTGTGAGTAGTGGAAGCTCTGGGTGTAGTTCCATTCTTTCACATGTGAATAGCCAATTTTCCCAGCACCATTATTGAAAAGTCTTTTCTTCACTGAGTATTCTTGCCTCCCATGTCAAATATTATTTGAGTAATATGCTTGGGTGTATTTCTGGGCTCAAGATTCTGTCCCACTGATTTGTCTGTCTTTATACCAGTACTATACCATTTTGATTATTGTAGTTTTATATATAGAACAGCTTGAAATCATAAAGTGTGTTGCTTCTGCTTTGTTCTCCTTTCTCAGGATTGCTTTGGTATATATTTAGAGTCTTCTGTGGTTCCATATAGGGGCTTCCTTGATGGCTCAGATGGTTAAGAATCTGCCTGCAATGCAGGAAACCCAGGTTAAATCCCTAGGTCGGGAAGATCCCCTGGGGAAGAGAATGGCAATCCACTCCAGTATTCTTGCCTGGAGAATCCCATGAACAGAGGAGCCTGGCAGAGTGGTTTTTTTCTACTTCTGTAAAAAAAAAAGTTCATTGGAATTATGATAGGGACTGCACTGAATCCAAAAATGGCTTTGATAGTATTGACATTTTGACAATATTAATTGTTTCAATCCATGAACAAGGGATACCTTTCTATTTACTTTGTCTTCTTCAGTTTCCTTAATTAGTGTCTTACAGTTTTCAGAATAGAGATCTTTCACCTTCTGGCTAAGTTTACTCCTAAATATTTTACTGTTTTTTATACTGTTTTAAACAGGATCATTTTTTCCAGGTAATTTGTTGTTAGTATGAAGATACACTACTAGTTTTTGCATGCTAAATTTGTATTGGGCAACTGCACTGAATTCATTGATTAGTTCTAATAGCCTTTGGTGGAGTCTTTAGGATTTTCTGTGTATAAAAACATGTCACCTGCAAATAGAGATAATTTTACTTCTTCCTTTCCAATTTTGATGCCTTTTATTTATTTTTCTTGCCTGACAGCTCTAGCAAGGACTTCCAGTATTGTGCTGAATAGGAATGGTAAGAATGGGCACCCTTGCCTTGTTCATGATCTTGGAGGAAAAGCTTTCAATCTTTCACCATTAAGTATGTTAGCCATGGGCTTATCATATATGGCCTTCTTTATGTTGAGGTACATTCTTTCTATACCTAATCTGTTGAGTTTATATCATATAAAGAGATGTTGAATTTTGTCAAATGCTTTTTCTCCATCTATTGAGATGATCATATGATTTTTATTTCATTTTGTTAATTTGACATATCACATTGATTTGCATATGTTGAACCATCCTTGCTATGCCAAGTATAAATCCCATTTGATCACAGCACATGATTCCTTTCATGTGTTACTGGATTCGGTTTCCTAGTATAAAGAGTTTTTGCATCAATATTCATGAGGGATATTGGTCTATAGTTTTCTGATAGTGTCCCTTTTGGCTTTGGTATCAGGGTAATAAGGGCCTCATAAAATAAGACTGGGAGTGTTCCCTTCTCTTTGATTTTTTTGAAAGAGTTAGAAAGGGTTGGTGTTAATTCTTCCTTAAGATTTGCAGGTGAAGTGATCTGGTCCTTGGTTTTTCTTTATGGGGAGATTTTTGATTACCAGTTCAATCTCCTTACTAGTAACTAGTCTATTCAGACTTTCTATTTCTTGTTTCAGTCTTGGTAGTTTGCATGTTTCTGAGAATTTTTCCATTTTTCTAGGCTGTCCAGTTTGTTGGCATATATCAATATTTCTTCACAGTAGCCTTTTATGATTCTTTTTATTCATGTGGTATCAGCTGCCGTGTTTCTTTTTTTCATTTATAATTTTGTTAATTTGAGTCCTCTATCTTTTTTTCCTTGGTTATCCAGCTAAAGTTTTGTCAATTCTGTTTATTTTTTCAAAGAACTAATTCTTAATTTGGTTAATCTTTCCTATTTTCCTGTGCTCTATTTTATTTCTGCTCTAATCATTAGTTTTTACTTTCTGCTGTTAATATTGTGCTCAGTTTGACCACCTTTTTCTAGTTCCTTAACCCACAGTGTTAGGTTTTTTAAAATCAGTATTACTTCTTCTTTTCTAATTTAGATTCCTTTCATTTTTCCTCTTCTGATTGCCATGGCTAGGAATTCCAAAACTATGTTGAATAAAAGTGGCTAGAGTAGACATCCTTGTATTTTTTTAAAAGATATTTTTCTTAATTTTAATTTTTTAACACCAAAGCACATGTATTGGAGTATAACTGATTAACAATGTTGTGACAGTTTCAGGAGAATAGCGAAGGAACACAGCCATACAAAAACATGTATCCATTCTTCCCCAAACCCCACCCCCATCCAGGCTGGCACATAATCCTTATCTTGTTCTTGATCTTAGGGGAAATGATTACTTTTCATTGTTGAGTGTGATGTTGGCTATAGGTTTGTCATATATGATCTTTATTATGTTGAGTTATGTTCCCTCTGTTAGCCTTTGCCCTGCTTCATTTTGTACTCCAAGGCCAAATTTGCCTGTTATTCCAGGTATCTCTGGACTTCCTACTTTTGCATTCCAGTCCCCTATAATGAAAAGGACATCTTTTCCCCCACTGGTCATAGTAAACACCCTCTTCCAACAACACAAGAGAAGACTCTACACATGGACATCACCAGATGATCAATACCGAAATCAGACTGATGATATTCTTTGCAGCCAAAGGTGGAGAAGCTCTATAGAGTCAGCAGAAACAAGACTGTGGCTGACTGTGGCTCAGATCACGAACTCTGTATTGCCAAATTCAGACTTAAATTGAAGAAAGTAGGGAAAACCACTAGACTGTTCAGGTATGACTTAAATCAAATCCCTTACAATTATTATACAGTGGAAGTGACAAACAGATTCAAGGAGTTAGATCTGATAGAGTGCCTGAAGAACTATGGACAGAGGTTCATGATATTGTACAGGAGGCAGGGATCAAGACCATCCCCAAGAAAAAGAAGTGTAAAAAGGCAAAATGGTTGTCTGAGGAAGCCTTACAAATAGCTGAGAAAAGAAGAGAAGTGAAAGGGAAAGGAGAAAAGGAAAGATATACCCATTTCAATGCAGAGTTCCAAACAATAGCAAGGAGAGATAAGAAAGCCTTCCTCAGTGATCAGTGCAAAGAAATAGAGGAAAACAATAAAATGGAAAAGACTAGAGATCTCTTCAAGAAAATTAGAGATACCAAGGGAATATTTCAGGCAAAGATGGCACAATAAAGGACAGAAATGGTATGGGCCTAACAGAAGCAGAAGATATTAAGAAGAGGTAGCAACAATTCACAGAAGAACTATACAAAAAAGATCTTCATGACCCAGATAACCATGATGGTGTGATCACTCACCTAGATCCAGACATCCTGGAATGTGAAGTCAAGTGGGCCTTAGAAAGCATCACTATGAACAAAGCTAGTGGAGGTGATGGAATTCTAGTTGAGCTCTTTCAAATCCTACAAGATGATGCTGTGAAAGTGCTGCACTCAATATGCCAGTATTTTTTGAAAACTCAACAGTAGCCACAGGACTGGAGAAGGTCAGTTTTCATTCCAATCCCAAAGAAAGGCAATGCCAAAAAATTCTCAAACTACTACACAATTGCACTGATCTCACACACTAGCAAAGTAATGCTCAAAATTCTCCAAGCCAGGCTTCAACAGTACATGAACCATGAACTTCTGGATGTTCAAGCTGGATTTAGAAAAGGCAGAGGAACCAGAGATCAAATTGCCAACATCTTTTGGATCATTTAAAAAGCAAGAGAGTTCCAGAAAAACATGTACTTCTGCTTTATTGACTATACCAAAGCCTTTGACTGTGTGGATCACAATAAACTGTGGAAAATTCTTCAAGAGATGGGAATACCAGACAACCTGACCTGCCTCCTGAGAAATCTGTATGCACGTCAAGAAGCAACAGTTAGAACTGGACATGGAACAACAAACTGGTTCCAAATCAGGAAAGGAATATATCAAAGCCGTATTATTGTCACCCTGCTTATTTAACTTGTATGCAGAGTACATCATGCAAAATGCTGGGCTGGATGAAGCACAAGCTGGAATCAAGATTGCCTGGAGAATTATCAATAACCTCAGATATGCAGATGATACCACACTTATGGCAGAAAGCAAAGAAGAACTAAAGAGCCTCTTGATGAAAGTGAAAGAGGAGAGTGAAAAAGTTGGCTTAAAGCTCAACATTCAGAAAACTAAGATCATGGCATCCGGTCCCATGACTTCATGGCAAATAGATGCGGAAACAATGGAAATAGTGAGAGACTTTATTTTGGGGGCTCCAAAATCACTGCAGATGGTGGCTGCAGCCATGAAATTAAAAGACCACTTGCTCCTTGAAAGAAAAGTTATGACCAACCTAAACAGCATATTAAAAGGCAGAGACACAACTTTACCAACAAAGCTCTGTCTAGTCAAAGCTATGGTTTTTCCTGTAGTCATGTATGGATGTGAGGGTTAAACTACTAAGAAAGCTGAGCACTGAAGAATTGATGGTTTTGAACTATGTATTGGAGGAGACTCTTGAAAGTCCCTTGGACTGCAAAGAGATCCAACCAAGCCATCCTAAAGGAAATCAGTCTTGAATATTCATTGGAAGGACTGATGCTGAAGCTGAAACTCCAATACTTTGGCCACCTGATGCAAAGAACTGACTCACTGGAAAAAATCCTGATGCTGGGAAGGACTGAAGGCAAGAGGAGAAGGGAACAACAGAGGATGAGATGGTTGGATGGCATCACTGACTCTATGGACATGAGTTTGAGCATGCTCCGGTAGTTGGTGATGGACAAGGAATCCTGGTGTGCTGCAGTCCATGGGGTTGCAAAGAGTTGGACACAACTGAGTGAGTGACCTGATGTTCCCTCTATGCCTACTTTCTGGAGAGTTTTTTTTTAATCATAAATTAGTGTTGAATTTTATTAAATTTTTTTCTGCATCTATTGAGAAGATCATATGGTTTTTATTCTTCAGTTTGTTGACATATTTATATCACACTAATTGACTTGTAGATACTAAAAAATCTTTGCATCCCTGGGATAAATCTCACTTGACCATGTGTATGATCCTTTTAATGTATTGATAGATTCAGATTGGTGGCATTTTGTCAAAGACTTTTGTGTCCATGTTCATCAATGATATTGACCTTTGCAATTTTCTTTGCATGTTCTCTCTGATTTTGGTGTGAGGGTATAGTGGCCTTAGAGATAGTGGCCTTCCTCTGAAATGTTTTTGGAATGTTTCAGAAAGACAGGTGTTAACTCTTAAGTGTTCAACAGAATTCACCTGTAACCATCTGGTTCTGGACTTTTGTTGGGAGTTTTAAAATCACAGTTTCAATTTTAGTACTTATAATTGGTCTGTTTATATTTTCTATTTCTTCTTAATTCAGTCTTGGGAAGATTGTAACCTTCTAAGATCTTATCCATTCTTCCAAGTTGTCTGTTATATTGGCATATAGTTGCTTGTAGTAGTCTTGCTTGTAGTAGTCTCATGATCCTTTGTATTTCTGTAGTGTCCTTTTTCATTTCTAATTTTATTGATTTGAGCCCTCTCCCTGTCTCTTGATGAATCTGGCTAAAGATTTATCAATTTAAAAAAAAACAGCTTTTAGTTTCATTGATCTTTTCTATTATTTTCTTTGTCTCTATTTTTGCTGTGATATTTATCATTTCTTCCCTTCTGCTAATTTGTAGTTTTGTTTGTTCTTTCCCTAGTTGCTTTGGGTATAAGATTAGGTTGCTTTTTGACATGTTTCTTGTTTCCTGAAGTAAGATTGTTATTATAAACTTCTCTCTTATAACTAATTTTGTTGCTCCCCATGGATCATTGTGCTTTTGTTTTCATTTGTCTCTAGGTATTTATTTATTTCTCTTTGATTTCTTCAGTGATCCACTGCTTCTTTAAGAACATATTGTTTAGCCTCCACATGTTTATATGTTTCACAGTTTTTTACTTGTAGGTGATTTCTAGTTTCCTTGCATTTTGCTTAGAAAAGATGCTTGATATGATTTGAGTTTTTTAAAGTTTACCAAAGCTCACCTTGTGGCCCAGTGTGTGGTCAATCCTGGATAATGTTCCACGTGCACTTGAGGAGAATGTGATTTCTGCTACTTTTGAATGGAGTGCTCTATAAACACCAATTAAGATAATTTGCTCTAATGTGTCATTTAAGGCCTGTGTTTCCTTATTGATTTTCTGGATGATTTGTCCGTTGATGAAAATGGGGTGTAAAAAGTCAACCACCTGTAAAAGAATGAAACTAGAACACTTTCTAACACCATACACAAAAGTAAACTCAAAATGGATTAAAGATCTAAATATAAGAAAACATAGGCAGAACACTCTTTGACATAAATTCCAGCAAGATCCTCTATGATCCACCTCCCAGAGTAATGGAAATAAAAGCAAAAAATAAACAAATGGGACCTAATTAAACTTAAAAGCTTTTGCACAACGAAGGAAACTATAAGCCAGGTGAAAAGACAGCCTTCAGAATGGGAGAAAATAATGGCAAACAAAGCAACTGACAAAGAATTAATCTCAAAAATATACAAGCAACTCCAGCAACTCAATTCCAGAAAAATAAATGACCCAATCAAAAAATAGGCCAAAATTTGGCAAAACTAATACAATTATGTAAAGTTTAAAAATAAAATAAAATTAAAAAAAAAAAATGTGATTTGGGAACCACAAAAAAAAAAAATAAATAAAATGGAAAAAAAAAAGAGAACTAAACAGACATTTCTCCAAAGAAGACATACAGATGTCTAACAAACACATGAAAAGATGCTCAACATCACTCATTATCAGAGAAATGCAAATCAAAACCACAATGAGGTACCATCTCACGCCGATCAGAATGGCTGCTATCTAAAAGTCTACAAACAATAAATGCTGGAGAGGGTGTGGAGAAAAGGGAACCCTCTTAACACTATTGGTGGGAATGCAAACTAGTACAGCCACTATGGAGAACAGTGTGGAGATTCCTTTAAAAACTGGAAATATAACTGCCATATGACCCAACAATCCCACTGCTGGGCATACACACCAAGGAAACCAGAATTGAAAGAGACACATGTACCCCAATGTTCGTTGCAGCACTGTTTACAATAGCTAGGACATGGAAGCAACCTAGATGTCCATCAGCAGACGAAGGGATAAGAAAGCTGTGGTAGATATACACAATGGAATATTACTCAGCTATTAAAAATGTATTTGAATCAGTTCTAATGAGGTGGATGAAACTGGAGCCTATTATACAGAGTGAAGTAAGCCAGAAGGAAAAACACCAATAGCATATACTGATGCATATATATGGAATTTAGAAAGATGGTAACAATGACCCTATATGCAAGACAGCAAAAGAGACACAGATATAAACTACAGACTTCTGAACTCTGTGGGAGAAGGCGAGGGTGGTATGATTTGAGAGAATAGCACTGAAACATGTATATTACCATATGTGAAATAGATCACCAGTCCAAGTTCAATGCATGAAACAGGGCACTCAAAGCTGGTGCACTGGGACAACCCTGAGGGATGGATGGGGAGGGAGGTGGGAGCGGGGTTCAGGATGAGGGGCACATGTACACCCATGGCTGATTAATGTCAATGTATGGCAAAAACCACTACAATATTGTAAAGTAATTAGCCTCCAATTAAAATAATTTTTTTAAAGTCCCTCACTCTTACTGTGTTACTGTCAATTTCTCCTTTTATAGTTGTCAGTATTTGCCTTATATATTCAGGTGCTCCTATGCTGGGTGCGTATATATTTACAATTGTTGTATATTCTTCTTAGATTCATCCCTTGATCACTATGTAGTACCCTTCTTTGTCTCTTGTAACAATCTTTACAGTCTATTTTTTCTGATATGAGTATTGCTACTCCAGCTTTCTTTTGATTTCCATTTGCATGGGATACACCTTTTTCTATCCCTTCAGTCTGTGTGTGTCCCCAGATCTCAAGTGCATCTCTTATAGACAACATAAATATGGGTCTTATTTTTGTGCCTCTTCAGTCAGTCTGTGTCTTTTTAGGGCTTTTAATCTATTTACATTTAAGGTAGTTAGCAATATATATATTCTTATTGCCATTTTCTTAATTGTTTTGGATTTGTTTTGTTTAGGTCTTTTTTCTTGCCGTCCACTCCTGTTCTCTTGTGATTTGATTTCTAACTTTAGTGTTGTGTTTGGGTTCCTTTTTCTTTTTTGTGTAACTATCATGGGATTTTTGGTATGTGATTACCATGAGGTTTTGATACAGCATTCTCTATGTAAACAATATTAAGTTGTTGGTCTTAATTTTATATTAATTTCTATATCCTGTATCTGTACTCTCTTCTCATAATTGCCAGTTTTGATATCACATTTTTGTGCAGATAATTTCTTGCCTGCACTCATGAACATGAGTTTCACTGGTGAGCTTTTCCATTAGTAGTTTTCTTGTTTCTCATAGTGGCCTTTCCTTTTCACTTAGAGAAGTTCCTTTAGCATTTGCTGCACAACTGGTCTAGTGGTGTTGAATTCTTTTTGCTTTTGCTAGCTTTCGATTTCTCTGCTGAATCTGAAAGAGAGCCTTGCTGGGTAGAGTATTCTTGGTTGTAGGTTCTTCCCTTTCTTCATTGTAAATATATTATGCCACTCTTGCAACCTACAGAGCTTCTGCAAAGAAATCATCTGATAACCTTATGGGAATTAACTGTGTATGTTAATCTGTTACTTTTCCCTTGTTGTTTCAATATATTTTTCTTTAATTTTTGTCAGTTTGATTACTGTGTATCTTAGCATGTCCTTCCTTGCATTTATCCTACCTGGGACTCTCTGTGCTTCCTGGACTTGGGTGACTATTTCCTTTCCATTGTTAGGGAAGTTTTCAGCTCTTATCTATTCCGATATTTAGTGTTGTCCCAGAAGTCTCTCAGACTGTCTTCATTTCTTCTTTTCTTTATCCTTTGTCCTGCCACAGTGATTTCCTCCATCCTGTTTTCCAGCTCACTTACCTGGTCTTCTGACTCAGTTGTTCTATTGATTCCTTCTAGTGTATTTTTCATTTCAGTTATTGTATTGTTCATCTCTTTGTTTTTTAGTTCTTCTAGGTCTTTGTTAAACATTCCTTTCATCTCCTTGATCTGTACCTCCATTCTTTTCTGTGATCTTAGATCATCTTTGCTATCATTACTCTGAATTCTTTTTCAGGTGGATTGCCTATTTCCACTTCACTTAGTTGTTGTTCTGGGGTTTTGTCTTGTTCCTTCAACTGGGACATATTCTTCTGAAGTCTCATTTTGTCTAACTTTATGTGATTGAAATTTCCATTATGCAGGCTGCAGAACTGTAGCTCTTGCTTCTGCTTTCTGCACTCTGGTGGATAAGGCTAAGACGTTTCTGCAGGCTTCCTTTCCACTATTGGGTGGAGCTGTGTCTTGTCTCTCTGGTGGGCAGGGCCATGCTCAGGAAGACTTTTAGCAGCCTGTCTGCTGATTTGTGGGGCTGTGTTCCCATCCTGTTTGTTTTTTGGCCTCAGGCATCCTAGCACTGGATCCTCCAAGCTGTTGAATGGGGCAGGGTCTTGGGGTGGAAATGGTGGCCTCAACAGACTGGTTCCAAATAGGAAAGGGAGTACGTCAAGGCTATATATTGTCACCCTGCTTATTTAACTTATATGCAGAGTCCATCATGAGAAACGCTGGGCTGGAAGAAGCACAAGCTGGAATCAAGATTGCTGGGAGAAATATCAATAACCTCAGATATGC